>NC_088622.1:8382298-8692383 GCF_036013475.1 Columba livia
TAAACCTGGGAGTATCAGAAATTAACACACTGTGCCTTACAGACAGCTTTACGGTGACTTTTCCAGGCTCATTATCGCTGGTTTGATGTTCCCATCAGAGCCAGCACATACAGAGCTGCCCCTGGGCTGTGCCCGGCTGCTGGGAGGGGTCTGCAGGGCAGAGCTGAGCACACAGCGGGTGGGATGGGGTCTGTGACACTGACAGGAGGAGACCTGGGGACACAGACACAGCTGCAGGCAGGGACAGCTCCAGGCAGCAGAGCAGGGGGTGTTCAGGAGCTCTTTTGGTCCTTCTCTGCAGATGATGCTGGGTGTTGTCTGCTGGGCAATGATCTGACTGTCCTTTGAGCACATCCCACCTTCAGCAGCCCTGACTCTGCTCTGCCTGTCCTGCTGGGCTCACAAGCTGCCCCCAGAAAGGCCCAGCTCTGCTGTAGGATCCCAGGAGTGCTGAGCCTTTCCTTGGGGTCTGCATTCTCCTCTCAGAGTCCTTTGCTTCTCTCAGTGAGCGGTTGTGTCCTGCTCTCTCCATCACATCTCCACCTCTGGGCTGAGGCAGAGAAAGGGCAGATCTGCCCTTTCAAACAGGGCTCTCCTGCTCCACTGTGAGTTCAGTTTTGGGTTTTCTTTTAAAGAGAGATTTGTTCATGAAGTGGTTTTCAAGGCAGCACAAGTGAAAAGACAGGGCAAATGGGTAAAAGCTGCTCTCCTAACTCTGCACTGAGCCACAGAGAGATGAGCTGTTTTGCCTGTCTTGAGACTCTTCTTCATATTTTCAGTCATATAAATGAGGATTTCAACCCCTGCAAAAATCCACTCATGAGATGTGATGATGGAAAATTCAAAACATAGACAAAATCATTGTAATGACATGCTAAGCCTCTACTTTGCAGCCCACGCTCTGAAGTGTATCAAGTACTGATCTTGAACTTTTCCACTAATGGAACGTCAAATCTGACATTGCTTGTGAACGGCAAGGCTGTCACAAACCAGCTCCCATGTCCCCAGTGCAGCAGAGCAAAGGTGGTTGCTTGGCCCCAGACGGGCAGAGGTCCTGCTCCTCACAGCACACTCAGCCAGCACACAGCGGAGGAAGGAAATGCATTTCAACTGGGCTTATTTATATGAAAAATGCAGTGGCTTTGCTCAGAGGAGTGTGTCCTGATTTTAAGTTGTCATTTTCTATTTTGGAACAGAGCCCCCATGGCAAGAAACAGCAAATGTCCAACTATAGCTCCATCACCCAGTTGACCCCCTGGCGTTCACAGACACACAGGAGCTGTGGCTCTTGCACTTCTGGCTCTTCCTGGGCATCTACCTGGCTGCCCTCCTGGGCAACGGCCTCACCATCACCACCATAGCCTGGGACCAGCACCTCCACACCCCCAGAGCCCGCCAGAGCCTGACAAGGCCCGCCAGAGCCCGCCAGAGCCTGACAGAGCCCGCCAGAGTCCGTCAAGGCCCAACAGAACCCGCTAGAGCCCGCCAGAGCCCAACAAGGCCCCCCAGAGCCCGCCAGAGCCCGACAAGGCCCGACAGAGCCCGACAAGGCACGCCAGAGCCTGACAGAGCCTGCCAGAGCCATCCAGAGCCCGACAAGGCACGCCAGAGACCGCCAGAGCCCGACAAGGCCCGACAGAGCCCGACAGAGCCCACCAGAGCCTGACAAGGGCCGCCAGAGCCCGCCAGAGCCTGACAAGGCCCGACAGAGCCCGCCAGAGCCCGCCAGAGCCCGCCAAGGCCCGCCAGAGCCTGACAGAGCCCGACAAGGCCCGCCAGAGCCCGCCAGAGCCCGACAAGGCCCGACAGAGCCTGACAGAGCTTCTTCCTGCTCAACCTCTCCTTCCTCGAGCTGGGCTCCATCTCCACCACTGTCCCCAAGTCCATGGCCAATTCATTCTGGGACACCAGGAGCATTTCTTACACAGGATGTGCTGCTCGAGTCTTTCTGTTTGTCTTTTTCATTTCAGCAGAGTATTTTCTTCCCATCATCATGTCCTATGACCGCTACGTTGCCATCTGTAAACCCCTGCACTACGGGACCCTCCTGGGCAGCAGAGCTTGTGTCCACATGGCAGCAGCTGCCTGGGCCACTGGGTTTCTCAGTGCTCTGCGCCATTTTCACTGCCACTGTGCAAGGGCACTGCTGTGGACCAGTTCTTCTGTGAAATTCCCCCGATCCTCAAGCTCTCCTGCTCAGACACCTACCTCGGGGAAATCTGGCTTCTTGTGGCCAGTGTCTTGGTATTACTTGGGTGTTTTTTCTTTATTGGGCTGTCCTATGTGCAGATCTTCAGGGCCGTGCTGAGGATCCCCTCTGAGCAGGGAGGGCACAAAGCCTTTTCCACATGCCTCCCTCACCTGGCCGTGGTCTCCCTGTTTGTCAGCATTGGCATGTTTACCTACCTGAAAACGCCCTTCATCTCCTCCCCATCCTTGGGCCTGGTTTTGTCATTTCTGTACTCAGTGTTGCCTCCAGCAGTGAACCCCCTCATCTACAGCAGGAGGAACCAGGAACTCAAGGATGCCCTGTGGGAATTCATTTCTTATTGTTTTCTGAAGCAATAAACTCCCACCTGCTTCTACACAGGAGTTTTAATGTAGCTAATTACAGGACCAGCCTGTCATCTGGATTTTCTGTTGTTATTAGGTGTTTTTTTAATGTGATCCTGTTGTCATGCCCTTTCTAATTCTCTGTCTGATTTTCTTTTATAACTACTGGCTGTGTAAATGAAGAGCTGTGCTCTCCTTGTCTCTTAAACAAAATAAACATTCCTGTAGTAACTTGTTTTTCACTATATCCTTCCTCCAAGGCCTTTTTGGAGGTTCAGGGACAATTCCTGTGTGCGTGGGAGGAGGGGAAAAGAGTCCAGCACGGCAGCACTGCCAGGGAGCAGCTGCGCTTGGTCTTCCAGAGCTGTTCTCATTCCACTCCCACACTCTCCTTCTGATCCCTTGTACTGGTGCAAGGTCTGAGTACTCTGGCAGCTTGGTCACCGTCCTGCTGTGTGTCAGTCCTGTGAGCGCAGGCAGGGACAGGCAATGGGCACTTGTGTGACAGATCTGGACCCAGAACAGCCTTTCCAGATAGAAAGGTGATCTCCTCAGGGCAGTGCATGATGCTTTAGGTCTTCTTCCAAAGATTCTCTCAAGAATATGCCCATGAAATTGGCCACGGATGCAAACCCCAGGGTACAGCTGAACAGTGTGTGTGTGCGGGGCTGGCACACAGCAGTGTCCTCTCACAGCCAGGCCTCCTGCCAGAGACCTGCAGGACCAGCAGAGCAGGGGCTGGGCTATGCCCGTGTGCACCGGACACCCCACAGAAGCTGCCCCAGGACATCCTCACGAACTGCCCCTCATAACCACCATTTCCAGCACTGGCCTCTCTCCCCACCTCACAGATGTTGCTCTTCCCCCCATGGAGGGACACTGAATGAGCAGGTCAGAAATCCATGTTTGCTTTGTACAGATGAGATGTGAGCACGCACATCACGGATGTGAGGTGAGATGTACCCAAGTAAGCACAAACAACATCAGCTATTCCTGGGAGTTCCATGAAGGCCTGTGGGACAGACAGTGCCTTGACGTCACTTCATGTTGGCAGAAACATCCTATGGGAAACCACCTGAATGCAGCACTGGGTTGTGCTTCCTTGAACTGTGATCCCCGTGTCCATTCCTCATGGCGTGGGACATCTCAGATGAGTGCAGAGCAGGGTGACATGCCACAAGGCTGGGGTGCCTCCCATCCTTTGGGAGTGGCAACAGGAGGCCAGAGGGAAACCAAGACTACGGCCTCTATGTGCAACAGGGAAAGATTCTGTCTCTGAACATCCCACTCAGAGAGGTTCTGGGGTCCTTGGAAAAGGCAGACATCCAACCGAACTTCAAGAAGGGCTCTTTATTAAAACCCAGCCATTTTCCTCAAGAAGAGCTGCTCCTCCACCTGGTTTAGCGCCAGCAGCACAGGGCTCTCAGGATCCATCGTGATCTTGGCCGCTTCCATGAAGAGCGCACGATGACAATGGTCTGAGTTGCCAGGAAGCAGATGGAAGGCTCACTGTCGTTCTCCAAGGGTTGAATGGCTGCCAGAGAAAGAAGCAGAGCCCAGGTGACCTCTCATGTCTGGCCCCCAGGAATCCCCTCCTGACCACGCTCCCTACTCACCTCTGCAGATCACAGGCAGCTTCTCGTTGCATGTGCCCCTCAGGTGCCACACAGCCAGCCCTGGGCACAGAGCTCCATCAGCCCCTGCTCCCTCCCCTCACCAGGGCTGAGCCCAGGGGAGAGCAGGAGCTGAGATGGTGGGACCAAGCAAGGCAGCCACCAAGCCCACCTGTGTGGGCAGGGCTGGGAGGGGAGGCCAAGGCCCTGCACGGGGCAGCAGGGGCTCTGGCAGGCACAGGGCTGCTCCTTGTGCCAGGGCAGCGGTGGGGACCGGGGCCAGGCTGCCAAGAGAGGGACCCTGGGGACTGTGACTCACCGATGAACCTCAAGGCCGCCTCTCGCAAGCTGGCCTGAGCATCCATCAGGTATGGCAGGCTCTGAATCAAGAACTCTTGAGCTCTGCTTCTGTCCTGCTCCAGCTGGAGAGAGCACAAGGGTGTGAGCACGTCAGTGTCCCTCCCCACTTGGCTGGATCAGTCTCTCCTCCCAGGAACCCCCGTTCCCCTTCCCCTCCGGCCATTCCCGTGTTCCAGCCAGGAGCCCTGTGGGGCTGAGGCTGAGAGAGAGACACAGGCTGAGGAGTGCCAGGGCTGCTGAGAGCCCTCCATCCCAGTGGGTGCAGGGAGGGCAGCGGGACAGAGAGAAGAGCCCTTGGGGGCTCTGTTCTTGAGGACAGGGAACAAGGATGCAGCCTGGAGCTGCAGCAGGACAGGCGAGGCACATCTGCAGAGCCCACAGCACAGATATGTGCCTTTGTCCAGCCTGGGCCCTGGGCCTTGGGGGTCGTCCTCACCAAGCACTCTCCAATCCTCCATTTCTGCTGTGTCTGCACCAGGTGTTCGAGCTGTTTCCACTTGAGGAGCTCTGCTGCACCAAGGAGGCCTTCCCTGGCGACCTACGGAACAGCAGAAGCTGGGAGATGGCAGCATGGTCTGGAGAAGGAGATCTGGCATCACCCTCCTCTGGGCTCCGTTCCTGGGATGACTCTGCCCTTAGGGAGCTGAGACATGCCCTGGCCCAATCATCCAGGGGTCTCTTCCCTGCGTCACTGCTCAGCTTTGAAATCTGTACCTTGGCCACGCTCTGCGTTTGGTCACTCATGTGGAAGAAGAGTGGGAGCAGGCCAAGTCGCACCCTGTTCTTCGTCTTTCTCTTGTTGTTACCCACCAACACCTTCATCAGGTCTCTGAAGAGGCTGATGGACATCTCTCTCAGCTGGCTCAGCTCCTGGAAGGGAGAAGCACAGTAGGACCTGAACACCAGCAGCTCTCTGCCCACAGTGAGCAGAAGCTCCTGCATGGCTGATGTGAGGGGAGGTGCTCCAGGGCAGCATTCTGCACACTGCAGTTGTGGGCCAGATCTGCGGCCCTGCGTACAGGAAAGGCCACTCAAGAGACTTGTTCAGGCAGTGCCTGTGCCTCAAAGTGCTCTCCCAGCCACCCAGCGACCCCCACCAGCTTCAGCAGCCATGGTGGGGAGGAGCTGTGGGAGCAGCTGGCAGGGAGAAGCTGGGCTGGGCTGCAGAACATAGAAACCATCCCACAAGAGCCTCAGGGAGAAAGCAGAGAAGAAGCCCCTGCTCCGCGTGGCTGGGCTGAAGGGCAGCTCTCATTGTCCAGTTCCCATCCACAAGGTTCAGGCTTATATCAGCCTTACATCATCGAAAAAGGGCGGGAGAAATTCTGCCAGCAGCACAGCCATGGGGGTGGCCTCCTTCCTCTCCAGCTGAGCCATCACGTTTCTGAAGACCACCAGAGCCTTGATCTTGATAGCCTTATTGCCGTACTGCAGGACCCACAATAGGTCTGGCAGCATGACCTTCATTTTCCTTGCCTGTATGAAAAAGAGAGTTGCCCTCTTGGGACCAGGTCGATGCTTGGAGAGCTCCCCAGGCAGCCACCAGGCCCCACCATGGCAGGGAGGGCCTTTGGAGCAGTCACCCCGGCGCCTGACTGCCAGCCAAGGCCAAGCCAGAACCCACTGCCCCGGCCCTTGGCTGCCAACAGGGCTGCCCTTGGTGACGCCCTACTCACCATCTCGTGTCTCTCTGACAGCGTCATCATGCCCCTGAGCAACAGGGAGAGCAGCGTTGGTCTTCGTTGCCTCAGAAACCTACTGACTTGGTACATTGGAGCAAACGCCTCATCTTGCAGGTCACTGCTGGCCAGCATCTGAAAGCAAGCCAGCAGTGAGCAACTGGCAGAGCTGGTGGGGCTCCTTGCACCGTGCAGCTCCTGGGGCACCAGGAGCTTTTTCCAGTAACTCACAGCCAAGCGAAGGATGGAGGCGTCGTCCCGGTGTGTATATAAGATCCTACGGTGCCGGTCCTGCAGTTGGATGTGCAGCTCCTTCAAGACGTTCTGCAAGGTCTGGGGCACGGAGAACATCACCTCCCACAGTGCCAGGGCAGTCCTGCAAGAGAGCGCTCTGTCAGCAGGGCAGCCTGGGCCACAGCAGCGTGTCCAGGCTCAGCGCTGCAGGACGCTTGGGATGCCCTGGGCAGCAGCAGAGGGCTGAGCTGCTGCTCCTGTGGGGCTGGCAGGAGTGCAGTGGGGGGCTCTGGGCTGTCTTGCTCAGCTGTGCCTGGTGCGGGCCTGGCTGAGCCCCAGCGCTGGCAAATGTGGTGGGATGGAGGGTCCTGCTCCTCGGGGGTGTCCTGCAGGATTCCTTGGCGCTGGCAGCCAGAGCGTCTCCAGGCCCCTCTCCCCACAGGGAACAAGCCCTCATGGCTTTTGGGGCCAGTACCTGTCTCCTGGTGGTGCAATTGTCAGCAGCGTCGAGACCACCTCCGCAGGGCATTTGTCAGCCATCTCGACAATGAGGGACTCCACACTCTGCCGGGCTGGTGTCGTGTTTATGCTCTCCAGGTTTCTGTGGATGCAGCTCGTGATCTTTGGTACCTGGAGGGGACAAAGGTGAGGATGGCGCTGCCACTGGAGTGCAGCCATTTTTTCAGCTGTCCTTCCCATCCCTCTCTGCCGCCTTCACGTGGCTTCACTGTTCCGAGACACCGGGATTTGAGAGGAAAAGACGGATGGAGGGAGGAACAAGGCCTGACAGGGCCAAAGGGCAATCCAGCCAAAGGCCACTTACATCCACCAGCCAGAAATCACAGTTTCTCTTCACCGTGTTCAGCATGTTTCTGGCCGCCTCCTTGTCAAAGGTGCTGGAGTCTCTCATTGCCTCGATTAACACCAGGACCACGTCTGTTTGCTCACAAGGCTGGAGGTCTTCTGCAAAGAACTATGGGAAGAAGGGAGGCAGCGAAGCCAAGTCACACCCGGTGCCCTGATGCTGCTGCTTAGCCGGGCAGTGCCAGCAGCCCTGCAGAGGCACCCGGCGGTGCTGCAACAGTGCCTGCAGCCAAACTGGGAGCAGGGGCGGCAGTGACTGCTGGGGAGGATGAGAAGAGAGGCCCCAGGTTGAGGGAGAAGGTTTGGGCTCATGGGCACAGGGTGCTGGCCCTGCCGTGAACCAGGGCTTGCTGGTGGCCAGGAGGACTGGGGCTGCTGCTGGGACACTAGAGCACACCCTCGCATTGTCCCTGCTTGGGGACAGCAGGAACCCTCTCAGCAGCGACCATGCCAGCCCCGCTGATTGTGGAGGCCTTTGCTCACACAAGGCCCCTGCTGATGTCACAGCCAAGGATGCCAGCCAGAGCCGGGAGCTCGTTACCTCGATAATGTGAGCAGCACTCGGCGAAGAACGCAAGGAGGTGGTCTTGGCTTCACAGTCCTCCTGGAGATGTGCGTTCTCCTCTGGCAGTGTCGTGCCTAAAAAGCGGGCAAACACAGAACAGTTGGTAAGACACAGCAGCTTCCCCAGTACCGGAAAGAGCTTTGAACTTGGAGTGGCCGAGGAGAGAGGTCATGTCAGTGCAGGAGGTGGTGGAGAGTGGTGCCATGGAAAGCCTGACCTGCCTCCAGTGTACGTGTGTGAATGCTCCTGGCTGTGGAAACTGCAAGGCCCTAGAGCTCTGTGTGCAGTCCCACAGCTCAGTCCCCATGGCTGGAGTAACGTGGGAGATGTGGGGGAGGGCTCGCATGGCTGGAGTGCTGCGGGGCAGGGATACAGGACCCCCGGGAGAGATGGGAAGATGCAGCACAACTGTGTCCTGCTCTCCTAAGGAGCAGCTCAGCTACACGTGAGCATCACAGTCTGGGAGAGAGCGTGGGGGTCAGGAGCAGAGGAGGGGCAGTGCTGGTGACACGGAGGTCCATCACAATGCCAAGGAAGATGAGAGTCCATGTGTTCCGGTTCCACCTCAGACGTGGGCAACCAGCCAGCGTCTGCTAAAGGAGGAGAGCAGGAAGGGCTGCAGAGAGGATTTGCAGGCAGGACAGAGCAGAGGAAGGAGCTCTGCCCCATGTCCATCCCAGTGCCTGCTGCCCTGGCACGGTCGTCCCATGCGTGTCACGGCTGGAGGGTGCCTGGCAGACGGGCTGAGATGCTGGAGCCAGGCAGGACAGGGAAAGCCCCCAGTGCAGCGGGTGAGGAACTCACTTCAGACGGGCAGGAAAGGTCCCCGTCCCACAGCACGGCTGCCTCCTGCCCACCCAGCTGCCTCTCGCTGCCAGTGCCCTGGAGCAGGAGCTGGGTCCCCTCTGTCTGCAGAAGCTGTGCTGGCGCCAGCTCCCAGCTCAGAGCAGCCCTGGACTTCAGGCAGCATAATCACCACCCATGGGAACCCCCTGCCAGCCTGTTGGGAAACGTGATGCTGGTGTGGAGCAGAGAGCCATAGCTGGGCCCCACCCTGGCCAGACAGTCAGGGCCTCTCACTCACCGATCTGCAGTGGCTGGACCACATCCACCTGGTTGGGGTCCAGTGGAGATCTGAGCTCCTGGGGAGCCCCAACCTCCTCCTGCCAGGCCACCCTGGGGCGGCTGGGGGGTCTCTCCTTCCAGGCCAGCCTAGGTCGGATCGGGGGTCTCTCCGCCATTTTGCAGACAAAGGCTACGACTAAGGATGGGGAAGGCGGATGCTTCGGAAAAATGCCTTGGTGCTGCAGCTCCGCCACAGGCAGCGACGAAAGGTGTGGGCTGCGCTCGTGTGCTCGTCGTTGGGGAAAGACGTGAGCTGCGCTCAGGAGCTCCTTGCTCCAAGTCTGCCAGGGGCAGCAGAGAGTCTGCCGGAGGCAGCTAGAGCTAGGTTGTGGTTGGACTCGACGATCTTAAGTGTGTCTTCCAACCAAAAAGATTCTCCGATTCTCTGAAAGACGTGGGCTACGCGCGGGGGCTCTCGCCAGCTCCGTGCTCACACCCTGTCTCCTCACCGTCCTGTCGGACAGTGTGGGCTGGGCCCGCAGCTGCGCTGAGCACGTGCAGGGCAGTGGGTGTCACCAAGTGAGGTCACAAAGGGCCCCACTGTGACCCTGCGCCTGGGGAGGGAGGCCAGGGTGTGCCCTTGGGAGGCACAGGCCAGCTCAGCCCTGGGCACCTGGGTTCTCTCAGGGTGGCCATGGCTAAATTTCAATGCCAATTTCTAAACCCATTGCTCTGAGCATAGTCTTTAACAGTCCGTTGTACCGCTCCATTTTCCCGGTGGCTGGTGCATGATGGGGATGTCACAGACCCACTCAATGCCACGGTCCTTGGTCCAGACGTCTGTGAGGATGTTCTGGAAATGAGTCCTGTTGTCTGGCTCAGCTCTCTCTGGGCTACCGCGTCACCACAGGACTTGCTTTTCAAGGCCCAGGACAGTGTTGCGGGCAGTGCCGTGGGACACGGTGCATGTTTCCAGCCAATGGCTGCCCCATTGTAAGCACAGAGCTCGTGCCGTGGCGGGTTTGTGTCAGTGTGATATATTCAATTTGCCAGGCCTCCCCATGTTTACACTTTAGTCATCGCCCCCCATACCACACAGGCTTTGCCTGCTTGGCTTGTTTGATCGTAGCACATGTTTCACAACGGTGAATAACCTGTGCAAGAGCGTGCATGGTCAAGTCCACCCCTCGACTGTGAGTCCATTCATATGTTGCATCCCTTCCTCGATGACCTGAGGCATCGTGGGCCCAATGGGGCATCAATAATTCACCTTCATCTTGCCAGTGCAAATCTATTTCAGCCACTTTAATCTTGGCAGCTCGATACCCCTGCTGGTTGTTCTTATCAGATTCTTCAGTGGACCGACACTTGGGCACATGGGCTTCTACGTGGCAAACTCTCACAGGCAGGTTCTCCAGCCGGGCAGCAATATCTCGCCATGATTCAGCAGCCCAGATGGGTTGGGCTCTGCGCTGCCAGCGGCTCCGCTTCCATTGCTGGAACCAGCGCCACGGGGCATTTCCACCATCCATGAGAGAGCAGAGGTGAAGCTGCTTAGATGCTGGGGCCTCTTCAGCCCCTGTCAGGATGGCGGGTACTGGGTCTCGTGGGGCCTCTGCCCCACAGCATGGGCTGTGGCCCAGCGTACAGCAGGGGCCACAATGGTCGGACGCTGTTGGCGGTGGCGGCGAGAAGCCAGATGGCCCATGGCTGCGTTCCAGCGGCACAGCCCGCGATACTGACTGTGTGAGCGGGTGGTGCCACGGACACGCGGGGTCTGGAACATGGGGGTGGCCGGGAGATGGGAAGGACAGGGAGGGTGGCAGAGAGGAAGGGGCCCTGGGCCTGGGCCGGGGCTGCTCGAGCTCGGGGCAACCTGAGCACTCTGCCCTGGTTTGGGTGCCACACTGCCATGTGGCGCTGTGTCCTCTGATTGGCAGTCTGGGATTTCCCTCTGGCTCCTCCCATCAAATGATTGACTGTTTGTCAATGATCCATGTGCTGCACTCCCACCAGGTGTGACTGGTGCAGCTAGCACAGCCCGGCCCTGAATGCTGCCCAGTTTGTTCAACTCTCGTCACCTTTTTGCAGGTCTCAAAGCTTGATTGGCTGGTTACCTCTCAGTCACATGGCTCGGCCCGCCTCCTCAAATGTGATTTGCTCTCCTCGGTCCACTGACTCTCTAGAGACTTCGGCTTGGTTGTTGCCAGGCAACGAGCTCCACCTAAAAATGGAGCTGTGCGGCCTGAGCAAAGGCCATGGGTGATAAACGACACGTTGGGACTCTGAACATGAGGATTTGGCCCCAAGAAGGAGGCTCTGGGCACTCAAAAGGACGGGCAGATGCTACAGATGGCGCTTTGGGCCCTGAACATGAGGGGACCCTCTTGGTTCCCACCCGAGCTGGGTTTGGTGCCCAAAGAGTGGGAAGAGGAGCAGTGGTTGGTGAGGACGTATTGGATCATGTGGGACCTGAGCCCGACGTCCATGGGGTGGAACAAGGGGTGGAGAAAGAACTGTTGTGGTGGCGACACTGCTCCTGCGTGGAGCTCCAGAGGCTGCAGGAGGATTTCTGCTCCACAAGGGACCAGCACAAGCCAGTGGCCCGTTCCTGTCTGTCACTGCTCTGGGGTTGTGACCTCGGCAGCACCTGCACAGCAGGAGTGTCCTCACTGCCAGCACCGGCTCTTTCCTCTGTCTGCACCTCTGTCCCCATCTCCCCGTGCTCTCCTCCCTCCCAGGCACCTTTTCCGCCTCCTCCAGGACCCACCAAGGCCTCTGTCTGTCTCTAAAAGGAAAGAAAAACTTTCCACTCTGACGCCATCAAATAAGCGCATGAAATGAAAACATTTTTAATGGGAAGGGTAACCCTAACGTTTCCCTGTCTGAATGGTTTTAATAATTGTACTGCAGTTTTTAAAAAATCGTGTAGCTTTAGTTTCTACTGGGAGGTTGTCTTCCGTGTGCCGTTGAGATTTCACACATATTATACCACTTTCTTTATTCTCCCTGTTCAGTTGCCTTCGACACGTATCATGTTATGTCCATAGGCAGCCATCCAGAATTTGTGTTTAGTTTTGATATTGTTAGGTATTGCAGTTGAGACGGACAAATGAGGTAGACCAAGTTCTTAGGTAAAAGCAGCAGTCTCCATTTATTGCCACAAACATCTTTTTATGTATTTTTCCAGCTCAAGTGTCTTTTTGCTATTGGTTACAAGTTGCGGCAGTAGCATCTCATTGGCTAATTTTGCTGTCATCAGTGTCACTCTTTTACTCCCTTCTCTCTCATGGCTACACCTCAATATCTCTGGATACTCCTTTAGTTCCATCTTTCTCACAGGTAGGCCTTAGTATCTTCAAGGCTAATTTCTGTTCCCATGTCCTCCCTTAGGGAATCCACAGACTCACCATAGTCCCCCACGAGATACCAAACTGAGGGTGTCAGTTCATCCCCGGGGCCACACACACGTGCCACACGCATTTCCTCCATCGCCTCCTCCTCTGGTGACACACAAGAGTTGACAGCACATGAGGTTTTGATAAGAATCTCTCCAAGCACTTCAGTTTCTCCCTGGATATTCCAAAGGCACCAGTGTCACATTTGGACAGGGACAGCCATAGCCCACTCCATGAGGCTCTGTATGGGGATAGAGGGGAAGATTTGGGGAGGAGGTTAGTGAAATGTAAATACGCTCAAGTGACTTGCACTTGTCTGTAGAAAAAGCACATGCATCACACTAATTGTTCTACTGACCTTGTGTGCTTGATGAGTAGAACCTCTGCGTTAGATAACATAGGCCTGTGAGAAACTGCAGGCACCTCATCACTATGTCTGAGGTTCCTGCTTGGTTGTGAGGAAGAGCGGGAAGCTGCGCCTGCCCGAAGCCTTGAAATACAGGCGAGCTCAGCAGTTCCGGTGATCTTCCAGCAGGGTGAACTGACCAGCGCCTGCGTCCCCGCTTCTGTCACCTCTGCCTGGGAGCTCCGGTGTGGCTTCGGAGATCCCCCAGTAGAGAGGGAACTAAAATAAAACTTGCTCTTTGCAAATGCATTTGTGGCCTCTGGCTCTTCTTGCGATGTGCCTGCGTATGTGTACACAGGCTCTGCAAACAAAACATTGCTCTTGTCCATGGCACTGTGTCAACAGAGCCTGATAGAGCCCAACAGCACCTGACAAAGTCTGACAGGGCCAGACAGAGCCCGACAAAGCGTGAAAGAGCCCATATGACCCCAAGAGAGTCCAAGAGGGCATGAAAGAGCCCTACAGAGCTTGACAGAGTCCGACAGGGCCCAAGAGAGACCAACAGAGGGTCCAGAGAAGAGCAACAAGACTGGTGAAGGGACTTGAGCACAAGACCTATGGGGAGAGGCTGAGGGAGCTGGGCTTGTTTAGTCCGGAGAAGAGGAGGCTTAGAGGTGAGCTCATCACTCTCTAGAACTACCTGAAGGGAAGTTGTGGCCAGCTGGGACTGGGTGCCATGATCTAGCAAATGGGCTGGAGTTGGACCAAGGGTTGGACTTGATGATCTCTGCGGTCTTTTCCAACCCAGTCGATTCTGTGATTCTGCGAACAGAGCCTGACAGAGTTTCACAGAGCCTGACAGGGCCCAAAGAACATGATCATGACTTGCAGGGTACAGTCACGCTTGATTTTAAAATGCCAGTCTAGTCTATTTTTCTTCACTGCTTATTTGGCTATTTGTAGAGGACACAAAGCACTTGTACTGCAATCCTATATGCTATGCTATGTAGTCCTGTGTACTATTTGTTCCTCCATACTGTTTAATCAACACTTGCAGCCAGATGTCCTAACAAAATCTTGCACATACCTCGAGAACTGACCAGGAACAGTGGCCACATGTTGCTAAAATCATCTCTAAAAGCTTCTAAACTCAGTTTCTAGAAATAGGACAGATCCTGGCACCGTGACTGATAGAGAGCTCTTCAGACTCCTGCCCAAGCGATTTTGGGGGATAGAAAATATCAGCTGCACTGAGTTTTTTCTTCACAAGCTTTTCCTTCATCATTTTTTAAAGAGTCATTTCACATTATTCCCCGTATGTTCATTAGCAGCATTCCTCCTCTCAAAGTCCTTCACCAATTGAAGATTTCTTTACAAACAAGTCTGATCTTTTATTTCCTAAGAAAAATTTAACCATGTCAACAAAAGACTAGTGGAAACCACCAGTCTGCAGTCCAGGTTAAAATCTCTCTGAGTATCCACATGAGAGAAACAAAACATGAAATGAAGACAGAGACGTGGAGTGGAACTCCTCCAGCTTCTTCTAGAAAGTCTACTTCTCCATTACAGACATATAAAGCAGTTACCTGGAATATGGAGGTGTATGCTTTTACATTCCATCAAATCCTTCACAAAATCGTTTGTAAACGATTGTTTGCTGAATGCCTGGCTGACTTCCAGGTAACAGACCACCACTGCTCTGCCCACGGCCAGCAACCCCGTCCTTTCCTCACAGAGAACAAAGAGGATGGACAGACACAACCTGCCCTGGGTAAAACCCATCACCTTCTCTTTCAGACACCCAGAAATGGGGTTCCAGTGGACACGTTCTGGGGCACAGCCCTTGGTTCCCCTGCTCACCCACCGGCCATTTTTGAGAAGTGCACACACTGTGTGAGAGCTGCCAGTGGTCAGGGAGTCCCCCCAGTCTCCATGAACTTTCCAAGATGGTGGAGAGTGGCCTCACTGTGACGTCGTCCTGCTGTCTCAGCTCCTGGGGTGCTGCCCCTCCTGTCCCATAGACTGGAAAGGATTGTGTTAGTTCCAGTGATCCCTGACTTGATCCCCATCCACTGCTGCTTGTTCTGCCTCCAGTCAAAGAGGCCTGAGAGACCTTGCTGGTGAAGATGGAGAGCAAGACACACAGGGAATGTCACTTCCTTCCCTTATTAAATTCGTCAGTGGCCACATGTTGTCTTTGTTTCTCCTTTAACTGTTCCTGCAGTAGTAACAGCTCATTATGGGGACCTTCAATTGCCTTACAGGTCTAGACTGAGTTCTGATCTGGACTGCTGCTGTGCTTGGAGGCTGCTGTCATTGAGCACCAGATGAACTCACTCCTGCCACCCTGCCTGGCAGTTTATTCCATCCGTGTCACAGCTCTGTCTGCAGCACTGACAGCTCCAGCCCACCCCGTCAGGTCCCTGGCTGAGGACATTGCCTCACATCTGGGCTGAACCACCCCAGCTGTGGCACCAGCCCGGCTCTGACCTGCCACAGGAAACCTGGTACCAAGTGTCCAAGACCGCATGTGTGCAAAGGCTTTGCCTCAGAGCACAGACATGACATGGCCACAGATTGTTGAATGTCTCTCTACACCTAGGACTATAAAACCAGAATAAAAGGCCTGAATTCATTCAACTGAAGATGCTCCTCCCCCAGCGTGGAGGAATTAGATCCTTTGCTGTAACATTCCTGGTGTCCTGTCTAACGATGGGGCAAGAAAATATGTTTCTCATGCCAAAATTATTTCTTAATATGAAAAAAACTACTGCAGGAAAGAATTGTCTCTGTAGTGGTGAGAGAAGAAACATCACTGATTATTTCAGACTTTTTCATGGGCCATTCCCCTGGAGATCCAGGAAGAACACAAGGGAGCCCAGAGGGCACAGAGAAAGGGACCTCATGGGCTGCTGCTGTGCTGCTGAGCTGGGCTGGGCTCCTGGGACAGAGGGAGCTCATGGCAAGCGGCAGCGCTGCAGAGAGACAGCTCTGCCCAGGAGCAGCTCCTCTGCAAAGCGCAGCAGGCCTGAGGTTTCTGCCTGGGCATCTCAGGGAGACGAGCCAGGCAGAGAGAGATTAAAGGTGGTCAGGACTGGGAGGATGACTGAGAGCTCACTGGAGGAGAAATCTTTGCAGCCCTTGCCATGGTAAGTCTCTGGCTGCAGGGCAATGCAGCTGTAGCTCCTGGCATTATCTCCTAAAACTGGCACAGGCACAGCTTGTGGGATCTGTACAGAGGGGGCTCTTGTTCAAGCAGTTTTGAACAGCTGTGAAGCCGGGTGAGCACCCAGGGGTGCCCAGGGCTGTCCTGCAGAGCAGGGTCCCTGCACCCCAGGGCTGTGACAGGGCAGGGACTCTGCCGCCTGCCAGGGTCAGCGCTCAGCCTGCCCGGGGACATCCCCTTGCGCTGCAGGGAGAAGCTCTGCATGAAAGGAGCAACCCCAGCAATGCAGGGTCCTTCTGCTGTACAGAGGGTGCTGTCTGGGTGTCACGGCCCATTCGATGATGGACTCGTGATGGTTCTTTTAGCCTTGATCTCAGAGTGCAAAATTAAGGCGACCAAAATGCCCAGGGGTAATAATTCAATCAAGCAGCATTACTTTATTAATTTCCCCATAAAGGGGCACGCGATAGAGAGAAAGAGGAAGAAAAAGAAAAGGGAAAAGAAACGGGGAGAAGTAAAAGTAAAGATGAGAAATGAGGTTGTGTTTGTCACCAGTTGAGTTCCTGATGGCGATGGTCAGGCAAATCGTCAGACCGACTCTTACAGACGGTCACCATCAGGGGACACCACAGGGACCAGGGGACACCAGGGCCTCTGAAGGGACAGCCAGGGCCACCGGTGTCACCACAGGGGTGGCCGGGACCCTTGGGAAAATGAGCAGGGTCACCATGGGGTCAGGGCCACCACAGGGATGGTCGGGGCCACCGTGGGGTCAAGGCCATTGCGGGGTCAGGGTCACCACGGGGTCAAGGCCACTGAGACGAAGGTCGCGGACAGGAACCAATAAAAGTGACACCAGATCTTGGAACCGCGTCGGAGCGGTTCTTGATGGCGATGTTCAGGCAAATACTGCTCCATCTTCGGACCGACTCTTACATTGGGTCAGAGCTATTCACATCTCAAGATCACTACAGGGCACTCCAAGGTGACTTTTAAACTAGTACAGCAAGTCGGTTGGTACCTGACAGGGAGGGATCCTGGTATTGAAATCCCTTTGTCTGGGTTGACGGGGTGGGCACTGGGACATAGAAACTAATTTCTTGGTTCAGGATGCGGCCCTGAAATTTCAGATCCATTTCTCTTAGAGTTGTATAAACCTGGGAGTATCAGAAATTAACACACTGTGCCTTACAGACAGCTTTACGGTGACTTTTCCAGGCTCATTATTGCTGGTTTGATGTTCCCATCAGAGCCAGCACATACAGAGCTGCCCCTGGGCTGTGTCCGGCTGCTGGGAGGGGTCTGCAGGGCAGAGCTGAGCACACAGCGGGTGGGATGGGGTCTGTGACACTGACAGGAGGAGACCTGGGGACACAGACACAGCTGCAGGCAGGGACAGCTCCAGGCAGCAGAGCAGGGGATGTTCAGGAGCTCTTTTGGTCCTTCTCTGCAGATGATGCTGGGTGTTGTCTGCTGGGCAATGATCTGACTGTCCTTTGAGCACATCCCACCTTCAGCAGCCCTGACTCTGCTCTGCCTGTCCTGCTGGGCTCACGAGCTGCCCCCAGAAAGGCCCAGCTCTGCCGTAGGATCCCAGGAGTGCTGAGCCTTTCCTTGGGGTCTGCACTCTCCTCTCAGAGCCCTTTGCTTCCCTCAGTGAGCGGTTGTGTCCTGCTCTCTCCATCACATCTCCACCTCTGGGCTGAGGCAGGGAAAGGGCAGATCTGCCCTTTCAAACAGGGCTCTCCTGCTCCACTGTGAGTTCAGTTTAGGGTTTTCTTTTAAAGAGAGATTTGTTCATGAAGTGGTTTTCAAGGCAGCACAAGTGAAAAGACAGGGCAAATGGGTAAAAGCTGCTCTCCTAACTCTGCACTGAGCCACAGAGAGATGAGCTGTTTTGCCTGTCTTGAGACTCTTCTTCATATTTTCAGTCATATAAATGAGGATTTCAACCCCTGCAACAATCCACTCATGAGATGTGATGATGGAAAATTCAAAACATAGACAAAATCATTGTAATGACATGCTAAGCCTCTACTTTGCAGCCCACGCTCGGAAGTGTATCAAGTACTGATCTTGAACTTTTCCACTAATGGAACGTCAAATCTGACATTGCTTGTGAACGTCAAGGCTGTCACAAACCAGCTCCCATGTCCCCAGCGCAGCAGAGCAAAGCTGGTTGCTTGGCCCCAGACGGGCAGAGGTCCTGCTCCTCACAGCACACTCAGCCAGCACACAGCGGAGGAAGGAAATGCATTTCAACTGGGCTTATTTATATGAAAAATGCAGTGGCTTTGCTCAGAGGAGTGTGTCCTGATTTTAAGTTGTCATTTTCTTTTTTGGAACAGAGCCCCCATGGCAAGAAACAGCAAATGTCCAACTGCAGCTCCATCACCCAGTTGCTCCCCCTGGCGTTCACAGACACACGGGAGCTGTGGCTCTTGCACTTCTGGCTCTTCCTGGGCATCTACCTGGCTGCCCTCCTGGGCAATGGCCTCACCATCACCACCATAGCCTGGGACCAGCACCTCCACACCCCCAGAGCCCGCCAGAGCCCGACAAGGCCCAACAGAGCCCGCCAGAGCCTGACAGAGCCCGCCAGAGCCTGCCAGAGCCTGACAGAGCCCGCCAAGGCCCGCCAGAGCCTGACAGAGCCCGCCAAGGCCCGCCAGAGCCCGCCAGAGCCCGACAAGGCCTGACAGAGCCTGACAGAGCTTCTTCCTGCTCAACCTCTCCTTCCTCGAGCTGGGCTCCATCTCCACCACTGTCCCCAAGTCCATGGCCAATTCATTCTGGGACACCAGGAGCATTTCTTACACAGGATGTGCTGCTCGAGTCTTTCTGTTTGTCTTTTTCATTTCAGCAGAGTATTTTCTTCCCATCATCATGTCCTATGACCGCTACGTTGCCATCTGTAAACCCCTGCACTACGGGACCCTCCTGGGCAGCAGAGCTTGTGTCCACATGGCAGCAGCTGCCTGGGCCACTGGGTTTCTCAGTGCTCTGCGCCATTTTCACTGCCACTGTGCAAGGGCACTGCTGTGGACCAGTTCTTCTGTGAAATTCCCCCGATCCTCAAGCTCTCCTGCTCAGACACCTACCTCGGGGAAATCTGGCTTCTTGTGGCCAGTGTCTTGGTATTACTTGGGTGTTTTTTCTTTATTGGGCTGTCCTATGTGCAGATCTTCAGGGCCGTGCTGAGGATCCCCTCTGAGCAGGGAGGGCACAAAGCCTTTTCCACATGCCTCCCTCACCTGGCCGTGGTCTCCCTGTTTGTCAGCATTGGCATGTTTACCTACCTGAAAACGCCCTTCATCTCCTCCCCATCCTTGGGCCTGGCTTTGTCATTTCTGTACTCAGTGTTGCCTCCAGCAGTGAACCCCCTCATCTACAGCAGGAGGAACCAGGAGCTCAAGGATGCCCTGTGGAAACTCATTTCTTATTGTTTTCTGAAGCAATAAACTCCCACCTGCTTCTACATAGGAGTTTTAATGCAGCTAATTACAGGACCAGCCTGTCATCTGGATTTTCTGTTGTTATTAGGTGTTTTTTTAATGTGATCCTGTTGTCATGCCCTTTCTAATTCTCTGTCTGATTTTCTTTTATAACTACTGGCTGTGTAAATGAAGAGCTGTGCTCTCCTTGTCTCTTAAACAAAATAAACATTCCTGTAGTAACTTGTTTTTCACTATATCCTTCCTCCAAGGCCTTTTTGGAGGTTCAGGGACAATTCCTGTGTGCGCGGGAGGAGGGGAAAAGAGTCCAGCACGGCAGCACTGCCAGGGAGCAGCTGCGCTTGGTCTTCCAGAGCTGTTCTCATTCCACTCCCACACTCTCCTTCTGATCCCGTGTGCTGGTGCAAGGTCTGAGTGCTCTGGCAGCTTGGTCACCGTCCTGCTGTGTGTCAGTCCTGTGAGCGCAGGCAGGGACAGGCAATGGGCACTTGTGTGACAGAGCTGGACTCAGAACAGCCTTTCCAGATAGAAAGGTGATCTCCTCAGGGCAGTGCATGATGCTTTAGGTCTTCTTCCAAAGATTCTCTCAAGAATATGCCCATGAAACTGGCCACGGATGCAAACCCCAGGGTACAGCTGAACAGTGTGTGTGTGCGGGGCTGGCACACAGCAGTGTCCTCTCACAGCCAGGCCTCCTGCCAGAGACCTGCAGGACCAGCAGAGCAGGGGCTGGGCTGTGCCCGTGTGCACCGGACACCCCACAGAAGCTGCCCCAGGACATCGTCACGAACTGCCCCTTATAACCACCATTTCCAGCACTGGCCTCTCTCCCCACCTCACAGACGTTGCTCTTCCCCCCATGGAGGGACACTGAATGAGCAGGTCAGAAATCCATGTTTGCTTTGTACAGATGAGATGTGAGCACGCACATCACGGATGTGAGGTGAGATGTACCCAAGTAAGCACAAACAACATCAGCTATTCCTGGGAGTTCCATGAAGGCCTGTGGGACAGACAGTGCCTTGAGGTCACTTCATGTTGGCAGAAACATCCAATGGGAAACCACCTGAATGCAGCACTGGGTTGTGCTTCCTTGAACTGTGATCCCCGTGTCCATTCCTCATGGCGTGGGACATCTCAGATGAGTGCAGAGCAGGGTGACATGCCACAAGGCTGGGGTGCCTCCCATCCTTTGGGAGTGGCAACAGGAGGCCAGAGGGAAACCAAGACTACGGCCTCTATGTGCAACAGGGAAAGATTCTGTCTCTGAACATCCCACTCAGAGAGGTTCTGGGGTCCTTGGAAAAGGCAGACATCCAACCGAACTTCAAGAAGGGCTCTTTATTAAAACCCAGCCATTTTCCTCAAGAAGAGCTGCTCCTCCACCTGGTTTAGCGCCAGCAGCACAGGGCTCTCAGGATCCATCGTGATCTTGGCCGCTTCCATGAAGAGCGCACGATGACAATGGTCTGAGTTGCCAGGAAGCAGATGGAAGGCTCACTGTCGTTCTCCAAGGGTTGAATGGCTGCCAGAGAAAGAAGCAGAGCCCAGGTGACCTCTCATGTCTGGCCCCCAGGAATCCCCTCCCGACCACGCTCCCTACTCACCTCTGCAGATCACAGGCAGCTTCTCGTTGCATGTGCCCCTCAGGTGCCACACAGCCAGCCCTGGGCACAGAGCTCCATCAGCCCCTGCTCCCTCCCCTCACCAGGGCTGAGCCCAGGGGAGAGCAGGAGCTGAGATGGTGGGACCAAGCAAGGCAGCCACCAAGCCCACCTGTGTGGGCAGGGCTGGGAGGGGAGGCCAAGGCCCTGCACGGGGCAGCAGGGGCTCTGGCAGGCACAGGGCTGCTCCTTGTGCCAGGGCAGCGGTGGGGACCGGGGCCAGGCTGCCAAGAGAGGGACCCTGGGGACTGTGACTCACCGATGAACCTCAAGGCCGCCTCTCGCAAGCTGGCCTGAGCATCCATCAGGTATGGCAGGCTCTGAATCAAGAACTCTTGAGCTCTGCTTCTGTCCTGCTCCAGCTGGAGAGAGCACAAGGGTGTGGGCACGTCAGTGTCCCTCCCCACTTGGCTGGATCAGTCTCTCCTCCCAGGAACCTCCGTTCCCCTTCCCCTCCGGCCATTCCCGTGTTCCAGCCAGGAGCCCTGTGGGGCTGAGGCTGAGAGAGAGACACAGGCTGAGGAGTGCCAGGGCTGCTGAGAGCCCTCCATCCCAGTGGGTGCAGGGAGGGCAGCGGGACAGAGAGAAGAGCCCTTGGGGGCTCTGTTCTTGAGGACAGGGAACAAGGATGCAGCCTGGAGCTGCAGCAGGACAGGCGAGGCACATCTGCAGAGCCCACAGCACAGATATGTGCCTTTGTCCAGCCTGGGCCCTGGGCCTTGGGGGTCGTCCTCACCAAGCACTCTCCAATCCTCCATTTCTGCTGTGTCTGCACCAGGTGTTCGAGCTGTTTCCACTTGAGGAGCTCTGCTGCACCAAGGAGGCCTTCCCTGGCGACCTACGGAACAGCAGAAGCTGGGAGATGGCAGCATGGTCTGGAGAAGGAGATCTGGCATCACCCTCCTCTGGGCTCCGTTCCTGGGATGATTCTGCCCTTAGGGAGCTGAGACATGCCCTGGCCCAATCATCCAGGGGTCTCTTCCCTGCGTCACTGCTCAGCATTGAAATTTGTACCTTGGCCACGCTCTGCGTTTGGTCACTCATGTGGAAGAAGAGTGGGAGCAGGCCAAGTCGCACCCTGTTCTTCGTCTTTCTCTTGTTGTTACCCACCAACACCTTCATCAGGTCTCTGAAGAGGCTGATGGACATCTCTCTCAGCTGGCTCAGCTCCTGGAAGGGAGAAGCACAGTAGGACCTGAACACCAGCAGCTCTCTGCCCACAGTGAGCAGAAGCTCCTGCATGGCTGATGTGAGGGGAGATGCTCCAGGGCAGCATTCTGCACACTGCAGTTGTGGGCCAGATCTGCGGCCCTGCGTACAGGAAAGGCCACTCAAGAGACTTGTTCAGGCAGTGCCTGTGCCTCAAAGTGCTCTCCCAGCCACCCAGCGACCCCCACCAGCTTCAGCAGCCATGGTGGGGAGGAGCTGTGGGAGCAGCTGGCAGGGAGAAGCTGGGCTGGGCTGCAGAACACAGAAACCATCCCACAAGAGCCTCAGGGAGAAAGCAGAGAAGAAGCCCCTGCTCCGCGTGGCTGGGCTGAAGGGCAGCTCTCATTGTCCAGTTCTCATCCACAAGGCTCAGGCTTATATATCAGCCTTACATCATCGAAAAAGGGCGGGAGAAATTCTGCCAGCAGCACAGCCATGGGGGTGGCCTCCTTCCTCTCCAGCTGAGCCATCACGTTTCTGAAGACCACCAGAGCCTTGATCTTGATAGCCTTATTGCCGTACTGCAGGACCCACAATAGTTCTGGCAGCATGACCTTCATTTTTCTTGCCTGTATGAAAAAGAGAGTTGCCCTCTTGGGACCAGGTCGATGCCTGGAGAGCTCCCCAGGCAGCCACCAGGCCCCACCATGGCAGGGAGGGCCTTTGGAGCAGTCACCCCTGCTCCTGACTGCCAGCCAAGGCCAAGCCCGAACCCACTGCCCCGGCCCTTGGCTGCCAACATGGCTGCCCTTGGTGACGCCCTACTCACCATCTCGTGTCTCTCTGACAGCGTCATCATGCCCCTGAGCAACAGGGAGAGCAGCGTTGGTCTTCGTTGCCTCAGAAACCTACTGACTTGGTACATTGGAGCAAACGCCTCATCTTGCAGGTCACTGCTGGCCAGCATCTGAAAGCAAGCCAGCAGTGAGCAACTGGCAGAGCTGGTGGGGCTCCTTGCACCGTGCAGCTCCTGGGGCACCAGGAGCTTTTTCCAGTAACTCACAGCCAAGCGAAGGATGGAGGCGTCGTCCCGGTGTGTATATAAGATCCTACGGTGCCGGTCCTGCAGTTGGATGTGCAGCTCCTTCAAGACGTTCTGCAAGGTCTGGGGCATGGAGAACATCACCTCCCACAGTGCCAGGGCAGTCCTGCAAGAGAGCGCTCTGTCAGCAGGGCAGCCTGGGCCACAGCAGCGTGTCCAGGCTCAGCGCTGCAGGACGCTTGGGATGCCCTGGGCAGCAGCAGAGGGCTGAGCTGCTGCTCCTGTGGGGCTGGCAGGAGTGCAGTGGGGGGCTCTGGGCTGTCTTGCTCAGCTGTGCCTGCTGCGGGCCTGGCTGAGCCCCAGCGCTGGCAAATGTGGTGGGATGGAGGGTCCTGCTCCTCGGGGGTGTCCTGCACGATTCCTTGGCGCTGGCAGCCAGAGCGTCTCCAGGCCCCTCTCCCCACAGGGAACAAGCCCTCATGGCTTTTGGGGCCAGTACCTGTCTCCTGGTGGTGCGATTGTCAGCAGCGTCGAGACCACCTCCCCAGGGCATTTGTCAGCCATCTCAACAATGAGGGACTCCACACTCTGCCGGGCTGCTGTCGTGTTTATGCTCTCCAGGTTTCTGTGGATGCAGCTCGTGATCTTTGGTACCTGGAGGGGCAAAGGTGAGGATGACACTGCCACTGGAGTGCAGCCATTTTTTCAGCTGTCCTTCCCATCCCTCTCTGCCGCCTTCACGTGGCTTCACTGTTCCGAGACACCGGGATAAGAGAGGAAAAGACGGATGGAGGGAGGAACAAGGCCTGACAGGGCCAAAGGGCAATCCAGCCAAAGGCCACTTACATCCACCAGCCAGAAATCACAGTTTCTCTTCACCGTGTTCAGCATGTTTCTGGCCGCCTCCTTGTCAAAGGTGCTGGAGTCTCTCATTGCCTCGATTAACACCAGGACCACGTCTGTTTTCTCACAAGGCTGGAGGTCTTCTGCAAAGAACTATGGGAAGAAGGGAGGCAGCGAAGCCAAGTCACACCCGGTGCCCTGATGGTGCTGCTTAGCCGGGCAGTGCCAGCAGCCCTGCAGAGGCACCCGGCGGTGCTGCAACAGTGCCTGCAGCCAAACTGGGAGCAGGGGCGGCAGTGACTGCTGGGGAGGATGAGAAGAGAGGCCCCAGGTTGAGGGAGAAGGTTTGGGCTCATGGGCACAGGGTGCTGGCCCTGCCGTGAACCAGGGCTTGCTGGTGGCCAGGAGGACTGGGGCTGCTGCTGGGACACTGGAGCACACCCTCGCATTGTCCCTGCTTGGGGACAGCAGGAACCCTCTCAGCAGGGACCATGCCAGCCCCGCTGATTGTGGAGGCCTTTGCTCACACAAGGCCCCTGCTCATGCCACAGCCAAGGATGCCAGCCAGAGCCGGGAGCTCGTTACCTCGATAATGTGAGCAGCACTCGGCGAAGAACGCAAGGAGGTGGTCTTGGCTTCACAGTCCTCCTGGAGATGTGCGTTCTCCTCTGGCAGTGTCGTGCCTAAAAAGCGGGCAAACACAGAACAGTTGGTAAGACACAGCAGCTTCCCCAGTACCGGAAAGAGCTTTGAACTTAGAGTGGCCGAGGAGAGAGGTCATGTCAGTGCAGGAGGTGGTGGAGAGTGCTGCCATGGAAAGCCTGACCTGCCTCCAGTGTACGTGTGTGAATGCTCCTGGCTGTGGAAACTGCAAGGCCCTAGAGCTCTGTGTGCAGTCCCACAGCTCAGTCCCCATGGCTGGAGTAACGTGGGAGATGTGGGGGAGGGCTCGCATGGCTGGAGTGCTGCGGGGCAGGGATACAGGACCCCCGGGAGAGATGGGAAGATGCAGCACAACTGTGTCCTGCTCTCCTAAGGAGCAGCTCAGCTACACGTGAGCATCACAGTCTGGGAGAGAGCGTGGGGGTCAGGAGCAGAGGAGGGGCAGTGCTGGTGACACGGAGGTCCATCACAATGCCAAGGAAGATGAGAGTCCATGTGTTCCGGTTCCACCTCAGACGTGGGCAACCAGCCAGCGTCTGCTAAAGGAGGAGAGCAGGAAGGGCTGCAGAGAGGGTTTGCAGGCAGGACAGAGCAGAGGAAGGAGCTCTGCCCCATGTCCATCCCAGTGCCTGCTGCCCTGGCACGGTTGTCCCATGCATGTCACGGCTGGAGGGTGCCTGGCAGACGGGCTGAGATGCTGGAGCCAGGCAGGACAGGGAAAGCCCCCAGTGCAGCGGGTGAGGAACTCGCTTCAGACGGGCAGGAAAGGTCCCCGTCCCACAGCACGGCTGCCTCCTGCCCACCCAGCTGCCTCTCGCTGCCAGTGCCCTGGAGCAGGAGCTGGGTCCCCTCTGCCTGCAGAAGCTGTGCTGGCGCCAGCTCCCAGCTCAGAGCAGCCCTGGACTTCAGGCAGCATAATCACCACCCATGGGAACCCCCTGCCAGCCTGTGGGGAAACGTGATGCTGGTGTGGAGCAGAGAGCCATAGCTGGGCCCCACCCTGGCCAGACAGTCAGGGCCTCTCACTCACCGATCTGCAGTGGCTGGACCACATCCACGTGGTTGGGGTCCAGTGGAGATCTGAGCTCCTGGGGAGCCCCAACCTCCTCCTGCCAGGCCACCCTGGGGCAGCTGGGGGGTCTCTCCTGCCAGGCCAGCCTAGGTCGGATCGGGGGTCTCTCCGCCATTTTGCAGACAAAGGCTACGACTAAGGATGGGGAAGGCGGATGCTTCGGAAAAATGCCTTGGTGCTGCAGCTCTGCCAGAGGCAGCGACGAAAGGTGTGGGCTGCGCTCGTGTGCTCCTCGTTGGGGAAAGACGTGAGCTGCGCTCAGGAGCTCCTTGCTCCAAGTCTGCCAGGGGCAGCAGAGAGTCTGCCGGAGGCAGCTAGAGCTAGGTTGTGGTTGGACTCGACGATCTTAAGTGTGTCTTCCAACCAAAAAGATTCTCCGATTCTCTGAAAGACGTGGGCTACGCGCGGGGGCTCTCGCCAGCTCCGTGCTCACACCCTGTCTCCTCACCGTCCTGTCGGACAGTGTGGGCTGGGCCCGCAGCTGCGCTGAGCACGTGCAGGACAGTGGGTGTCACCAAGTGAGGTCACAAAGGGCCCCACTGTGACCCTGCGCCTGGGGAGGGAGGCCAGGGTGTGCCCTTGGGAGGCACAGGCCAGCTCAGCCCTGGGCACCTGGGTTCTCTCAGGGTGGCCATGGCTAAATTTCAATGCCAATTTCTAAACCCATTGCTCTGAGCATAGTCTTTAACAGTCCGTTGCACCGCTCCATTTTCCTGGTGGCTGGTGCATGATGGGGATGTCACAGACCCACTCAATGCCACGGTCCTTGGTCCAGACGTCTATGAGGATGTTCTGGAAATGAGTCCTGTTGTCTGGCTCAGCTCTCTCTGGGCTACCGCGTCACCACAGGACTTGCTTTTCAAGGCCCAGGACAGTGTTGCGGGCAGTGCCGTGGGACACGGTGCATGTTTCCAGCCAATGGCTGCCCCATTGTAAGCACAGAGCTCGTGCCGTGGCGGGTTTGTGTCAGTGTGATATATTCAATTTGCCAGGCCTCCCCATGTTTACACTTTAGTCATCGCCCCCCATACCACACAGGCTTTGCCTGCTTGGCTTGTTTGATCGTAGCACATGTTTCACAACGGTGAATAACCTGTGCAAGAGCGTGCATGGTCAAGTCCACCCCTCGACTGTGAGTCCATTCATATGTTGAATCCCTTCCTCGATGACCTGAGGCATCGTGGGCCCAATGGGGCATCAATAATTCACCTTCATCTTGCCAGTGCAAATCTATTTCAGCCACTTTAATCTTGGCAGCTCGATCCCCCTGCTGGTTGTTCTTATCAGATTCTCCAGTGGACCGACACTTGGGCACATGGGCTTCTACGTGGCAAACTCTCACAGGCAGGTTCTCCAGCCGGGCAGCAATATCTCGCCATGATTCAGCAGCCCAGAATGGTTGGGCTCTGCGCTGCCAGCGGCTCCGCTTCCATTGCTGGAACCAGCGCCACGGGGCATTTCCACCATCCATGAGAGAGCAGAGTTGAAGCTGCTTAGATGCTGGGGCCTCCTCAGCCCCTGTCAGGATGGCGGGTACTGGGTCTCGTGGGGCCTCTGCCCCACAGCATGGGCTGTGGCCCAGCGTACAGCAGGGGCCACAATGGTCGGACGCTGTTGGCGGTGGCGGCGAGAAGCCAGATGGCCCATGGCTGCGTTCCAGCGGCACAGCCCGCGATACTGACTGTGTGAGCGGGTGGTGCCACGGACACGCGGGGTCTGGAACATGGGGGTGGCCAGGAGATGGGAGGGACAGGGAGGGTGGCAGAGAGGAAGGGGCCCCGGGCCTGGGCCGGGGCTGCTCGAGCTCGGGGCAGCCTGAGCACTCTGCCCTGGTTTGGGTGCCACACTGCCATGTGGCGCTGTGTCCTCTGATTGGCAGTCTGGGATTTCCCTCTGGCTCCTCCCATCAAATGATTGGTCAGACTGTTTGTCAATGATCCATGTGCTGCACTCCCACCAGGTGTGACTGGTGCAGCTAGCACAGCCCGGCCCTGAATGCTGCCCAGTTTGTTCAACTCTCGTCACCTTTTTGCAGGTCTCAAAGCTTGATTGGCTGGTTACCTCTCAGTCACATGGCTCGCCCCGCCTCCTCAAATGTGGTTTGCTCTCCTCGGTCCACTGACTCTCTAGAGACTTCGGCTTGGTTGTTGCCAGGCAACGAGCTCCACCTAAAAATGGAGCTGTGCGGCCTGAGCAAAGGCCATGGGTGATAAACGACACGTTGGGACTCTGAACATGAGGATTTGGCCCCAAGAAGGAGGCTCTGGGCACTCAAAAGGACGGGCAGATGCTACAGATGGCGCTTTGGGCCCTGAACATGAGGGGACCCTCTTGGTTCCCACCCGAGCTGGGTTTGGTGCCCAAAGAGTGGGAAGAGGAGCAGTGGTTGGTGAGGACGTATTGGATCATGTGGGACCTGAGCCCGACGTCCATGGGGTGGAACAAGGGGTGGAGAAAGAACTGTTGTGGTGGCGACACTGCTCCTGCGTGGAGCTCCAGAGGCTGCAGGAGGATTTCTGCTCCACAAGGGACCAGCACAAGCCAGTGGCCCGTTCCTGTCTGTCACTGCTCTGGGGTTGTGACCTCGGCAGCACCTGCACAGCAGGAGAGTCCTCACTGCCAGCACCGGCTCTTTCCTCTGTCTGCACCTCTGTCCCCATCTCCCCGTGCTCTCCTCCCTCCCAGGCACCTTTTCCGCCTCCTCCAGGACCCACCAAGGCCTCTGTCTGTCTCTAAAAGGAAAGAAAAACTTTCCACTCTGACGCCATCAAATAAGCCCATGAAATGAAAACATTTTTAATGGGAAGGGTAACCCTAACGTTTCCCTGTCTGAATGGTTTTAATAATTGTACTGCAGTTTTTAAAAAATCGTGTAGCTTTAGTTTCTACTGGGAGGTTGTCTTCCGTGTGCCGTTGAGATTTCACACATATTATACCAATTTCTTTATTCTCCCTGTTCAGTTGCCTTCGACACGTATCATGTTATGTCCATAGGCAGCCATCCAGAATTTGTGTTTAGTTTTTATATTGTTAGGTATTGCAGTTGAGACGGACAAATGAGGTAGACCAAGTTCTTAGGTAAAAGCAGCAGTCTCCATTTATTGCCACAAACATCTTTTTATGTATTTTTCCAGCTCAAGTGTTTTTTGCTATTGGTTACAAGTTGCGGCAGTAGCATCTCATTGGCTAATTTTGCTGTCATCAGTGTCACTCTTTTACTCCCTTCTCTCTCATGGCTACACCTCAATATCTCTGGATACTCCTTTAGTTCCATCTTTCTCACAGGTAGGCCTTAGTATCTTCAAGGCTAATTTCTGTTCCCATGTCCTCCCTTAGGGAATCCACAGACTCACCATAGTCCCCCACGAGATACCAAACTGAGGGTGTCAGTTCATCCCCGGGGCCACACACACGTGCCACACGCATTTCCTCCATCGCCTCCTCCTCTGGTGACACACAAGAGTTGACAGCACATGAGGTTTTGATAAGAATCTCTCCAAGCACTTCAGTTTCTCCCTGGATATTCCAAAGGCACCAGTGTCACATTTGGACAGGGACAGCCATAGCCCACTCCATGAGGCTCTGTATGGGGATAGAGGGGAAGATTTGGGGAGGAGGTTAGTGAAATGTAAATACGCTCAAGTGACTTGCACTTGTCTGTAGAAAAAGCACATGCATCACACTAATTGTTCTACTGACCTTGTGTGCTTGATGAGTAGAACCTCTGCGTTAGATAACATAGGCCTGTGAGAAACTGCAGGCACCTCATCACTATGTCTGAGGTTCCTGCTTGGTTGTGAGGAAGAGCGGGAAGCTGCGCCTGCCTGAAGCCTTGAAATACAGGCGAGCTCAGCAGTTCCGGTGATCTTCCAGCAGGGTGAACTGACCAGCGCCTGCGTCCCCGCTTCTGTCACCTCTGCCTGGGAGCTCCGGTGTGGCTTCGGAGATCCCCCAGTAGAGAGGGAACTAAAATAAAACTTGCTCTTTGCAAATGCATTTGTGGCCTCTGGCTCTTCTTGCGATGTGCCTGCGTATGTGTACACAGGCTCTGCAAACAAAACATTGCTCTTGTCCATGGCACTGTGTCAACAGAGCCTGATAGAGCCCAACAGCACCTGACAAAGTCTGACAGGGCCAGACAGAGCCCGACAAAGCGTGAAAGAGCCCATATGACCCCAAGAGAGTCCAAGAGGGCATGAAAGAGCCCTACAGAGCTTGACAGAGTCCGACAGGGCCCAAGAGAGACCAACAGAGGGTCCAGAGAAGAGCAACAAGACTGGTGAAGGGACTTGAGCACAAGACCTGTGGGGAGAGGCTGAGGGAGCTGGGCTTGTTTAGTCCGGAGAAGAGGAGGCTTAGAGGTGAGCTCATCACTCTCTAGAACTACCTGAAGGGAAGTTGTGGCCAGCTGGGACTGGGTGCCATGATCTAGCAAATGGGCTGGAGTTGGACCAAGGGTTGGACTTGATGATCTCTGCGGTCTTTTCCAACCCAGTCGATTCTGTGATTCTGCGAACAGAGCCTGACAGAGTTTCACAGAGCCTGACAGGGCCCAAAGAACATGATCATGACTTGCAGGGTACAGTCACGCTTGATTTTAAAATGCCAGTCTAGTCTATTTTTCTTCACTGCTTATTTGGCTATTTGTAGAGGACACAAAGCACTTGTACTGCAATCCTATATGCTATGCTATGTAGTCCTGTGTACTATTTGTTCCTCCATACTGTTTAATCAACACTTGCAGCCAGATGTCCTAGCAAAATCTTGCACATACCTCGAGAACTGACCAGGAACAGTGGCCACATGTTGCTAAAATCATCTCTAAAAGCTTCTAAACTCAGTTTCTAGAAATAGGACAGATCCTGGCACCGTGACTGATAGAGAGCTCTTCAGACTCCTGCCCAAGCGATTTTGGGGGATAGAAAATATCAGCTGCACTGAGTTTTTTCTTCACAAGCTTTTCCTTCATCATTTTTTAAAGAATCATTTCACATTATTCCCCGTATGTTCATTAGCATCAAGTCTGATCTTTTATTTCCCAAGAAAAATTTAACCATGTCAACAAAAGACTAGTGGAAACCACCAGTCTGCAGTCCAGGTTAAAATCTCTCTGAGTATCCACATGAGAGAAACAAAACATGAAATGAAGACAGAGACGTGGAGTGGAACTCCTCCAGCTTCTTCTAGAAAGTCTACTTCTCCATTACAGACATATAAAGCAGTTACCTGGAATATGGAGGTGTATGCTTTTACATTCCATCAAATCCTTCACAAAATCGTTTGTAAACGATTGTTTGTTGAATGCCTGGCTGACTTCCAGGTAACAGACCACCGCTGCTCTGCCCACGGCCAGCAACCCCGTCCTTTCCTCACAGAGAACAAAGAGGATGGACAGACACAACCTGCCCTGGGTAAAACCCATCACCTTCTCTTTCAGACACCCAGAAATGGGGTTCCAGTGGACACGTTCTGGGGCACAGCCCTTGGTTCCCCTGCTCACCCACCGGCCATTTTTGAGAAGTGCACACACTGTGTGAGAGCTGCCAGTGGTCAGGGAGTCCCCCCAGTCTCCATGAGCTTTCCAAGATGGTGGAGAGTGGCCTCACTGTGACGTCGTCCTGCTGTCTCAGCTCCTGGGGTGCTGCCCCTCCTGTCCCATAGACTGGAAAGGATTGTGTTAGTTCCAGTGATCCCTGACTTGATCCCCATCCACTGCTGCTTGTTCTGCCTCCAGTCACAGAGGCCTGAGAGACCTTGCTGGTGAAGATGGAGAGCAAGACACACAGGGAATGTCACTTCCTTCCCTTATTAAATTCGTCAGTGGCCACATGTTGTCTTTGTTTCTCCTTTAGCTGTTCCTGCAGTAGTAACAGCTCATTATGGGGACCTTCAATTGCCTTACAGGTCTAGACTGAGTTCTGATCTGGACTGCTGCTGTGCTTGGAGGCTGCTGTCATTGAGCACCAGATGAACTCACTCCTGCCACCCTGCCTGGCAGTTTATTCCATCCGTGTCACAGCTCTGTCTGCAGCACTGACAGCTCCAGCCCACCCCGTCAGGTCCCTGGCTGAGGACATTGCCTCACATCTGGGCTGAACCACCCCAGCTGTGGCACCAGCCCGGCTCTGACCTGCCACAGGAAACCTGGTACCAAGTGTCCAAGACCGCATGTGTGCAAAGGCTTTGCCTCAGGGCACAGACATGACATGGCCACAGATTATTGAATGTCTCTCTACACCTAGGACTATAAAACCAGAATAAAATGCCTGAATTCATTCAACTGAAGATGCTCCTCCCCCAGCTTGGAGGAATTAGATCCTTTGCTGTAACATTCCTGGTGTCCTGTCTAACGATGGGGCAAGAAAATATGTTTCTCATGCCAAAATTATTTCTTAATATGAAAAAAACTACTGCAGGAAAGAATTGTCTCTGTAGTGGTGAGAGAAGAAACATCACTGATTATTTCAGACTTTTTCATGGGCCATTCCCCTGGAGATCCAGGAAGAACACAAGGGAGCCCAGAGGGGACAGAGAAAGGGACCTCATGGGCTGCTGCTGTGCTGCTGAGCTGGACTGGGCTCCTGGGACAGAGGGAGCTCATGGCAAGCGGCAGCGCTGCAGAGAGACAGCTATGCCCAGGAGCAGCTCCTCTGCAAAGCGCAGCAGGCCTGAGGTTTCTGCCTGGGCATCTCAGGGAGACGAGCCAGGCAGAGAGAGATTAAAGGTGGTCAGGACTGGGAGGATGACTGAGAGCTCACTGGAGGAGAAATCTTTGCAGCCCTTGCCATGGTAAGTCTCTGGCTGCAGGGCAATGCAGCTGTAGCTCCTGGAATTATCTCCTAAAACTGGCACAGGCACAGCTTGTGGGATCTGTACAGAGGGGGCTCTTGTTCAAGCAGTTTTGAACAGCTGTGAAGCCGGGTGAGCACCCAGGGGTGCCCAGGGCTGTCCTGCAGAGCAGGGTCCCTGCACCCCAGGGCTGTGACAGGGCAGGGACTCTGCCGCCTGCCAGGGTCAGCGCTCAGCCTGCCCGGGGAGATCCCCTTGCGCTGCAGGGAGAAGCTCTGCATGAAAGGAGCAACCCCAGCAATGCAGGGTCCTTCTGCTGTACAGAGGGTGCTGTCTGGGTGTCACGGCCCATTCGATGATGGACTCGTGATGGTTCTTTTAACCTTGATCTCAGAGTGCAAAATTAAGGCGACCAAAATGCCCAGGGGTAATAATGCAATCAAGCAGCATTACTTTATTAATTTCCCCATAAAGGAGCACGCGATAGAGAGAAAGAGGAAGAAAAAGAAAAGGGAAAAGAAAGGGGGAGAAGTAAAAGTAAAGATGAGAAATGAGGTTGTGTTTGTCACCAGTTGAGTTCCTGATGGCGATGGACAGGCAAATCGTCAGACCGACTCTTACAGACGGTCACCATCAGGGGACACCACAGGGACCAGGGGACACCAGGGCCTCTGAAGGGACAGCCAGGGCCACCGGTGTCACCACAGGGGTGGCCGTGACCCCTGGGAAAATGAGCAGGGTCACCATGGGGTCAGCGCCACCACAGGGATGGTCGGGGCCACCGTGGGGTCAAGGCCATTGCGGGGTCAGGGTCACCACGGGGTCAAGGCCACTGTGACGAAGGTCGCAGACAGGAACCAATAAAAGTGACACCAGATCTTGGAACCGCGTCGGAGCGGTTCTTGATGGCGATGTTCAGGCGAATACTGCTCCATCTTCGGACCGACTCTCACATTGGGTCAGAGCTATTCACATCTCAAGATCACTACAGGGCACTTGCCACCATCATGTCCTATGACCGCTACGTTGCCATCTGCAAACCCCTGCACTACGGGACCCTCCTGGGCAGCAGAGCTTGTGTCCACATGGCAGCAGCTGCCTAGGCCACTGGGTTTCTCAGTGCTCTGCGCCATTTTCACTGCCACTGTGCAAGGGCACTGCTGTGGACCAGTTCTTCTGTGACATTCCCCCGATCCTCAAGCTCTCCTGCTCAGACACCTACCTCGGGGAAATCTGGCTTCTTGTGGCCAGTGTCTTGGTATTACCTGGGTGTTTTTTCTTTATTGGGCTGTCCTATGTGCAGATCTTCAGGGCCGTGCTGAGGATCCCCTCTGAGCAGGGAGGGCACAAAGCCTTTTCCACATGCCTCCCTCACCTGGCCGTGGTCTCCCTGTTTGTCAGCATTGGCATGTTTACCTACCTGAAAACGCCCTTCATCTCCTCCCCATCCTTGGGCCTGGCTTTGTCATTTCTGTACTCAGTGTTGCCTCCAGCAGTGAACCCCCTCATCTACAGCAGGAGGAACCAGGAGCTCAAGGATGCCCTGTGGAAACTCATTTCTTATTGTTTTCTGAAGCAATAAACTCCCACCTGCTTCTACACAGGAGTTTTAATGCAGCTAATTACAGGACCAGCCTGTCATCTGGATTTTCTGTTGTTATTAGGTGTTTTTTTAATGTGATCCTGTTGTCATGCCCTTTCTAATTCTCTGTCTGATTTTCTTTTATCACTACTGGCTGTGTAAATGAAGAGCTGTGCTCTCCTTGTCTCTTAAACAAAATAAACATTCCTGTAGTAACTTGTTTTTCACTATATCCTTCCTCCAAGGCCTTTTTGGAGGTTCAGGGACAATTCCTGTGTGCGTGGGAGGAGGGGAAAAGAGTCCAGCACGGCAGCACTGCCAGGGAGCAGCTGCGCTTGGTCTTCCAGAGCTGTTCTCATTCCACTCCCACACTCTCCTTCTGATCCCTTGTGCTGGTGCAAGGCCTGAGTGCTCTGGCAGCTTGGTCACCGTCCCGCTGTGTGTCAGTCCTGTGAGCGCAGGCAGGGACAGGCAATGGTCACTTGTGTGACAGATCTGGACCCAGAACAGCCTTTCCAGATAGAAAGGTGATCTCCTCAGGGCAGTGCATGATGCTTTAGGTCTTCTTCCAAAGATTCTCTCAAGAATATGCCCATGAAATTGGCCACGGATGCAAAACCCAGGGTACAGCTGAACAGTGTGTGTGTGCGGGGCTGGCACACAGCAGTGTCCTCTCACAGCCAGGCCTCCTGCCAGAGACCTGCAGGACCAGCAGAGCAGGGGCTGGGCTGTGCCCGTGTGCACCGGACACCCCACAGAAGCTGCCCCAGGACATCGTCACGAACTGCCCCTTATAACCACCATTTCCAGCACTGGCCTCTCTCCCCACCTCACAGACGCTGCTCTTCCCTCCATGGAGGGACACTGAATGAGCAGGTCAGAAATCCATGTTTGCTTTGTACAGATGAGATGTGAGCACGCACATCACGGATGTGAGGTGAGATGTACCCAAGTAAGCACAAACAACATCAGCTATTCCTGGGAGTTCCATGAAGGCCTGTGGGACAGACAGTGCCTTGAGGTCACTTCATGTTGGCAGAAACATCCTATGGGAAACCACCTGAATGCAGCACTGGGTTGTGCTTCCTTGAACTGTGATCCCCGTGTCCATTCCTCATGGCGTGGGACATCTCAGATGAGTGCAGAGCAGGGTGACATGCCACAGGGCTGGGGTGCCTCCCATCCTTTGGGAGTGGCAACAGGAGGCCAGAGGGAAACCAAGACTACGGCCTCTATGTGCAACAGGGAAAGATTCTGTCTCTGAACATCCCACTCAGAGAGGTTCTGGGGTCCTTGGAAAAGGCAGACATCCAACCGAACTTCAAGAAGGGCTCTTTATTAAAACCCAGCCATTTTCCTCAAGAAGAGCTGCTCCTCCACCTGGTTTAGCGCCAGCAGCACAGGGCTCTCAGGAACCATCGTGATCTTGGCCGCTTCCATGAAGAGCGCACGATGACAATGGTCTGAGTTGCCAGGAAGCAGATGGAAGGCTCACTGTCGTTCTCCAAGGGTTGAATGGCTGCCAGAGAAAGAAGCAGAGCCCAGGTGACCTCTCATGTCTGGCCCCCAGGAATCCCCTCCCGACCACGCTCCCTACTCACCTCTGCAGATCACAGGCAGCTTCTCGTTGCATGTGCCCCTCAGGTGCCGCACAGCCAGCCCTGGGCACAGAGCTCCATCAGCCCCTGCTCCCTCCCCTCACCAGGGCTGAGCCCAGGGGAGAGCAGGAGCTGAGATGGTGGGACCAAGCAAGGCAGCCACCAAGCCCACCTGTGTGGGCAGGGCTGGGAGGGGAGGCCAAGGCCCTGCACGGGGCAGCAGGGGCTCTGGCAGGCACAGGGCTGCTCCTTGTGCCAGGGCAGCGGTGGGGACCGGGGCCAGGCTGCCAAGAGAGGGACCCTGGGGACTGTGACTCACCGATGAACCTCAAGGCCGCCTCTCGCAAGCTGGCCTGAGCATCCATCAGGTATGGCAGGCTCTGAATCAAGAACTCTTGAGCTCTGCTTCTGTCCTGCTCCAGCTGGAGAGAGCACAAGGGTGTGAGCACGTCAGTGTCCCTCCCCACTTGGCTGGATCAGTCTCTCCTCCCAGGAACCCCCGTTCCCCTTCCCCTCCGGCCATTCCCGTGTTCCAGCCAGGAGCCCTGTGGGGCTGAGGCTGAGAGAGAGACACAGGCTGAGGAGTGCCAGGGCTGCTGAGAGCCCTCCATCCCAGTGGGTGCAGGGAGGGCAGCGGGACAGAGAGAAGAGCCCTTGGGGGCTCTGTTCTTGAGGACAGGGAACAAGGATGCAGCCTGGAGCTGCAGCAGGACAGGCGAGGCACATCTGCAGAGCCCACAGCACAGATATGTGCCTTTGTCCAGCCTGGGCCCTGGGCCTTGGGGGTCGTCCTCACCAAGCACTCTCCAATCCTCCATTTCTGCTGTGTCTGCACCAGGTGTTCGAGCTGTTTCCACTTGAGGAGCTCTGCTGCACCAAGGAGGCCTTCCCTGGCGACCTACGGAACAGCAGAAGCTGGGAGATGGCAGCATGGTCTGGAGAAGGAGATCTGGCATCACCCTCCTCTGGGCTCCGTTCCTGGGATGATTCTGCCCTTAGGGAGCTGAGACATGCCCTGGCCCAATCATCCAGGGGTCTCTTCCCTGCGTCACTGCTCAGCATTGAAATTTGTACCTTGGCCACGCTCTGCGTTTGGTCACTCATGTGGAAGAAGAGTGGGAGCAGGCCAAGTCGCACCCTGTTCTTCATCTTTCTCTTGTTGTTACCCACCAACACCTTCATCAGGTCTCTGAAGAGGCTGATGGACATCTCTCTCAGCTGGCTCAGCTCCTGGAAGGGAGAAGCACAGTAGGACCTGAACACCAGCAGCTCTCTGCCCACAGTGAGCAGAAGCTCCTGCATGGCTGATGTGAGGGGAGATGCTCCAGGGCAGCATTCTGCACACTGCAGTTGTGGGCCAGATCTGCGGCCCTGCGTACAGGAAAGGCCACTCAAGAGACTTGTTCAGGCAGTGCCTGTGCCTCAAAGTGCTCTCCCAGCCACCCAGCGACCCCCACCAGCTTCAGCAGCCATGGTGGGGAGGAGCTGTGGGAGCAGCTGGCAGGGAGAAGCTGGGCTGGGCTGCAGAACACAGAAACCATCCCACAAGAGCCTCAGGGAGAAAGCAGAGAAGAAGCCCCTGCTCCGCGTGGCTGGGCTGAAGGGCAGCTCTCATTGTCCAGTTCTCATCCACAAGGCTCAGGCTTATATATCAGCCTTACATCATCGAAAAAGGGCGGGAGAAATTCTGCCAGCAGCACAGCCATGGCGGTGGCCTCCTTCCTCTCCAGCTGAGCCATCACGTTTCTGAAGACCACCAGAGCCTTGATCTTGATAGCCTTATTGCCGTACTGCAGGACCCACAATAGGTCTGGCAGCATGACCTTCATTTTTCTTGCCTGTATGAAAAAGAGAGTTGCCCTCTTGGGACCAGGTCGATGCCTGGAGAGCTCCCCAGGCAGCCACCAGGCCCCACCATGGCAGGGAGGGCCTTTGGAGCAGTCACCCCGGCGCCTGACTGCCAGCCAAGGCCAAGCCCGAACCCACTGCCCCGGCCCTTGGCTGCCAACATGGCTGCCCTTGGTGACGCCCTACTCACCATCTCGTGTCTCTCTGACAGCGTCATCATGCCCCTGAGCAACAGGGAGAGCAGCGTTGGTCTTCGTTGCCTCAGAAACCTACTGACTTGGTACATTGGAGCAAACGCCTCATCTTGCAGGTCACTGCTAGCCAGCATCTGAAAGCAAGCCAGCAGTGAGCAACTGGCAGAGCTGGTGGGGCTCCTTGCACCGTGCAGCTCCTGGGGCACCAGGAGCTTTTTCCAGTAACTCACAGCCAAGCGAAGGATGGAGGCGTCGTCCCGGTGTGTATATAAGATCCTACGGTGCCGGTCCTGCAGTTGGATGTGCAGCTCCTTCAAGACGTTCTGCAAGGTCTGGGGCACGGAGAACATCACCTCCCACAGTGCCAGGGCAGTCCTGCAAGAGAGCGCTCTGTCAGCAGGGCAGCCTGGGCCACAGCAGCGTGTCCAGGCTCAGCGCTGCAGGACACTTGGGATGCCCTGGGCAGCAGCAGAGGGCTGAGCTGCTGCTCCCGTGGGGCTGGCAGGAGTGCAGTGGGGGGCTCTGGGCTGTCTTGCTCAGCTGTGCCTGCTGCGGGCCTGGCTGAGCCCCAGCGCTGGCAAATGTGGTGGGATGGAGGGTCCTGCTCCTCGGGGGTGTCCTGCACGATTCCTTGGCGCTGGCAGCCAGAGCGTCTCCAGGCCCCTCTCCCCACAGGGAACAAGCCCTCATGGCTTTTGGGGCCAGTACCTGTCTCCTGGTGGTGCGATTGTCAGCAGCGTCGAGACCACCTCCCCAGGGCATTTGTCAGCCATCTCAACAATGAGGGACTCCACACTCTGCCGGGCTGCTGTCGTGTTTATGCTCTCCAGGTTTCTGTGGATGCAGCTCGTGATCTTTGGTACCTGGAGGGGACAAAGGTGAGGATGGCGCTGCCACTGGAGTGCAGCCATTTTTTCAGCTGTCCTTCCCATCCCTCTCTGCCGCCTTCACGTGGCTTCACTTTTCCGAGACACCGGGATTTGAGAGGAAAAGACGGATGGAGGGAGGAACGAGGCCTGACAGGGCCAAAGGGCAATCCAGCCAAAGGCCACTTACATCCACCAGCCAGAAATCACAGTTTCTCTTCACCGTGTTCAGCATGTTTCTGGCCGCCTCCTTGTCAAAGGTGCTGGAGTCTCTCATTGCCTCGATTAACACCAGGACCACGTCTGTTTTCTCACAAGGCTGGAGGTCTTCTGCAAAGAACTATGGGAAGAAGGGAGGCAGCGAAGCCAAGTCACACCCGGTGCCCTGATGGTGCTGCTTAGCCGGGCAGTGCCAGCAGCCCTGCAGAGGCACCCGGCGGTGCTGCAACAGTGCCTGCAGCCAAACTGGGAGCAGGGGCGGCAGTGACTGCTGGGGAGGATGAGAAGAGAGGCCCCAGGTTGAGGGAGAAGGTTTGGGCTCATGGGCACAGGGTGCTGGCCCTGCCGTGAACCAGGGCTTGCTGGTGGCCAGGAGGACTGGGGCTGCTGCTGGGACACTGGAGCACACCCTCGCATTGTCCCTGCTTGGGGACAGCAGGAACCCTCTCAGCAGGGACCATGCCAGCCCCGCTGATTGTGGAGGCCTTTGCTCACACAAGGCCCCTGCTCATGCCACAGCCAAGGATGCCAGCCAGAGCCGGGAGCTCGTTACCTCGATAATGTGAGCAGCACTCGGCGAAGAACGCAAGGAGGTGGTCTTGGCTTCACAGTCCTCCTGGAGATGTGCGTTCTCCGCTGGCAGTGTCGCGCCTAAAAAGCGGGCAAACACAGAACAGTTGGTAAGACACAGCAGCTTCCCCAGTACCGGAAAGAGCTTTGAACTTGGAGTGGCCGAGGAGAGAGGTCATGTCAGTGCAGGAGGTGGTGGAGAGTGGTGCCATGGAAAGCCTGACCTGCCTCCAGTGTACGTGTGTGAATGCTCCTGGCTGTGGAAACTGCAAGGCCCTAGAGCTCTGTGTGCAGTCCCACAGCTCAGTCCCCATGGCTGGAGTAACGTGGGAGATGTGGGGGAGGGCTCGCATGGCTGGAGTGCTGCGGGGCAGGGATACAGGACCCCCGGGAGAGATGGGAAGATGCAGCACAACTGTGTCCTGCTCTCCTAAGGAGCAGCTCAGCTACACGTGAGCATCACGGTCTGGGAGAGAGCGTGGGGGTCAGGAGCAGAGGAGGGGCAGTGCTGGTGACACGGAGGTCCATCACAATGCCAAGGAAGATGAGAGTCCATGTGTTCCGGTTCCACCTCAGACGTGGGCAACCAGCCAGCGTCTGCTAAAGGAGGAGAGCAGGAAGGGCTGCAGAGAGGATTTGCAGGCAGGACAGAGCAGAGGAAGGAGCTCTGCCCCATGTCCATCCCAGTGCCTGCTGCCCTGGCACGGTCGTCCCATGCGTGTCACGGCTGGAGGGTGCCTGGCAGACGGGCTGAGATGCTGGAGCCAGGCAGGACAGGGAAAGCCCCCAGTGCAGCGGGTGAGGAACTCGCTTCAGACGGGCAGGAAAGGTCCCCGTCCCACAGCACGGCTGCCTCCTGCCCACCCAGCTGCCTCTCGCTGCCAGTGCCCTGGAGCAGGAGCTGGGTCCCCTCTGCCTGCAGAAGCTGTGCTGGCGCCAGCTCCCAGCTCAGAGCAGCCCTGCACTTCAGGCAGCATAATCACCACCCATGGGAACCCCCTGCCAGCCTGTGGGGAAACGTGATGCTGGTGTGGAGCAGAGAGCCATAGCTGGGCCCCACCCTGGCCAGACAGTCAGGGCCTCTCACTCACCGATCTGCAGTGGCTGGACCACATCCACGTGGTTGGGGTCCAGTGGAGATCTGAGCTCCTGGGGAGCCCCAACCTCCTCCTGCCAGGCCACCCTGGGGCGGCTGGGGGGTCTCTCCTGCCAGGCCAGCCTAGGTCGGATCGGGGGTCTCTCCGCCATTTTGCAGACAAAGGCTACGACTAAGGATGGGGAAGGCGGATGCTTCGGAAAAATGCCTTGGTGCTGCAGCTCTGCCAGAGGCAGCGACGAAAGGTGTGGGCTGCGCTCGTGTGCTCCTCGTTGGGGAAAGACGTGAGCTGCGCTCAGGAGCTCCTTGCTCCAAGTCTGCCAGGGGCAGCAGAGAGTCTGCCGGAGGCAGCTAGAGCTAGGTTGTGGTTGGACTCGACGATCTTAAGTGTGTCTTCCAACCAAAAAGATTCTCCGATTCTCTGAAAGACGTGGGCTACGCGCGGGGGCTCTCGCCAGCTCCGTGCTCACACCCTGTCTCCTCACCGTCCTGTCGGACAGTGTGGGCTGGGCCCGCAGCTGCGCTGAGCACGTGCAGGGCAGTGGGTGTCACCAAGTGAGGTCACAAAGGGCCCCACTGTGACCCTGCGCCTGGGGAGGGAGGCCAGGGTGTGCCCTTGGGAGGCACAGGCCAGCTCAGCCCTGGGCACCTGGGTTCTCTCAGGGTGGCCATGGCTAAATTTCAATGCCAATTTCTAAACCCATTGCTCTGAGCATAGTCTTTAACAGTCCGTTGCACCGCTCCATTTTCCTGGTGGCTGGTGCATGATGGGGATGTCACAGACCCACTCAATGCCACGGTCCTTGGTCCAGACGTCTATGAGGATGTTGTGGAAATGAGTCCTGTTGTCTGGCTCAGCTCTCTCTGGGCTACCGCGTCACCACAGGACTTGCTTTTCAAGGCCCAGGACAGTGTTGCGGGCAGTGCTGTGGGACACGGTGCATGTTTCCAGCCAATGGCTGCCCCATTGTAAGCACAGAGCTCGTGCCGTGGCGGGTTTGTGTCAGTGTGATATATTCAATTTGCCAGGCCTCCCCATGTTTACACTTTAGTCATCGCCCCCCATACCACACAGGCTTTGCCTGCTTGGCTTGTTTGATCGTAGCACATGTTTCACAACGGTGAATAACCTGTGCAAGAGCGTGCATGGTCAAGTCCACCCCTCGACTGTGAGTCCATTCATATGTTGCATCCCTTCCTCGATGACCTGAGGCATCGTGGGCCCAATGGGGCATCAATAATTCACCTTCGTCTTGCCAGTGCAAATCTATTTCAGCCACTTTAATCTTGGCAGCTCGATCCCCCTGCTGGTTGTTCTTATCAGATTCTTCAGTGGACCGACACTTGGGCACATGGGCTTCTACGTGGCAAACTCTCACAGGCAGGTTCTCCAGCCGGGCAGCAATATCTCGCCATGATTCAGCAGCCCAGAATGGTTGGGCTCTGCGCTGCCAGCGGCTCCGCTTCCATTGCTGGAACCAGCGCCACGGGGCATTTCCACCATCCATGAGAAAGCAGAGGTGAAGCTGCTTAGATGCTGGGGCCTCTTCAGCCCCTGTCAGGATGGCGGGTGCTGGGTCTCGTGGGGCCTCTGCCCCACAGCATGGGCTGTGGCCCAGCGTACAGCAGGGGCCACAATGGTCGGACGCTGTTGGCGGTGGCGGCGAGAAGCCAGATGGCCCATGGCTGCGTTCCAGCGGCACAGCCCGCGATACTGACTGTGTGAGCGGGTGGTGCCACGGACACGCGGGGTCTGGAACATGGGGGTGGCCGGGAGATGGGAGGGACAGGGAGGGTGGCAGAGAGGAAGGGGCCCCGGGCCTGGGCCGGGGCTGCTCGAGCTCGGGGCAGCCTGAGCACTCTGCCCTGGTTTGGGTGCCACACTGCCATGTGGCGCTGTGTCCTCTGATTGGCAGTCTGGGATTTCCCTCTGGCTCCTCCCATCAAATGATTGGTCAGACTGTTTGTCAATGATCCATGTGCTGCACTCCCACCAGGTGTGACTGGTGCAGCTAGCACAGCCCGGCCCTGAATGCTGCCCAGTTTGTTCAACTCTCGTCACCTTTTTGCAGGTCTCAAAGCTTGATTGGCTGGTTACCTCTCAGTCACATGGCTCGCCCCGCCTCCTCAAATGTGATTTGCTCTCCTCGGTCCACTGACTCTCTAGAGACTTCGGCTTGGTTGTTGCCAGGCAACGAGCTCCACCTAAAAATGGAGCTGTGCGGCCTGAGCAAAGGCCATGGGTGATAAACGACACGTTGGGACTCTGAACATGAGGATTTGGCCCCAAGAAGGAGGCTCTGGGCACTCAAAAGGACGGGCAGATGCTACAGATGGCGCTTTGGGCCCTGAACATGAGGGGACCCTCTTGGTTCCCACCCGAGCTGGGTTTGGTGCCCAAAGAGTGGGAAGAGGAGCAGTGGTTGGTGAGGACGTATTGGATCATGTGGGACCTGAGCCCGACGTCCATGGGGTGGAACAAGGGGTGGAGAAAGAACTGTTGTGGTGGCGACACTGCTCCTGCGTGGAGCTCCAGAGGCTGCAGGAGGATTTCTGCTCCACAAGGGACCAGCACAAGCCAGTGGCCCGTTCCTGTCTGTCACTGCTCTGGGGTTGTGACCTCGGCAGCACCTGCACAGCAGGAGTGTCCTCACTGCCAGCACCGGCTCTTTCCTCTGTCTGCACCTCTGTCCCCATCTCCCCGTGCTCTCCTCCCTCCCAGGCACCTTTTCCGCCTCCTCCAGGACCCACCAAGGCCTCTGTCTGTCTCTAAAAGGAAAGAAAAACTTTCCACTCTGACGCCATCAAATAAGCCCATGAAATGAAAACATTTTTAATGGGAAGGGTAACCCTAACGTTTCCCTGTCTGAATGGTTTTAATAATTGTACTGCAGTACTGCCTTTTACCCGTCCTCCTAGTCCAAACCAGTTCATGAGGCCCTCTAAGCCAAAGAGGCCTACATCCTCTCTGATCTTCTGTGAATGGTCCGTAAGTTGTTTAATCTCCTCGTGGATGGATCTCGACTTATTCTGTAAATCCATAAAAGTGTTTTTCTCGTCTTGCTCTTTTGTGATCTATTATCATAGATACATTGGACGTTAAGAGAGTTAATAGTCCCAAAATACACAGTCCTCCAACAGCGTTAGAAGGAATTCCTGGTCAGGCTCTATCTTCACAGATCAAGAATACACCATACAGGAGGTTTTAGGGTCGCTGTCAATGACATCCCTTGCATTCTTCTGTGAAGCATTACACCATCGAGTTTCATTTCTGTAGTCACCAAGGGTAGCATTAACATTTTGTAGTTTTGTCCATTCATGTTCTTGTATACTGTTCTGACACTTTTCACAAACCGGCTGAATACAAGCATCCATGGGCATAGATGCCAGCAATTCCAGTTCCTGTGGTTCGATGTCTGCTTCCAGGTGGCAATTAATCCAAAGTGCCGTGTTAGTATTATTACAGTTCATTGCAATGCCTCTGCATCAACCACTATTTGAAACAGTTGTGTGATGCTGCTGTAGTCATCAAGGAAGACATCAACCAAGCATGTGTGGAACGTTTTTTCCAGAGACATCGTAGTTAGGCATATAGATGGTCAGTCATGTTGGCTAAAGTAATCCACATGTTAGTCTTTGTCTGTGCAGGCATCCAAAACACAGCAGCTGCAACAATCATTGTCAGGAAGATAACACAGGTTTCACGTTTCGTGCTGGCAACCATTGCAGCTCTTGATCTGTAAAAACATAAGCATAACCTCTCCCCCAGGTTATCAATTGGTGTGGCCTTTTCATCACATACAATCCTTTTGACAATTCCCCTTTTTGTTTAAAAAACAAAACAAAACAAAACAAACAAAACAAAACAAAAACACAGTTCAGAATCAGATACGTGCGTTGGATCTTGACTACGTACTCAAAATCGCAAATCAAATTCAGAGGTTCCTTAAATTTCGCAAATGGTACATATATGACAAAAGGATCATGGCCTTAAATTAATTCCCTGCATTTTCTTGATCAGAGTGACAATTGGTATATTAGTCTGTTAGCATTCTCATCATACTGTCCCACAATAGCCACAGGTTGTTTCATAGACAAATCTGTAAGTCCAATCAAATGCAGTCATCCTGTAAAGTTGTCATAAATTCATTCCTCAAAGTTTCTAACTCCATTTTGGCTGTCATATTTACTGGATATTGTTTTCCCTTTCCGGATCGAAGTCCTGTTTCAGATTTCTCAGTGTAGTATTTGCTTTATCAAAAACATTGGCTGCTAAGTTCCTTGAAGATTTCTCACTTGCACAAGCAGATCTGCACCATCCAAGCACCTTCTTGTAGGATATGCAACTAAACAGAATTCTCAGAAAACTTTATTTGAGCTTACAATTTGCTTAACAAATCCTGACCCAAGAGAGGTATAGGACTTTTGGGCAAATACAAGAATTCATGTATTAAAACTTTGTTCCATATCTGGCATTCCGTTTGTCTCAAAAAACGGCCTTTCTTTCGTTGTCTCCCATGCCCTCAAAAACTAGCATGGTGAATTTACTTACATCGCTGCAGTGGGGGGAGAGAGAACCCCCCTTTCACTGCTTTAAAAGCAGGCAGCCAGGTTTTTCCAGTTGTTTTTTCTTTCTGTGCAGTGTAGATATAACCAGGGTCACGCAGCTGGCATACTGGCTGGTACGAAGTAGGAGGCTCTGGGAAACTTCCCAGCCACAATGAGCTGCACACAGGCCTGGGATATTTTGCTCTTTTGTTTTCCCATTTCATTTCAGCCATAATACACTTTATATGCAATTTCAAGTAGCTCAGCAATAGTCACATTCCTTAGCTCCATTTACCTTTTACAATTTAGAGATGTCAAAAAACAGTATAAACCAGTATAATAAACATAAATCCATTATTCTATTGTCCTAGATCCAAATCAGTTCACATTCCAGCAACCTTTACATACAACTTCATAACTTCATACAATACCCCAAGTTCACATCTATCATAGTATTTTAACAATTTAAATGCTTTTCTAACAATATAAGCGATTACTTTAATGTGTAAGGATGCATCCTAAGGGGGAGCAAGGTGGAATTTTAACAGTGGAACCGGTTCCCGTTTTGTAATTATCTCCCCAAACAAGATTCTTTTGGTACCAAATATGAATATACAAACTAAAATACTGAGCTCAGATACGAAAACCATATACCAAGTTCAAATAAGCAGATGGATCACACTTACACCAATTTAAGACAATATCTCAATTTTTTGCATTGCACCTTGAACCGCTTACTGCTCAGCCAGGTGGAGATACCTCTGGGTCTCCCTGACAAAATGGGTCAGTGCGCGCTGGAGGCCCATTTGGCATTCCCCCCCCCCGCAGCAAGCTGGACTGGGCAAGGCCTTTTTTTTTTTTTTTTTTTTTTTTTATAGTGTCTCATCTGGTGCGCTACAACTGTTATTCTAAAACCATGATTCTTCACTTGATGTGCATACAAAAAGGCCAAATTTAGTGCACCGAGATGAGAGACAGCCTGTCACAGAGTTGCGCAAGTCTGGATATTGGAATAAAGCTAGTACGCTAGAAAAAAAAAATATAACAGCTACTACACATAAAATCTTAACATCACGTTCACGCAGTAAGGAGCTAAATTACTCATGATCTTTTGTACTATCACAAAACGCACCTTTTGAGTCAACCGATTCTCATGAATCTCTGTGAACCTACTGTACCATATAACAAAGACCTACCAAAATTGCAACATGCTTAAACAGATACCCACAAAGAAAACAGGCTAATAAGGAAAACATTGTGCAGACTTCGGCAAGTTTACTGTGACCTGCGTGTTATCAGTTAACTCTCTCTCAGCTGTCTGAAATGATTTAATGATCTCTTGTAGGGATTTATTTTGTCTTACTCTTCTCACCCTAAAAACAACATTAATTGCAATAAGGTGTTATACTTCAAGATTCTATTCCCCAGACACTTTTCCCAATCATTTAACTTATACAGCAGCCACCATTAATTACAATATTTTACAAGATCTTCTTTCCTCATATTTCCAAGTGCTTCCCTATGTTTTGAAACACCTCCCAATACCGATTTTTTATGAACACGACTGAAAACAGTAATTTCTGACCCCACGGAAAAGCACAGGGCTGCTTGCAGCGTGAGTGGGAAAAGTGGAGAGAAAGTTTTACGGTGCACTTATACCACAAAGAAACAATTCTAACAACAACCAGTAAAACAATTAACTCACATTCCTGACAAGCTGCTTGACTTTCAGAGAGGCAATAAACAGCAGCACATAATATGCACTGTAAAACTCGCAAATAACATGTTGACAGCAAACCCCAGCATTCTCCACTGCCAATTCCAAAACCAGTGCTTCCCTAACTTCTAAGTTTTATACCCTGAGTCCCCAGAAGCACCCCGTTTCCCGTCACGATTATCATGACCACATTGCCGACTGTCAGATTCACTTGCTGTTAGCTGATCTAATCTGTCACACAGTTCTGTTGTCCAGTTCTATTTTCAGTGACTTCTTCTGTTCTCTTGTGGAAGTTAGAGGGTTAAAATGCAGGAAAAGCAGATTGGTAAAATTGGTAAAAGAACTGATAGTACACGTGTTTACGACTTTAGCATTCTCAGCTTTCACAGGTTCTTTGAGTAAGTTGTCTGACACCAATCCTCTGGACTTGCTGTTCTCACCCAAAGTTCAAGTTTTGAGTCACTAATGCTCGTAACAGTCTTTTCAGGTTTTAATTGCTTCACTGTAGTATTTATCAGTTTCCAGATGGTTACAAGGCCGAGAATATATCTTTCGCGGTGACTAATTGCCTTCCACAACACAGCTCCCATCTTTTTCCAAGTCTCTATTTGAAAAACTCCTGACAGGTCAGCAGGATACCTATTGCCTCTGCACCAAGTTAATAGTCTTTTAAGGTTCTTCGCTGATAACGCAGATATGCCCGTTTCCATCGGCGGAGCGGAAGGCTCCATTTTGCCGAGTTTCTGTGAAGCTACCGCGGCTAAATTCTTTTCCACTTTATAACGCTTAATATTATTAATTACTTCCCTCCACAGTTTCTTCAGTTTCTTAGCTGTTTTATCCTCGTCTATGACCATATCCCACAACACGTCCCCCAATTTCCTCCACTCTCCTTCATCAAACAATAAATCAGGATCCTGAAAACACCCCTTAGTTTTCCCCGTTGCTACTAGACCAGCTAGCTGTTTAAGGCAACTATAATCAACCCCCCGCTTTTCTAAAAAGCTTTGTAATAAATCTAGGGCTACTTCTAAATCCATTTCTCTGTTATTCATCATTTTAACCCGTTTCTCCGTTATTCATCACTTTTAATCCGTTTCTCCGTTATTTATCACTTTTAATCCGTTTCTCTGTTATTTATCACTTTTAATCCGTTTCTCTATTATCTATCACTTTTAATCCGTTTCTCTGTTATCTATCTCTCTGTTATTCATCATTTTTAATCTATTTCTCCGTTATTCATCATTTTAGTACGGTACCTCTTGCTAAATTAAGAGACCTCTTGCAGCCCTTGTTTCCTGTAGCCCAGCACTGGCGAACTTCAGTCGGTTCAGGCTTCGGAGTCGACACACCGCAGCACAGTGTTCGGTCGCTCTTGCCCGCCGGTCGCTGCTCTCCCGGCGCCTTTTGCTTCTATCCGCCGCTTCGGATCCCCGGTTCGGAAGCCAATTGCAGAGAAAAGTTCCATCAGAGTTCCAGACCCGAGCGGACGGGGGAAGAAATGCGGCCGACCCAATATGAGTGATAAAGCATACTTCAACTTTATTGCCCGAGATAGCGTGCATTTATACCAAATACCATAATTGTGCATACTTGTCTCTATCTAATAGGCTAAGCACATTTACTTACTCCACCTACTTGGGTTTAGCTAGCTATGCGCATCCCGCATTCTTCTGACTCTTATCTCTTCAAAAATATCCTGACCCTGCTTTAGTCAGTACTTTTCCGTTCCCCCCTTTCCCACGGCCTAATAGACAAGCTAACTAAGGCCTGCTTATGTCAACTAAAATGGGCTCTGCTCGTACAGTTGCTTGGTGGACTCATGTCTGTGCTCCTTGAGCCAATCCCCGACAAAAAATCGTGTAGCTTTAGTTTCTACTGGGAGGTTGTCTTCCGTGTGCCGTTGAGATTTCACACATATTATACCACTTTCTTTATTCTCCCTGTTCAGTTGCCTTCGACACGTATCATGTTATGTCCATAGGCAGCCATCCAGAATTTGTGTTTAGTTTTGATATTGTTAGGTATTGCAGTTGAGACGGACAAATGAGGTAGACCAAGTTCTTAGGTAAAAGCAGCAGTCTCCATTTATTGCCACAAACATCTTTTTATGTATTTTTCCAGCTCAAGTGTCTTTTTGCTATTGGTTACAAGTTGCGGCAGTAGCATCTCATTGGCTAATTTTGCTGTCATCAGTGTCACTCTTTTACTCCCTTCTCTCTCATGGCTACACCTCAATATCTCTGGATACTCCTTTAGTTCCATCTTTCTCACAGGTAGGCCTTAGTATCTTCAAGGCTAATTTCTGTTCCCATGTCCTCCCTTAGGGAATCCACAGACTCACCATAGTCCCCCACGAGATACCAAACTGAGGGTGTCAGTTCATCCCCGGGGCCACACACACGTGCCACACGCATTTCCTCCATCGCCTCCTCCTCTGGTGACACACAAGAGTTGACAGCACATGAGGTTTTGATAAGAATCTCTCCAAGCACTTCAGTTTCTCCCTGGATATTCCAAAGGCACCAGTGTCACATTTGGACAGGGACAGCCATAGCCCACTCCATGAGGCTCTGTATGGGGATAGAGGGGAAGATTTGGGGAGGAGGTTAGTGAAATGTAAATACGCTCAAGTGACTTGCACTTGTCTGTAGAAAAAGCACATGCATCACACTAATTGTTCTACTGACCTTGTGTGCTTGATGAGTAGAACCTCTGCGTTAGATAACATAGGCCTGTGAGAAACTGCAGGCACCTCATCACTATGTCTGAGGTTCCTGCTTGGTTGTGAGGAAGAGCGGGAAGCTGCGCCTGCCTGAAGCCTTGAAATACAGGCGAGCTCAGCAGTTCCGGTGATCTTCCAGCAGGGTGAACTGACCAGCGCCTGCGTCCCCGCTTCTGTCACCTCTGCCTGGGAGCTCCGGTGTGGCTTCGGAGATCCCCCAGTAGAGAGGGAACTAAAATAAAACTTGCTCTTTGCAAATGCATTTGTGGCCTCTGGCTCTTCTTGCGATGTGCCTGCGTATGTGTACACAGGCTCTGCAAACAAAACATTGCTCTTGTCCATGGCACTGTGTCAACAGAGCCTGATAGAGCCCAACAGCACCTCACAAAGTCTGACAGGGCCAGACAGAGCCCGACAAAGCGTGAAAGAGCCCATATGACCCCAAGAGAGTCCAAGAGGGCATGAAAGAGCCCTACAGAGCTTGACAGAGTCCGACAGGGCCCAAGAGAGACCAACAGAGGGTCCAGAGAAGAGCAACAAGACTGGTGAAGGGACTTGAGCACAAGACCTGTGGGGAGAGGCTGAGGGAGCTGGGCTTGTTTAGTCCGGAGAAGAGGAGGCTTAGAGGTGAGCTCATCACTCTCTACAACTACCTGAAGGGAAGTTGTGGCCAGCTGGGACTGGGTGCCATGATCTAGCAAATGGGCTGGAGTTGGACCAAGGGTTGGACTTGATGATCTCTGCGGTCTTTTCCAACCCAGTCGATTCTGTGATTCTGCAAACAGAGCCTGACAGAGTTTCACAGAGCCTGACAGGGCCCAAAGAACATGATCATGACTTGCAGGGTACAGTCACGCTTGATTTTAAAATGCCAGTCTAGTCTATTTTTCTTCACTGCTTATTTGGCTATTTGTAGAGGACACAAAGCACTTGTACTGCAATCCTATATGCTATGCTATGTAGTCCTGTGTACTATTTGTTCCTCCATACTGTTTAATCAACACTTGCAGCCAGATGTCCTAGCAAAATCTTGCACATACCTCGAGAACTGACCAGGAACAGTGGCCACATGTTGCTAAAATCATCTCTAAAAGCTTCTAAACTCAGTTTCTAGAAATAGGACAGATCCTGGCACCGTGACTGATAGAGAGCTCTTCAGACTCCTGCCCAAGCGATTTTGGGGGATAGAAAATATCAGCTGCACTGAGTTTTTTCTTCACAAGCTTTTCCTTCATCATTTTTTAAAGAATCATTTCACATTATTCCCCGTATGTTCATTAGCATCAAGTCTGATCTTTTATTTCCCAAGAAAAATTTAACCATGTCAACAAAAGACTAGTGGAAACCACCAGTCTGCAGTCCAGGTTAAAATCTCTCTGAGTATCCACATGAGAGAAACAAAACATGAAATGAAGACAGAGACGTGGAGTGGAACTCCTCCAGCTTCTTCTAGAAAGTCTACTTCTCCATTACAGACATATAAAGCAGTTACCTGGAATATGGAGGTGTATGCTTTTACATTCCATCAAATCCTTCACAAAATCGTTTGTAAACGATTGTTTGCTGAATGCCTGGCTGACTTCCAGGTAACAGACCACCGCTGCTCTGCCCACGGCCAGCAACCCCGTCCTTTCCTCACAGAGAACAAAGAGGATGGACAGACACAACCTGCCCTGGGTAAAACCCATCACCTTCTCTTTCAGACACCCAGAAATGGGGTTCCAGTGGACACGTTCTGGGGCACAGCCCTTGGTTCCCCTGCTCACCCACCTGCCATTTTTGAGAAGTGCACACACTGTCTGAGAGCTGCCAGTGGTCAGGGAGTCCCCCCAGTCTCCATGAGCTTTCCAAGATGGTGGAGAGTGGCCTCACTGTGACGTCGTCCTGCTGTCTCAGCTCCTGGGGTGCTGCCCCTCCTGTCCCATAGACTGGAAAGGATTGTGTTAGTTCCAGTGATCCCTGACTTGATCCCCATCCACTGCTGCTTGTTCTGCCTCCAGTCACAGAGGCCTGAGAGACCTTGCTGGTGAAGATGGAGAGCAAGACACACAGGGAATGTCACTTCCTTCCCTTATTAAATTCGTCAGTGGCCACATGTTGTCTTTGTTTCTCCTTTAACTGTTCCTGCAGTAGTAACAGCTCATTATGGGGACCTTCAATTGCCTTACAGGTCTAGACTGAGTTCTGATCTGGACTGCTGCTGTGCTTGGAGGCTGCTGTCATTGAGCACCAGATGAACTCACTCCTGCCACCCTGCCTGGCAGTTTATTCCATCCGTGTCACAGCTCTGTCTGCAGCACTGACAGCTCCAGCCCACCCCGTCAGGTCCCTGGCTGAGGACATTGCCTCACATCTGGGCTGAACCACCCCAGCTGTGGCACCAGCCCGGCTCTGACCTGCCACAGGAAACCTGGTACCAAGTGTCCAAGACCGCATGTGTGCAAAGGCTTTGCCTCAGAGCACAGACATGACATGGCCACAGATTGTTGAATGTCTCTCTACACCTAGGACTATAAAACCAGAATAAAAGGCCTGAATTCATTCAACTGAAGATGCTCCTCCCCCAGCGTGGAGGAATTAGATCCTTTGCTGTAACATTCCTGGTGTCCTGTCTAACGATGGGGCAAGAAAATATGTTTCTCATGCCAAAATTATTTCTTAATATGAAAAAAACTACTGCAGGAAAGAATTGTCTCTGTAGTGGTGAGAGAAGAAACATCACTGATTATTTCAGACTTTTTCATGGGCCATTCCCCTGGAGATCCAGGAAGAACACAAGGGAGCCCAGAGGGGACAGAGAAAGGGACCTCATGGGCTGCTGCTGTGCTGCTGAGCTGGGCTGGGCTCCTGGGACAGAGGGAGCTCATGGCAAGCGGCAGCGCTGCAGAGAGACAGCTATGCCCAGGAGCAGCTCCTCTGCAAAGCGCAGCAGGCCTGAGGTTTCTGCCTGGGCATCTCAGGGAGACGAGCCAGGCAGAGAGAGATTAAAGGTGGTCAGGACTGGGAGGATGACTGAGAGCTCACTGGAGGAGAAATCTTTGCAGCCCTTGCCATGGTAAGTCTCTGGCTGCAGGGCAATGCAGCTGTAGCTCCTGGCATTATCTCCTAAAACTGGCACAGGCACAGCTTGTGGGATCTGTACAGAGCGGGCTCTTGTTCAAGCATTTTTGAACAGCTGTGAAGCCAGGTGAGCACCCAGGGGTGCCCAGGGCTGTCCTGCAGAGCAGGGTCCCTGCACCCCAGGGCTGTGACAGGGCAGGGACTCTGCCGCCTGCCAGGGTCAGCGCTCAGCCTGCCCGGGGACATCCCCTTGCGCTGCAGGGAGAAGCTCTGCATGAAAGGAGCAACCCCAGCAATGCAGGGTCCTTCTGCTGTACAGAGGGTGCTGTCTGGGTGTCACGGCCCATTCGATGATGGACTCGTGATGGTTCTTTTAACCTTGATCTCAGAGTGCAAAATTAAGGCGACCAAAATGCCCAGGGGTAATAATTCAATCAAGCAGCATTACTTTATTAATTTCCCCTTAAATGGGCACGTGATAGAGAGAAAGAGGAAGAAAAAGAAAAGGGAAAAGAAATGGGGAGAAGAAAAAGTAAAGATGAGAAATGAGGTTGTGTTTGTTACCAGTTGAGTTCCTGATGGCGATGGTCAGGCAAATCGTCAGACCGACTCTTACAGATGGTCACCATCAGGGGACACCACAGGGACCAGGGGACACCAGGGCCTCTGAAGGGACAGCCAGGGCCACCGGTGTCACCACAGGGGTGGCCGGGACCCTTGGGAAAATGAGCAGGGTCACTATGGGGTCAGCGCCACCACAGGGATGGTCGAGGCCACCGTGGGGTCAAGGCCATTGGGGGGTCCGGGTTACCACGGGGTCAAGGCCACTGTGACGAAGGTCGCGGACAGGAACCAATAAAAGTGACACCAGATCTTGGAACCGTGTCGGAGCGGTTCTTGATGGCGATGTTCAGGCAAATACTGCTCCATCTTCGGACCGACTCTTACATTGGGTCAGAGCTATTCACATCTCAAGATGCAGGGCACTCCCAGGCGACTTTTAAACTAGTACAGCAAGTCGGTTGGTACCTGACAGGGAGGGATCCTGGTATTGAAATCCCTCTGTCTGGGTTGACGGGGTGGGCACTGGGACATAGAAACTAATTTCTTGGTTCAGGATGCGGCCCTGAAATTTCAGATCCATTTCTCTTAGAGTTGTATAAACCTGGGAGTATCAGAAATTAACACACTGTGCCTTACAGACAGCTTTACGGTGACTTTTCCAGGCTCATTATTGCTGGTTTGATGTTCCCATCAGAGCCAGCACATACAGAGCTGCCCCTGGGCTGTGCCCGGCTGCTGGGAGGGGTCTGCAGGGCAGAGCTGAGCACACAGCGGGTGGGATGGGGTCTGTGACACTGACAGGAGGAGACCTGGGGACACAGACACAGCTGCAGGCAGGGACAGCTCCAGGCAGCAGAGCAGGGGGTGTTCAGGAGCTCTTTTGGTCCTTCTCTGCAGATGATGCTGGGTGTTGTCTGCTGGGCAATGATCTGACTGTCCTTTGAGCACATCCCACCTTCAGCAGCCCTGACTCTGCTCTGCCTGTCCTGCTGGGCTCACGAGCTGCCCCCAGAAAGGCCCAGCTCTGCCGTAGGATCCCAGGAGTGCTGAGCCTTTCCTTGGGGTCTGCACTCTCCTCTCAGAGCCCTTTGCTTCCCTCAGTGAGCGGTTGTGTCCTGCTCTCTCCATCACATCTCCACCTCTGGGCTGAGGCAGGGAAAGGGCAGATCTGCCCTTTCAAACAGGGCTCTCCTGCTCCACTGTGAGTTCAGTTTTGGGTTTTCTTTTAAAGAGAGATTTGTTCATGAAGTGGTTTTCAAGGCAGCACAAGTGAAAAGACAGGGCAAATGGGTAAAAGCTGCTCTCCTAACTCTGCACTGAGCCACACAGAGATGAGCTGTTTTGCCTGTCTTGAGACTCTTCTTCATATTTTCAGTCATATAAATGAGGATTTCAACCCCTGCAAAAATCCACTCATGAGATGTGATGATGGAAAATTCAAAACATAGACAAAATCATTGTAATGACATGCTAAGCCTCTACTTTGCAGCCCACGCTCGGAAGTGTATCAAGTACTGATCTTGAACTTTTCCACTAATGGAACGTCAAATCTGACATTGCTTGTGAACGTCAAGGCTGTCACAAACCAGCTCCCATGTCCCCAGCGCAGCAGAGCAAAGCTGGTTGCTTGGCCCCAGACGGGCAGAGGTCCTGCTCCTCACAGCACACTCAGCCAGCACACAGCGGAGGAAGGAAATGCATTTCAACTGGGCTTATTTATATGAAAAATGCAGTGGCTTTGCTCAGAGGAGTGTGTCCTGATTTTAAGTTGTCATTTTCTTTTTTGGAACAGAGCCCCCATGGCAAGAAACAGCAAATGTCCAACTGCAGCTCCATCACCCAGTTGCTCCCCCTGGCGTTCACAGACACACGGGAGCTGTGGCTCTTGCACTTCTGGCTCTTCCTGGGCATCTACCTGGCTGCCCTCCTGGGCAATGGCCTCACCATCACCACCATAGCCTGGGACCAGCACCTCCACACCCCCAGAGCCCGCCAGAGCCCAACAAGGCCCGACAGAGCCCGCCAGAGCCTGACAGAGCCCGCCAGAGTCCGTCAAGGCCCGACAGAACCCGCTAGAGCCTGCCAGAGCCCAACAAGGCCCCCCAGAGCCTGCCAGAGCCCGACAAGGCCCGACAGAGCCCGACAACGCACGCCAGAGCCTGACAGAGCCTGCCAGAGCCCTCCAGAGCCCGACAAGGCACGCCAGAGCCCGCCAGAGCCCGACAAGGCCCGACAGAGCCTGACAGAGCCCGCCAGAGCCCGACAAGGCCCGCCAGAGCCCGCCAGAGCCTGACAAGGCCCGACAGAGCCCGCCAGAGCCCGCCAGCGCCCGCCAAGGCCCGACAGAGCCTGACAGAGCCCGACAAGGCCCGCCAGAGCCCGCCAGAGCCCGACAAGGCCCGACAGAGCCTGACAGAGCTTCTTCCTGCTCAACCTCTCCCTCCTCGAGCTGGGCTCCATCTCCACCACTGTCCCCAAGTCCATGGCCAATTCATTCTGGGACACCAGGAGCATTTCTTACACAGGATGTGCTGCTCGAGTCTTTCTGTTTGTCTTTTTCATTTCAGCAGAGTATTTTCTTCCCATCATCATGTCCTATGACCGCTACGTTGCCATCTGTAAACCCCTGCACTACGGGACCCTCCTGGGCAGCAGAGCTTGTGTCCACATGGCAGCAGCTGCCTGGGCCACTGGGTTTCTCAGTGCTCTGCGCCATTTTCACTGCCACTGTGCAAGGGCACTGCTGTGGACCAGTTCTTCTGTGAAATTCCCCCGATCCTCAAGCTCTCCTGCTCAGACACCTACCTCGGGGAAATCTGGCTTCTTGTGGCCAGTGTCTTGGTATTACTTGGGTGTTTTTTCTTTATTGGGCTGTCCTATGTGCAGATCTTCAGGGCCGTGCTGAGGATCCCCTCTGAGCAGGGAGGGCACAAAGCCTTTTCCACATGCCTCCCTCACCTGGCCGTGGTCTCCCTGTTTGTCAGCATTGGCATGTTTACCTACCTGAAAACGCCCTTCATCTCCTCCCCATCCTTGGGCCTGGTTTTGTCATTTCTGTACTCAGTGTTGCCTCCAGCAGTGAACCCCCTCATCTACAGCAGGAGGAACCAGGAGCTCAAGGATGCCCTGTGGAAACTCATTTCTTATTGTTTTCTGAAGCAATAAACTCCCACCTGCTTCTACACAGGAGTTTTAATGCAGCTAATTACAGGACCAGCCTGTCATCTGGATTTTCTGTTGTTATTAGGTGTTTTTTTAATGTGATCCTGTTGTCATGCCCTTTCTAATTCTCTGTCTGATTTTCTTTTATCACTACTGGCTGTGTAAATGAAGAGCTGTGCTCTCCTTGTCTCTTAAACAAAATAAACATTCCTGTAGTAACTTGTTTTTCACTATATCCTTCCTCCAAGGCCTTTTTGGAGGTTCAGGGACAATTCCTGTGTGCGCGGGAGGAGGGGAAAAGAGTCCAGCACGGCAGCACTGCCAGGGAGCAGCTGCGCTTGGTCTTCCAGAGCTGTTCTCATTCCACTCCCACACTCTCCTTCTGATCCCTTGTACTGGTGCAAGGCCTGAGTGCTCTGGCAGCTTGGTCACCGTCCTGCTGTGTGTCAGTCCTGTGAGCGCAGGCAGGGACAGGCAATGGGCACTTGTGTGACAGATCTGGACCCAGAACAGCCTTTCCAGATAGAAAGGTGATCTCCTCAGGGCAGTGCATGATGCTTTAGGTCTTCTTCCAAAGATTCTCTCAAGAATATGCCCATGAAATTGGCCACGGATGCAAACCCCAGGGTACAGCTGAACAGTGTGTGTGTGCGGGGCTGGCACACAGCAGTGTCCTCTCACAGCCAGGCCTCCTGCCAGAGACCTGCAGGACCAGCAGAGCAGGGGCTGGGCTGTGCCCGTGTGCACCGGACACCCCACAGAAGCTGCCCCAGGACATCCTCACAAACTGCCCCTTATAACCACCATTTCCAGCACTGGCCTCTCTCCCCACCTCACAGATGTTGCTCTTCCCCCCATGGAGGGACACTGAATGAGCAGGTCAGAAATCCATGTTTGCTTTGTACAGATGAGATGTGAGCACGCACATCACGGAGGTGAGGTGAGATGTACCCAAGTAAGCACAAACAACATCAGCTATTCCTGGGAGTTCCATGAAGGCCTGTGGGACAGACAGTGCCTTGACGTCACTTCATGTTGGCAGAAACATCCTATGGGAAACCACCTGAATGCAGCACTGGGTTGTGCTTCCTTGAACTGTGATCCCCGTGTCCATTCCTCATGGCGTGGGACATCTCAGATGAGTGCAGAGCAGGGTGACATGCCACAAGGCTGGGGTGCCTCCCATCCTTTGGGAGTGGCAACAGGAGGCCAGAGGGAAACCAAGACTACGGCCTCTATGTGCAACAGGGAAAGATTCTGTCTCTGAACATCCCACTCAGAGAGGTTCTGGGGTCCTTGGAAAAGGCAGACATCCAACCGAACTTCAAGAAGGGCTCTTTATTAAAACCCAGCCATTTTCCTCAAGAAGAGCTGCTCCTCCACCTGGTTTAGCGCCAGCAGCACAGGGCTCTCAGGATCCATCGTGATCTTGGCCGCTTCCATGAAGAGCGCACGATGACAATGGTCTGAGTTGCCAGGAAGCAGATGGAAGGCTCACTGTCATTCTCCAAGGGTTGAATGGCTGCCAGAGAAAGAAGCAGAGCCCAGGTGACCTCTCATGTCTGGCCCCCAGGAATCCCCTCCCGACCACGCTCCCTACTCACCTCTGCAGATCACAGGCAGCTTCTCGTTGCATGTGCCCCTCAGGTGCCACACAGCCAGCCCTGGGCACAGAGCTCCATCAGCCCCTGCTCCCTCCCCTCACCAGGGCTGAGCCCAGGGGAGAGCAGGAGCTGAGATGGTGGGACCAAGCAAGGCAGCCACCAAGCCCACCTGTGTGGGCAGGGCTGGGAGGGGAGGCCAAGGCCCTGCACGGGGCAGCAGGGGCTCTGGCAGGCACAGGGCTGCTCCTTGTGCCAGGGCAGCGGTGGGGACCGGGGCCAGGCTGCCAAGAGAGGGACCCTGGGGACTGTGACTCACCGATGAACCTCAAGGCCTCCTCTCGCAAGCTGGCCTGAGCATCCATCAGGTATGGCAGGCTCTGAATCAAGAACTCTTGAGCTCTGCTTCTGTCCTGCTCCAGCTGGAGAGAGCACAAGGGTGTGAGCACTTCAGTGTCCCTCCCCACTTGGCTGGATCAGTCTCTCCTCCCAGGAACCCCCGTTCCCCTTCCCCTCCGGCCATTCCCGTGTTCCAGCCAGGAGCCCTGTGGGGCTGAGGCTGAGAGAGAGACACAGGCTGAGGAGTGCCAGGGCTGCTGAGAGCCCTCCATCCCAGTGGGTGCAGGGAGGGCAGCGGGACAGAGAGAAGATTCCTTGGGGGCTCTGTTCTTGAGGACAGGGAACAAGGATGCAGCCTGGAGCTGCAGCAGGACAGGCGAGGCACATCTGCAGAGCCCACAGCACAGATATGTGCCTTTGTCCAGCCTGGGCCCTGGGCCTTGGGGGTCGTCCTCACCAAGCACTCTCCAATCCTCCATTTCTGCTGTGTCTGCACCAGGTGTTCGAGCTGTTTCCACTTGAGGAGCTCTGCTGCACCAAGGAGGCCTTCCCTGGCGACCTACGGAACAGCAGAAGCTGGGAGATGGCAGCATGGTCTGGAGAAGGAGATCTGGCATCACCCTCCTCTGGGCTCCGTTCCTGGGATGATTCTGCCCTTAGGGAGCTGAGACATGCCCTGGCCCAATCATCCAGGGGTCTCTTCCCTGCGTCACTGCTCAGCTTTGAAATCTGTACCTTGGCCACGCTCTGCGTTTGGTCACTCATGTGGAAGAAGAGTGGGAGCAGGCCAAGTCGCACCCTGTTCTTCGTCTTTCTCTTGTTGTTACCCACCAACACCTTCATCAGGTCTCTGAAGAGGCTGATGGACATCTCTCTCAGCTGGCTCAGCTCCTGGAAGGGAGAAGCACAGTAGGACCTGAACACCAGCAGCTCTCTGCCCACAGTTTGCAGAAGCTCCTGCATGGCTGATGTGAGGGGAGGTGCTCCAGGGCAGCATTCTGCACACTGCAGTTGTGGGCCAGATCTGCGGCCCTGCGTACAGGAAAGGCCACTCAAGAGACTTGTTCAGGCAGTGCCTGTGCCTCAAAGTGCTCTCCCAGCCACCCAGCGACCCCCACCAGCTTCAGCAGCCATGGTGGGGAGGAGCTGTGGGAGCAGCTGGCAGGGAGAAGCTGGGCTGGGCTGCAGAACACAGAAACCATCCCACAAGAGCCTCAGGGAGAAAGCAGAGAAGAAGCCCCTGCTCCGCGTGGCTGGGCTGAAGGGCAGCTCTCATTGTCCAGTTCTCATCCACAAGGCTCAGGCTTATATCAGCCTTACATCATCGAAAAAGGGCGGGAGAAATTCTGCCAGCAGCACAGCCATGGGGGTGGCCTCCTTCCTCTCCAGCTGAGCCATCACGTTTCTGAAGACCACCAGAGCCTTGATCTTGATAGCCTTATTGCCGTACTGCAGGACCCACAATAGGTCTGGCAGCATGACCTTCATTTTTCTTGCCTGTATGAAAAAGAGAGTTGCCCTCTTGGGACCAGGTCGATGCCTGGAGAGCTCCCCAGGCAGCCACCAGGCCCCACCATGGCAGGGAGGGCCTTTGGAGCAGTCACCCCTGCTCCTGACTGCCAGCCAAGGCCAAGCCCGAACCCACTGCCCTGGCCCTTGGCTGCCAACATGGCTGCCCTTGGTGACGCCCTACTCACCATCTCGTGTCTCTCTGACAGCGTCATCATGCCCCTGAGCAACAGGGAGAGCAGCGTTGGTCTTCGTTGCCTCAGAAACCTACTGACTTGGTACATTGGAGCAAACGCCTCATCTTGCAGGTCACTGCTGGCCAGCATCTGAAAGCAAGCCAGCAGTGAGCAACTGGCAGAGCTGGTGGGGCTCCTTGCACCGTGCAGCTCCTGGGGCACCAGGAGCTTTTTCCAGTAACTCACAGCCAAGCGAAGGATGGAGGCGTCGTCCCGGTGTGTATATAAGATCCTACGGTGCCGGTCCTGCAGTTGGATGTGCAGCTCCTTCAAGACGTTCTGCAAGGTCTGGGGCACGGAGAACATCACCTCCCACAGTGCCAGGGCAGTCCTGCAAGAGAGCGCTCTGTCAGCAGGGCAGCCTGGGCCACAGCAGCGTGTCCAGGCTCAGCGCTGCAGGACGCTTGGGATGCCCTGGGCAGCAGCAGAGGGCTGAGCTGCTGCTCCCGTGGGGCTGGCAGGAGTGCAGTGGGGGGCTCTGGGCTGTCTTGCTCAGCTGTGCCTGCTGCGGGCCTGGCTGAGCCCCAGCGCTGGCAAATGTGGTGGGATGGAGGGTCCTGCTCCTCGGGGGTGTCCTGCAGGATTCCTTGGCGCTGGCAGCCAGAGCGTCTCCAGGCCCCTCTCCCCACAGGGAACAAGCCCTCATGGCTTTTGGGGCCAGTACCTGTCTCCTGGTGGTGCGATTGTCAGCAGCGTCGAGACCACCTCCCCAGGGCATTTGTCAGCCATCTCGACAATGAGGGACTCCACACTCTGCCGGGCTGCTGTCGTGTTTATGCTCTCCAGGTTTCTGTGGATGCAGCTCGTGATCTTTGGTACCTGGAGGGGACAAAGGTGAGGATGGCGCTGCCACTGGAGTGCAGCCATTTTTTCAGCTGTCCTTCCCATCCCTCTCTGCCGCCTTCACGTGGCTTCACTGTTCCGAGACACCGGGATTTGAGAGGAAAAGACGGATGGAGGGAGGAACGAGGCCTGACAGGGCCAAAGGGCAATCCAGCCAAAGGCCACTTACATCCACCAGCCAGAAATCACAGTTTCTCTTCACCGTGTTCAGCATGTTTCTGGCCGCCTCCTTGTCAAAGGTGCTGGAGTCTCTCATTGCCTCGATTAACACCAGGACCACGTCTGTTTTCTCACAAGGCTGGAGGTCTTCTGCAAAGAACTATGGGAAGAAGGGAGGCAGCGAAGCCAAGTCACACCCGGTGCCCTGATGCTGCTGCTTAGCCGGGCAGTGCCAGCAGCCCTGCAGAGGCACCCGGCGGTGCTGCAACAGTGCCTGCAGCCAAACTGGGAGCAGGGGCGGCAGTGACTGCTGGGGAGGATGAGAAGAGAGGCCCCAGGTTGAGGGAGAAGGTTTGGGCTCATGGGCACAGGGTGCTGGCCCTGCCGTGAACCAGGGCTTGCTGGTGGCCAGGAGGACTGGGGCTGCTGCTGGGACACTGGAGCACACCCTCGCATTGTCCCTGCTTGGGGACAGCAGGAACCCTCTCAGCAGGGACCATGCCAGCCCCGCTGATTGTGGAGGCCTTTGCTCACACAAGGCCCCTGCTGATGCCACAGCCAAGGATGCCAGCCAGAGCCGGGAGCTCGTTACCTCGATAATGTGAGCAGCACTCGGCGAAGAACGCAAGGAGGTGGTCTTGGCTTCACAGTCCTCCTGGAGATGTGCGTTCTCCTCTGGCAGTGTCGTGCCTAAAAAGCGGGCAAACACAGAACAGTTGGTAAGACACAGCAGCTTCCCCAGTACCAGAAAGAGCTTTGAACTTGGAGTGGCCGAGGAGAGAGGTCATGTCAGTGCAGGAGGTGGTGGAGAGTGGTGCCATGGAAAGCCTGACCTGCCTCCAGTGTACGTGTGTGAATGCTCCTGGCTGTGGAAACTGCAAGGCCCTAGAGCTCTGTGTGCAGTCCCACAGCTCAGTCCCCATGGCTGGAGTAACGTGGGAGATGTGGGGGAGGGCTCGCATGGCTGGAGTGCTGCGGGGCAGGGATACAGGACCCCCGGGAGAGATGGGAAGATGCAGCACAACTGTGTCCTGCTCTCCTAAGGAGCAGCTCAGCTACACGTGAGCATCACAGTCTGGGAGAGAGCGTGGGGGTCAGGAGCAGAGGAGGGGCAGTGCTGGTGACACGGAGGTCCATCACAATGCCAAGGAAGATGAGAGTCCATGTGTTCCGGTTCCACCTCAGACGTGGGCAACCAGCCAGCGTCTGCTAAAGGAGGAGAGCAGGAAGGGCTGCAGAGAGGGTTTGCAGGCAGGACAGAGCAGAGGAAGGAGCTCTGCCCCATGTCCATCCCAGTGCCTGCTGCCCTGGCACGGTCGTCCCATGCGTGTCACGGCTGGAGGGTGCCTGGCAGACGGGCTGAGATGCTGGAGCCAGGCAGGACAGGGAAAGACCCCAGTGCAGCGGGTGAGGAACTCGCTTCAGACGGGCAGGAAAGGTCCCCATCCCACAGCACGGCTGCCTCCTGCCCACCCAGCTGCCTCTCGCTGCCAGTGCCCTGGAGCAGGAGCTGGGGCCCCTCTGCCTGCAGAAGCTGTGCTGGCGCCAGCTCCCAGCTCAGAGCAGCCCTGCACTTCAGGCAGCATAATCACCACCCATGGGAACCCCCTGCCAGCCTGTGGGGAAACGTGATGCTGGTGTGGAGCAGAGAGCCATAGCTGGGCCCCACCCTGGCCAGACAATCAGGGCCTCTCACTCACCGATCTGCAGTGGCTGGACCACATCCACCTGGTTGGGGTCCAGTGGAGATCTGAGCTCCTGGAGATCCCCAACCTCCTCCTGCCAGGCCACCCTGGGGCGGCTGGGGGGTCTCTCCTGCCAGGCCAGCCTAGGTCGGATCGGGGGTCTCTCCGCCATTTTGCAGACAAAGGCTACGACTAAGGATGGGGAAGGCGGATGCTTCGGAAAAATGCCTTGGTGCTGCAGCTCTGCCAGAGGCAGCGACGAAAGGTGTGGGCTGCGCTCGTGTGCTCCTCGTTGGGGAAAGACGTGAGCTGCGCTCAGGAGCTCCTTGCTCCAAGTCTGCCAGGGGCAGCAGAGAGTCTGCCGGAGGCAGCTAGAGCTAGGTTGTGGTTGGACTCGACGATCTTAAGTGTGTCTTCCAACCAAAAAGATTCTCCGATTCTCTGAAAGACGTGGGCTACGCGCGGGGGCTCTCGCCAGCTCCGTGCTCACACCCTGTCTCCTCACCGTCCTGTCGGACAGTGTGGGCTGGGCCCGCAGCTGCGCTGAGCACGTGCAGGGCAGTGGGTGTCACCAAGTGAGGTCACAAAGGGCCCCACTGTGACCCTGCGCCTGGGGAGGGAGGCCAGGGTGTGCCCTTGGGAGGCACAGGCCAGCTCAGCCCTGGGCACCTGGGTTCTCTCAGGGTGGCCATGGCTAAATTTCAATGCCAATTTCTAAACCCATTGCTCTGAGCATAGTCTTTAACAGTCCGTTGCACCGCTCCATTTTCCCGGTGGCTGGTGCATGATGGGGATGTCACAGACCCACTCAATGCCACGGTCCTTGGTCCAGACGTCTGTGAGGATGTTCTGGAAATGAGTCCTGTTGTCTGGCTCAGCTCTCTCTGGGCTACCGCGTCACCACAGGACTTGCCTTTCAAGGCCCAGGACAGTGTTGCGGGCAGTGCCGTGGGACACGGTGCATGTTTCCAGCCAATGGCTGCCCCATTGTAAGCACAGAGCTCGTGCCGTGGCGGGTTTGTGTCAGTGTGATATATTCAATTTGCCAGGCCTCCCCATGTTTACACTTTAGTCATCGCCCCCCATACCACACAGGCTTTGCCTGCTTGGCTTGTTTGATCGTAGCACATGTTTCACAACGGTGAATAACCTGTGCAAGAGCGTGCATGGTCAAGTCCACCCCTCGACTGTGAGTCCATTCATATGTTGCATCCCTTCCTCGATGACCTGAGGCATCGTGGGCCCAATGGGGCATCAATAATTCACCTTCATCTTGCCAGTGCAAATCTATTTCAGCCACTTTAATCTTGGCAGCTCGATCCCCCTGCTGGTTGTTCTTATCAGATTCTTCAGTGGACCGACACTTGGGCACATGGGCTTCTACGTGGCAAACTCTCACAGGCAGGTTCTCCAGCCGGGCAGCAATATCTCGCCATGATTCAGCAGCCCAGATGGGTTGGGCTCTGCGCTGCCAGCGGCTCCGCTTCCATTGCTGGAACCAGCGCCACGGGGCATTTCCACCATCCATGAGAGAGCAGAGGTGAAGCTGCTTAGATGCTGGGGCCTCTTCAACCCCTGTCAGGATGGCGGGTGCTGGGTCTCGTGGGGCCTCTGCCCCACAGCATGGGCTGTGGCCCAGCGTACAGCAGGGGCCACAATGGTCGGACGCTGTTGGCGGTGGCGGCGAGAAGCCAGATGGCCCATGGCTGCGTTCCAGCGGCACAGCCCGCGATACTGACTGTGTGAGCGGGTGGTGCCACGGACACGCGGGGTCTGGAACATGGGGGTGGCCGGGAGATGGGAGGGACAGGGAGGGTGGCAGAGAGGAAGGGGCCCCTTGCCTGGGCCGGGGCTGCTCGAGCTCGGGGCAGCCCAAGCACTCTGCCCTGGTTTGGGTGCCACACTGCCATGTGGCGCTGTGTCCTCTGATTGGCAGTCTGGGATTTCCCTCTGGCTCCTCCCATCAAATGATTGGTCAGACTGTTTGTCAATGATCCATGTGCTGCACTCCCACCAGGTGTGACTGGTGCAGCTAGCACAGCCCGGCCCTGAATGCTGCCCAGTTTGTTCAACTCTCGTCACCTTTTTGCAGGTCTCAAAGCTTGATTGCCTGGTTACCTCTCAGTCACATGGCTCGCCCCGCCTCCTCAAATGTGATTTGCTCTCCTCGGTCCACTGACTCTCTAGAGACTTCGGCTTGGTTGTTGCCAGGCAACGAGCTCCACCTAAAAATGGAGCTGTGCGGCCTGAGCAAAGGCCATGGGTGATAAACGACACGTTGGGACTCTGAACATGAGGATTTGGCCCCAAGAAGGAGGCTCTGGGCACTCAAAAGGACGGGCAGATGCTACAGATGGCGCTTTGGGCCCTGAACATGAGGGGACCCTCTTGGTTCCCACCCGAGCTGGGTTTGGTGCCCAAAGAGTGGGAAGAGGAGCAGTGGTTGGTGAGGACGTATTGGATCATGTGGGACCTGAGCCCGACGTCCATGGGGTGGAACAAGGGGTGGAGAAAGAACTGTTGTGGTGGCGACACTGCTCCTGCGTGGAGCTCCAGAGGCTGCAGGAGGATTTCTGCTCCACAAGGGACCAGCACAAGCCAGTGGCCCGTTCCTGTCTGTCACTGCTCTGGGGTTGTGACCTCGGCAGCACCTGCACAGCAGGAGTGTCCTCACTGCCAGCACCGGCTCTTTCCTCTGTCTGCACCTCTGTCCCCATCTCCCCGTGCTCTCCTCCCTCCCAGGCACCTTTTCCGCCTCCTCCAGGACCCACCAAGGCCTCTGTCTGTCTCTAAAAGGAAAGAAAAACTTTCCACTCTGACGCCATCAAATAAGCCCATGAAATGAAAACATTTTTAATGGGAAGGGTAACCCTAACGTTTCCCTGTCTGAATGGTTTTAATAATTGTACTGCAGTTTTTAAAAAATCGTGTAGCTTTAGTTTCTACTGGGAGGTTGTCTTCCGTGTGCCGTTGAGATTTCACACATATTATACCAATTTCTTTATTCTCCCTGTTCAGTTGCCTTCGACACATATCATGTTATGTCCATAGGCAGCCATCCAGAATTTGTGTTTAGTTTTGATATTGTTAGGTATTGCAGTTGAGACGGACAAATGAGGTAGACCAAGTTCTTAGGTAAAAGCAGCAGTCGCCATTTATTGCCACAAACATCTTTTTATGTATTTTTCCAGCTCAAGTGTCTTTTTGCTATTGGTTACAAGTTGCGGCAGTAGCATCTCATTGGCTAATTTTGCTGTCATCAGTGTCACTCTTTTACTCCCTTCTCTCTCATGGCTACACCTCAATATCTCTGGATACTCCTTTAGTTCCATCTTTCTCACAGGTAGGCCTTAGTATCTTCAAGGCTAATTTCTGTTCCCATGTCCTCCCTTAGGGAATCCACAGACTCACCATAGTCCCCCACGAGATACCAAACTGAGGGTGTCAGTTCATCCCCGGGGCCACACACATGTGCCACACGCATTTCCTCCATCGCCTCCTCCTCTGGTGACACACAAGAGTTGACAGCACATGAGGTTTTGATAAGAATCTCTCCAAGCACTTCAGTTTCTCCCTGGATATTCCAAGGGCACCAGTGTCACATTTGGACAGGGACAGCCATAGCCCACTCCATGAGGCTCTGTATGGGGATAGAGGGGAAGATTTGGGGAGGAGGTTAGTGAAATGTAAATACGCTCAAGTGACTTGCACTTGTCTGTAGAAAAAGCACATGCATCACACTAATTGTTCTACTGACCTTGTGTGCTTGATGAGTAGAACCTCTGCGTTAGATAACATAGGCCTGTGAGAAACTGCAGGCACCTCATCACGATGTCTGAGGTTCCTGCTTGGTTGTGAGGAAGAGCGGGAAGCTGCGCCTGCCTGAAGCCTTGAAATACAGGCGAGCTCAGCAGTTCCGGTGATCTTCCAGCAGGGTGAACTGACCAGCGCCTGCGTCCCCGCTTCTGTCACCTCTGCCTGGGAGCTCCGGTGTGGCTTCGGAGATCCCCCAGTAGAGAGGGAACTAAAATAAAACTTGCTCTTTGCAAATGCATTTGTGGCCTCTGGCTCTTCTTGCGATGTGCCTGCGTATGTGTACACAGGCTCTGCAAACAAAACATTGCTCTTGTCCATGGCACTGTGTCAACAGAGCCTGATAGAGCCCAACAGCACCTGACAAAGTCTGACAGGGCCAGACAGAGCCCGACAAAGCGTGAAAGAGCCCATATGACCCCAAGAGAGTCCAAGAGGGCATGAAAGAGCCCTACAGAGCTTGACAGAGTCCGACAGGGCCCAAGAGAGACCAACAGAGGGTCCAGAGAAGAGCAACAAGACTGGTGAAGGGACTTGAGCACAAGACCTGTGGGGAGAGGCTGAGGGAGCTGGGCTTGTTTAGTCCGGAGAAGAGGAGGCTTAGAGGTGAGCTCATCACTCTCTAGAACTACCTGAAGGGAAGTTGTGGCCAGCTGGGACTGGGTGCCATGATCTAGCAAATGGGCTGGAGTTGGACCAAGGGTTGGACTTGATGATCTCTGCGGTCTTTTCCAACCCAGTCGATTCTGTGATTCTGCGAACAGAGCCTGACAGAGTTTCACAGAGCCTGACAGGGCCCAAAGAACATGATCATGACTTGCAGGGTACAGTCACGCTTGATTTTAAAATGCCAGTCTAGTCTATTTTTCTTCACTGCTTATTTGGCTATTTGTAGAGGACACAAAGCACTTGTACTGCAATCCTATATGCTATGCTATGTAGTCCTGTGTACTATTTGTTCCTCCATACTGTTTAATCAACACTTGCAGCCAGATGTCCTAGCAAAATCTTGCACATACCTCGAGAACTGACCAGGAACAGTGGCCACATGTTGCTAAAATCATCTCTAAAAGCTTCTAAACTCAGTTTCTAGAAATAGGACAGATCCTGGCACCGTGACTGATAGAGAGCTCTTCAGACTCCTGCCCAAGCGATTTTGGGGGATAGAAAATATCAGCTGCACTGAGTTTTTTCTTCACAAGCTTTTCCTTCATCATTTTTTAAAGAATCATTTCACATTATTCCCCGTATGTTCATTAGCATCAAGTCTGATCTTTTATTTCCCAAGAAAAATTTAACCATGTCAACAAAAGACTAGTGGAAACCACCAGTCTGCAGTCCAGGTTAAAATCTCTCTGAGTATCCACATGAGAGAAACAAAACATGAAATGAAGACAGAGACGTGGAGTGGAACTCCTCCAGCTTCTTCTAGAAAGTCTACTTCTCCATTACAGACATATAAAGCAGTTACCTGGAATATGGAGGTGTATGCTTTTACATTCCATCAAATCCTTCACAAAATCGTTTGTAAACGATTGTTTGCTGAATGCCTGGCTGACTTCCAGGTAACAGACCACCGCTGCTCTGCCCACGGCCAGCAACCCCGTCCTTTCCTCACAGAGAACAAAGAGGATGGACAGACACAACCTGCCCTGGGTAAAACCCATCACCTTCTCTTTCAGACACCCAGAAATGGGGTTCCAGTGGACACGTTCTGGGGCACAGCCCTTGGTTCCCCTGCTCACCCACCTGCCATTTTTGAGAAGTGCACACACTGTCTGAGAGCTGCCAGTGGTCAGGGAGTCCCCCCAGTCTCCATGAGCTTTCCAAGATGGTGGAGAGTGGCCTCACTGTGACGTCGTCCTGCTGTCTCAGCTCCTGGGGTGCTGCCCCTCCTGTCCCATAGACTGGAAAGGATTGTGTTAGTTCCAGTGATCCCTGACTTGATCCCCATCCACTGCTGCTTGTTCTGCCTCCAGTCACAGAGGCCTGAGAGACCTTGCTGGTGAAGATGGAGAGCAAGACACACAGGGAATGTCACTTCCTTCCCTTATTAAATTCGTCAGTGGCCACATGTTGTCTTTGTTTCTCCTTTAACTGTTCCTGCAGTAGTAACAGCTCATTATGGGGACCTTCAATTGCCTTACAGGTCTAGACTGAGTTCTGATCTGGACTGCTGCTGTGCTTGGAGGCTGCTGTCATTGAGCACCAGATGAACTCACTCCTGCCACCCTGCCTGGCAGTTTATTCCATCCGTGTCACAGCTCTGTCTGCAGCACTGACAGCTCCAGCCCACCCCGTCAGGTCCCTGGCTGAGGACATTACCTCACATCTGGGCTGAACCACCCCAGCTGTGGCACCAGCCCGGCTCTGACCTGCCACAGGAAACCTGGTACCAAGTGTCCAAGACCGCATGTGTGCAAAGGCTTTGCCTCAGAGCACAGACATGACATGGCCACAGATTGTTGAATGTCTCTCTACACCTAGGACTATAAAACCAGAATAAAATGCCTGAATTCATTCAACTGAAGATGCTCCTCCCCCAGCGTGGAGGAATTAGATCCTTTGCTGTAACATTCCTGGTGTCCTGTCTAACGATGGGGCAAGAAAATATGTTTCTCATGCCAAAATTATTTCTTAATATGAAAAAAACTACTGCAGGAAAGAATTGTCTCTGTAGTGGTGAGAGAAGAAACATCACTGATTATTTCAGACTTTTTCATGGGCCATTCCCCTGGAGATCCAGGAAGAACACAAGGGAGCCCAGAGGGGACAGAGAAAGGGACCTCATGGGCTGCTGCTGTGCTGCTGAGCTGGGCTGGGCTCCTGGGACAGAGGGAGCTCATGGCAAGCGGCAGCGCTGCAGAGAGACAGCTATGCCCAGGAGCAGCTCCTCTGCAAAGCGCAGCAGGCCTGAGGTTTCTGCCTGGGCATCTCAGGGAGACGAGCCAGGCAGAGAGAGATTAAAGGTGGTCAGGACTGGGAGGATGACTGAGAGCTCACTGGAGGAGAAATCTTTGCAGCCCTTGCCATGGTAAGTCTCTGGCTGCAGGGCAATGCAGCTGTAGCTCCTGGCATTATCTCCTAAAACTGGCACAGGCACAGCTTGTGGGATCTGTACAGAGCGGGCTCTTGTTCAAGCATTTTTGAACAGCTGTGAAGCCAGGTGAGCACCCAGGGGTGCCCAGGGCTGTCCTGCAGAGCAGGGTCCCTGCACCCCAGGGCTGTGACAGGGCAGGGACTCTGCCGCCTGCCAGGGTCAGCGCTCAGCCTGCCCGGGGACATCCCCTTGCGCTGCAGGGAGAAGCTCTGCATGAAAGGAGCAACCCCAGCAATGCAGGGTCCTTCTGCTGTACAGAGGGTGCTGTCTGGGTGTCACGGCCCATTCGATGATGGACTCGTGATGGTTCTTTTAACCTTGATCTCAGAGTGCAAAATTAAGGCGACCAAAATGCCCAGGGGTAATAATTCAATCAAGCAGCATTACTTTATTAATTTCCCCTTAAATGGGCACGTGATAGAGAGAAAGAGGAAGAAAAAGAAAAGGGAAAAGAAATGGGGAGAAGAAAAAGTAAAGATGAGAAATGAGGTTGTGTTTGTTACCAGTTGAGTTCCTGATGGCGATGGTCAGGCAAATCGTCAGACCGACTCTTACAGATGGTCACCATCAGGGGACACCACAGGGACCAGGGGACACCAGGGCCTCTGAAGGGACAGCCAGGGCCACCGGTGTCACCACAGGGGTGGCCGGGACCCTTGGGAAAATGAGCAGGGTCACCATGGGGTCAGCGCCACCACAGGGATGGTCGAGGCCACCGTGGGGTCAAGGCCATTGGGGGGTCCGGGTCACCACGGGGTCAAGGCCACTGTGACGAAGGTCGCGGACAGGAACCAATAAAAGTGACACCAGATCTTGGAACCGTGTCGGAGCGGTTCTTGATGGCGATGTTCAGGCAAATACTGCTCCATCTTCGGACCGACTCTTACATTGGGTCAGAGCTATTCACATCTCAAGATGCAGGGCACTCCCAGGCGACTTTTAAACTAGTACAGCAAGTCGGTTGGTACCTGACAGGGAGGGATCCTGGTATTGAAATCCCTCTGTCTGGGTTGACGGGGTGGGCACTGGGACATAGAAACTAATTTCTTGGTTCAGGATGCGGCCCTGAAATTTCAGATCCATTTCTCTTAGAGTTGTATAAACCTGGGAGTATCAGAAATTAACACACTGTGCCTTACAGACAGCTTTACGGTGACTTTTCCAGGCTCATTATTGCTGGTTTGATGTTCCCATCAGAGCCAGCACATACAGAGCTGCCCCTGGGCTGTGCCCGGCTGCTGGGAGGGGTCTGCAGGGCAGAGCTGAGCACACAGCGGGTGGGATGGGGTCTGTGACACTGACAGGAGGAGACCTGGGGACACAGACACAGCTGCAGGCAGGGACAGCTCCAGGCAGCAGAGCAGGGGGTGTTCAGGAGCTCTTTTGGTCCTTCTCTGCAGATGATGCTGGGTGTTGTCTGCTGGGCAATGATCTGACTGTCCTTTGAGCACATCCCACCTTCAGCAGCCCTGACTCTGCTCTGCCTGTCCTGCTGGGCTCACGAGCTGCCCCCAGAAAGGCCCAGCTCTGCCGTAGGATCCCAGGAGTGCTGAGCCTTTCCTTGGGGTCTGCACTCTCCTCTCAGAGCCCTTTGCTTCCCTCAGTGAGCGGTTGTGTCCTGCTCTCTCCATCACATCTCCACCTCTGGGCTGAGGCAGGGAAAGGGCAGATCTGCCCTTTCAAACAGGGCTCTCCTGCTCCACTGTGAGTTCAGTTTTGGGTTTTCTTTTAAAGAGAGATTTGTTCATGAAGTGGTTTTCAAGGCAGCACAAGTGAAAAGACAGGGCAAATGGGTAAAAGCTGCTCTCCTAACTCTGCACTGAGCCACACAGAGATGAGCTGTTTTGCCTGTCTTGAGACTCTTCTTCATATTTTCAGTCATATAAATGAGGATTTCAACCCCTGCAAAAATCCACTCATGAGATGTGATGATGGAAAATTCAAAACATAGACAAAATCATTGTAATGACATGCTAAGCCTCTACTTTGCAGCCCACGCTCGGAAGTGTATCAAGTACTGATCTTGAACTTTTCCACTAATGGAACGTCAAATCTGACATTGCTTGTGAACGTCAAGGCTGTCACAAACCAGCTCCCATGTCCCCAGCGCAGCAGAGCAAAGCTGGTTGCTTGGCCCCAGACGGGCAGAGGTCCTGCTCCTCACAGCACACTCAGCCAGCACACAGCGGAGGAAGGAAATGCATTTCAACTGGGCTTATTTATATGAAAAATGCAGTGGCTTTGCTCAGAGGAGTGTGTCCTGATTTTAAGTTGTCATTTTCTTTTTTGGAACAGAGCCCCCATGGCAAGAAACAGCAAATGTCCAACTGCAGCTCCATCACCCAGTTGCTCCCCCTGGCGTTCACAGACACACGGGAGCTGTGGCTCTTGCACTTCTGGCTCTTCCTGGGCATCTACCTGGCTGCCCTCCTGGGCAATGGCCTCACCATCACCACCATAGCCTGGGACCAGCACCTCCACACCCCCAGAGCCCGCCAGAGCCCAACAAGGCCCGACAGAGCCCGCCAGAGCCTGACAGAGCCCGCCAGAGTCCGTCAAGGCCCGACAGAACCCGCTAGAGCCCGCCAGAGCCCAACAAGGCCCCCCAGAGCCTGCCAGAGCCCGACAAGGCCCGACAGAGCCCGACAACGCACGCCAGAGCCTGAAAGAGCCTGCCAGAGCCCTCCAGAGCCCGACAAGGCACGCCAGAGCCCACCAGAGCCCGACAAGGCCCGACAGAGCCTGACAGAGCCCGCCAGAGCCCGACAAGGCCCGCCAGAGCCCGCCAGAGCCTGACAAGGCCCGACAGAGCCCGCCAGAGCCCGCCAGCGCCCGCCAAGGCCCGACAGAGCCTGACAGAGCCCGACAAGGCCCGCCAGAGCCCGCCAGAGCCCGACAAGGCCCGACAGAGCCTGACAGAGCTTCTTCCTGCTCAACCTCTCCCTCCTCGAGCTGGGCTCCATCTCCACCACTGTCCCCAAGTCCATGGCCAATTCATTCTGGGACACCAGGAGCATTTCTTACACAGGATGTGCTGCTCGAGTCTTTCTGTTTGTCTTTTTCATTTCAGCAGAGTATTTTCTTCCCATCATCATGTCCTATGACCGCTACGTTGCCATCTGTAAACCCCTGCACTACGGGACCCTCCTGGGCAGCAGAGCTTGTGTCCACATGGCAGCAGCTGCCTGGGCCACTGGGTTTCTCAGTGCTCTGCGCCATTTTCACTGCCACTGTGCAAGGGCACTGCTGTGGACCAGTTCTTCTGTGAAATTCCCCCGATCCTCAAGCTCTCCTGCTCAGACACCTACCTCGGGGAAATCTGGCTTCTTGTGGCCAGTGTCTTGGTATTACTTGGGTGTTTTTTCTTTATTGGGCTGTCCTATGTGCAGATCTTCAGGGCCGTGCTGAGGATCCCCTCTGAGCAGGGAGGGCACAAAGCCTTTTCCACATGCCTCCCTCACCTGGCCATGGTCTCCCTGTTTGTCAGCATTGGCATGTTTACCTACCTGAAAACGCCCTTCATCTCCTCCCCATCCTTGGGCCTGGTTTTGTCATTTCTGTACTCAGTGTTGCCTCCAGCAGTGAACCCCCTCATCTACAGCAGGAGGAACCAGGAGCTCAAGGATGCCCTGTGGAAACTCATTTCTTATTGTTTTCTGAAGCAATAAACTCCCACCTGCTTCTACACAGGAGTTTTAATGCAGCTAATTACAGGACCAGCCTGTCATCTGGATTTTCTGTTGTTATTAGGTGTTTTTTTAATGTGATCCTGTTGTCATGCCCTTTCTAATTCTCTGTCTGATTTTCTTTTATCACTACTGGCTGTGTAAATGAAGAGCTGTGCTCTCCTTGTCTCTTAAACAAAATAAACATTCCTGTAGTAACTTGTTTTTCACTATATCCTTCCTCCAAGGCCTTTTTGGAGGTTCAGGGACAATTCCTGTGTGCGTGGGAGGAGGGGAAAAGAGTCCAGCACGGCAGCACTGCCAGGGAGCAGCTGCGCTTGGTCTTCCAGAGCTGTTCTCATTCCACTCCCACACTCTCCTTCTGATCCCTTGTACTGGTGCAAGGCCTGAGTGCTCTGGCAGCTTGGTCACCGTCCCGCTGTGTGTCAGTCCTGTGAGCGCAGGCAGGGACAGGCAATGGGCACTTGTGTGACAGATCTGGACCCAGAACAGCCTTTCCAGATAGAAAGGTGATCTCCTCAGGGCAGTGCATGATGCTTTAGGTCTTCTTCCAAAGATTCTCTCAAGAATATGCCCATGAAATTGGCCACGGATGCAAACCCCAGGGTACAGCTGAACAGTGTGTGTGTGCGGGGCTGGCACACAGCAGTGTCCTCTCACAGCCAGGCCTCCTGCCAGAGACCTGCAGGACCAGCAGAGCAGGGGCTGGGCTGTGCCCGTGTGCACCGGACACCCCACAGAAGCTGCCCCAGGACATCCTCACGAACTGCCCCTTATAACCACCATTTCCAGCACTGGCCTCTCTCCCCACCTCACAGATGTTGCTCTTCCCCCCATGGAGGGACACTGAATGAGCAGGTCAGAAATCCATGTTTGCTTTGTACAGATGAGATGTGAGCACGCACATCACGGAGGTGAGGTGAGATGTACCCAAGTAAGCACAAACAACATCAGCTATTCCTGGGAGTTCCATGAAGGCCTGTGGGACAGACAGTGCCTTGACGTCACTTCATGTTGGCAGAAACATCCTATGGGAAACCACCTGAATGCAGCACTGGGTTGTGCTTCCTTGAACTGTGATCCCCGTGTCCATTCCTCATGGCGTGGGACATCTCAGATGAGTGCAGAGCAGGGTGACATGCCACAAGGCTGGGGTGCCTCCCATCCTTTGGGAGTGGCAACAGGAGGCCAGAGGGAAACCAAGACTACGGCCTCTATGTGCAACAGGGAAAGATTCTGTCTCTGAACATCCCACTCAGAGAGGTTCTGGGGTCCTTGGAAAAGGCAGACATCCAACCGAACTTCAAGAAGGGCTCTTTATTAAAACCCAGCCATTTTCCTCAAGAAGAGCTGCTCCTCCACCTGGTTTAGCGCCAGCAGCACAGGGCTCTCAGGATCCATCGTGATCTTGGCCGCTTCCATGAAGAGCGCACGATGACAATGGTCTGAGTTGCCAGGAAGCAGATGGAAGGCTCACTGTCATTCTCCAAGGGTTGAATGGCTGCCAGAGAAAGAAGCAGAGCCCAGGTGACCTCTCATGTCTGGCCCCCAGGAATCCCCTCCCGACCACGCTCCCTACTCACCTCTGCAGATCACAGGCAGCTTCTCGTTGCATGTGCCCCTCAGGTGCCACACAGCCAGCCCTGGGCACAGAGCTCCATCAGCCCCTGCTCCCTCCCCTCACCAGGGCTGAGCCCAGGGGAGAGCAGGAGCTGAGATGGTGGGACCAAGCAAGGCAGCCACCAAGCCCACCTGTGTGGGCAGGGCTGGGAGGGGAGGCCAAGGCCCTGCACGGGGCAGCAGGGGCTCTGGCAGGCACAGGGCTGCTCCTTGTGCCAGGGCAGCGGTGGGGACCGGGGCCAGGCTGCCAAGAGAGGGACCCTGGGGACTGTGACTCACCGATGAACCTCAAGGCCTCCTCTCGCAAGCTGGCCTGAGCATCCATCAGGTATGGCAGGCTCTGAATCAAGAACTCTTGAGCTCTGCTTCTGTCCTGCTCCAGCTGGAGAGAGCACAAGGGTGTGAGCACGTCAGTGTCCCTCCCCACTTGGCTGGATCAGTCTCTCCTCCCAGGAACCCCCGTTCCCCTTCCCCTCCGGCCATTCCCGTGTTCCAGCCAGGAGCCCTGTGGGGCTGAGGCTGAGAGAGAGACACAGGCTGAGGAGTGCCAGGGCTGCTGAGAGCCCTCCATCCCAGTGGGTGCAGGGAGGGCAGCGGGACAGAGAGAAGAGCCCTTGGGGGCTCTGTTCTTGAGGACAGGGAACAAGGATGCAGCCTGGAGCTGCAGCAGGACAGGCGAGGCACATCTGCAGAGCCCACAGCACAGATATGTGCCTTTGTCCAGCCTGGGCCCTGGGCCTTGGGGGTCGTCCTCACCAAGCACTCTCCAATCCTCCATTTCTGCTGTGTCTGCACCAGGTGTTCGAGCTGTTTCCACTTGAGGAGCTCTGCTGCACCAAGGAGGCCTTCCCTGGCGACCTACGGAACAGCAGAAGCTGGGAGATGGCAGCATGGTCTGGAGAAGGAGATCTGGCATCACCCTCCTCTGGGCTCCGTTCCTGGGATGATTCTGCCCTTAGGGAGCTGAGACATGCCCTGGCCCAATCATCCAGGGGTCTCTTCCCTGCGTCACTGCTCAGCTTTGAAATCTGTACCTTGGCCACGCTCTGCGTTTGGTCACTCATGTGGAAGAAGAGTGGGAGCAGGCCAAGTCGCACCCTGTTCTTCGTCTTTCTCTTGTTGTTACCCACCAACACCTTCATCAGGTCTCTGAAGAGGCTGATGGACATCTCTCTCAGCTGGCTCAGCTCCTGGAAGGGAGAAGCACAGTAGGACCTGAACACCAGCAGCTCTCTGCCCACAGTTTGCAGAAGCTCCTGCATGGCTGATGTGAGGGGAGGTGCTCCAGGGCAGCATTCTGCACACTGCAGTTGTGGGCCAGATCTGCGGCCCTGCGTACAGGAAAGGCCACTCAAGAGACTTGTTCAGGCAGTGCCTGTGCCTCAAAGTGCTCTCCCAGCCACCCAGCGACCCCCACCAGCTTCAGCAGCCATGGTGGGGAGGAGCTGTGGGAGCAGCTGGCAGGGAGAAGCTGGGCTGGGCTGCAGAACACAGAAACCATCCCACAAGAGCCTCAGGGAGAAAGCAGAGAAGAAGCCCCTGCTCCGCGTGGCTGGGCTGAAGGGCAGCTCTCATTGTCCAGTTCTCATCCACAAGGCTCAGGCTTATATCAGCCTTACATCATCGAAAAAGGGCGGGAGAAATTCTGCCAGCAGCACAGCCATGGGGGTGGCCTCCTTCCTCTCCAGCTGAGCCATCACGTTTCTGAAGACCACCAGAGCCTTGATCTTGATAGCCTTATTGCCGTACTGCAGGACCCACAATAGGTCTGGCAGCATGACCTTCATTTTTCTTGCCTGTATGAAAAAGAGAGTTGCCCTCTTGGGACCAGGTCGATGCCTGGAGAGCTCCCCAGGCAGCCACCAGGCCCCACCATGGCAGGGAGGGCCTTTGGAGCAGTCACCCCTGCTCCTGACTGCCAGCCAAGGCCAAGCCCGAACCCACTGCCCCGGCCCTTGGCTGCCAACATGGCTGCCCTTGGTGACGCCCTACTCACCATCTCGTGTCTCTCTGACAGCGTCATCATGCCCCTGAGCAACAGGGAGAGCAGCGTTGGTCTTCGTTGCCTCAGAAACCTACTGACTTGGTACATTGGAGCAAACGCCTCATCTTGCAGGTCACTGCTGGCCAGCATCTGAAAGCAAGCCAGCAGTGAGCAACTGGCAGAGCTGGTGGGGCTCCTTGCACCGTGCAGCTCCTGGGGCACCAGGAGCTTTTTCCAGTAACTCACAGCCAAGCGAAGGATGGAGGCGTCGTCCCGGTGTGTATATAAGATCCTACGGTGCCGGTCCTGCAGTTGGATGTGCAGCTCCTTCAAGACGTTCTGCAAGGTCTGGGGCACGGAGAACATCACCTCCCACAGTGCCAGGGCAGTCCTGCAAGAGAGCGCTCTGTCAGCAGGGCAGCCTGGGCCACAGCAGCGTGTCCAGGCTCAGCGCTGCAGGACGCTTGGGATGCCCTGGGCAGCAGCAGAGGGCTGAGCTGCTGCTCCCGTGGGGCTGGCAGGAGTGCAGTGGGGGGCTCTGGGCTGTCTTGCTCAGCTGTGCCTGCTGCGGGCCTGGCTGAGCCCCAGCGCTGGCAAATGTGGTGGGATGGAGGGTCCTGCTCCTCGGGGGTGTCCTGCAGGATTCCTTGGCGCTGGCAGCCAGAGCGTCTCCAGGCCCCTCTCCCCACAGGGAACAAGCCCTCATGGCTTTTGGGGCCAGTACCTGTCTCCTGGTGGTGCGATTGTCAGCAGCGTCGAGACCACCTCCCCAGGGCATTTGTCAGCCATCTCGACAATGAGGGACTCCACACTCTGCCGGGCTGCTGTCGTGTTTATGCTCTCCAGGTTTCTGTGGATGCAGCTCGTGATCTTTGGTACCTGGAGGGGACAAAGGTGAGGATGGCGCTGCCACTGGAGTGCAGCCATTTTTTCAGCTGTCCTTCCCATCCCTCTCTGCCGCCTTCACGTGGCTTCACTGTTCCGAGACACCGGGATTTGAGAGGAAAAGACGGATGGAGGGAGGAACAAGGCCTGACAGGGCCAAAGGGCAATCCAGCCAAAGGCCACTTACATCCACCAGCCAGAAATCACAGTTTCTCTTCACCGTGTTCAGCATGTTTCTGGCCGCCTCCTTGTCAAAGGTGCTGGAGTCTCTCATTGCCTCGATTAACACCAGGACCACGTCTGTTTGCTCACAAGGCTGGAGGTCTTCTGCAAAGAACTATGGGAAGAAGGGAGGCAGCGAAGCCAAGTCACACCCGGTGCCCTGATGCTGCTGCTTAGCCGGGCAGTGCCAGCAGCCCTGCAGAGGCACCCGGCGGTGCTGCAACAGTGCCTGCAGCCAAACTGGGAGCAGGGGCGGCAGTGACTGCTGGGGAGGATGAGAAGAGAGGCCCCAGGTTGAGGGAGAAGGTTTGGGCTCATGGGCACAGGGTGCTGGCCCTGCCGTGAACCAGGGCTTGCTGGTGGCCAGGAGGACTGGGGCTGCTGCTGGGACACTGGAGCACACCCTCGCATTGTCCCTGCTTGGGGACAGCAGGAACCCTCTCAGCAGGGACCATGCCAGCCCCGCTGATTGTGGAGGCCTTTGCTCACACAAGGCCCCTGCTGATGCCACAGCCAAGGATGCCAGCCAGAGCCGGGAGCTCGTTACCTCGATAATGTGAGCAGCACTCGGCGAAGAACGCAAGGAGGTGGTCTTGGCTTCACAGTCCTCCTGGAGATGTGCGTTCTCCTCTGGCAGTGTCGTGCCTAAAAAGCGGGCAAACACAGAACAGTTGGTAAGACACAGCAGCTTCCCCAGTACCAGAAAGAGCTTTGAACTTGGAGTGGCCGAGGAGAGAGGTCATGTCAGTGCAGGAGGTGGTGGAGAGTGGTGCCATGGAAAGCCTGACCTGCCTCCAGTGTACGTGTGTGAATGCTCCTGGCTGTGGAAACTGCAAGGCCCTAGAGCTCTGTGTGCAGTCCCACAGCTCAGTCCCCATGGCTGGAGTAACGTGGGAGATGTGGGGGAGGGCTCGCATGGCTGGAGTGCTGCGGGGCAGGGATACAGGACCCCCGGGAGAGATGGGAAGATGCAGCACAACTGTGTCCTGCTCTCCTAAGGAGCAGCTCAGCTACACGTGAGCATCACGGTCTGGGAGAGAGCGTGGGGGTCAGGAGCAGAGGAGGGGCAGTGCTGGTGACACGGAGGTCCATCACAATGCCAAGGAAGATGAGAGTCCATGTGTTCCGGTTCCACCTCAGACGTGGGCAACCAGCCAGCGTCTGCTAAAGGAGGAGAGCAGGAAGGGCTGCAGAGAGGGTTTGCAGGCAGGACAGAGCAGAGGAAGGAGCTCTGCCCCATGTCCATCCCAGTGCCTGCTGCCCTGGCACGGTCGTCCCATGCGTGTCACGGCTGGAGGGTGCCTGGCAGACGGGCTGAGATGCTGGAGCCAGGCAGGACAGGGAAAGCCCCCAGTGCAGCGGGTGAGGAACTCGCTTCAGACGGGCAGGAAAGGTCCCCGTCCCACAGCACGGCTGCCTCCTGCCCACCCAGCTGCCTCTCGCTGCCAGTGCCCTGGAGCAGGAGCTGGGTCCCCTCTGCCTGCAGAAGCTGTGCTGGCGCCAGCTCCCAGCTCAGAGCAGCCCTGCACTTCAGGCAGCATAATCACCACCCATGGGAACCCCCTGCCAGCCTGTGGGGAAACGTGATGCTGGTGTGGAGCAGAGAGCCATAGCTGGGCCCCACCCTGGCCAGACAGTCAGGGCCTCTCACTCACCGATCTGCAGTGGCTGGACCACATCCACCTGGTTGGGGTCCAGTGGAGATCTGAGCTCCTTGAGATCCCCAACCTCCTCCTGCCAGGCCACCCTGGGGCGGCTGGGGGGTCTCTCCTGCCAGGCCAGCCTAGGTCGGATCGGGGGTCTCTCCGCCATTTTGCAGACAAAGGCTACGACTAAGGATGGGGAAGGCGGATGCTTCGGAAAAATGCCTTGGTGCTGCAGCTCTGCCAGAGGCAGCGACGAAAGGTGTGGGCTGCGCTCGTGTGCTCCTCGTTGGGGAAAGACGTGAGCTGCGCTCAGGAGCTCCTTGCTCCAAGTCTGCCAGGGGCAGCAGAGAGTCTGCCGGAGGCAGCTAGAGCTAGGTTGTGGTTGGACTCGACGATCTTAAGTGTGTCTTCCAACCAAAAAGATTCTCCGATTCTCTGAAAGACGTGGGCTACGCGCGGGGGCTCTCGCCAGCTCCGTGCTCACACCCTGTCTCCTCACCGTCCTGTCGGACAGTGTGGGCTGGGCCCGCAGCTGCGCTGAGCACGTGCAGGGCAGTGGGTGTCACCAAGTGAGGTCACAAAGGGCCCCACTGTGACCCTGCGCCTGGGGAGGGAGGCCAGGGTGTGCCCTTGGGAGGCACAGGCCAGCTCAGCCCTGGGCACCTGGGTTCTCTCAGGGTGGCCATGGCTAAATTTCAATGCCAATTTCTAAACCCATTGCTCTGAGCATAGTCTTTAACAGTCCGTTGCACCGCTCCATTTTCCCGGTGGCTGGTGCATGATGGGGATGTCACAGACCCACTCAATGCCACGGTCCTTGGTCCAGACGTCTGTGAGGATGTTCTGGAAATGAGTCCTGTTGTCTGGCTCAGCTCTCTCTGGGCTACCGCGTCACCACAGGACTTGCCTTTCAAGGCCCAGGACAGTGTTGCGGGCAGTGCCGTGGGACACGGTGCATGTTTCCAGCCAATGGCTGCCCCATTGTAAGCACAGAGCTCGTGCCGTGGCGGGTTTGTGTCAGTGTGATATATTCAATTTGCCAGGCCTCCCCATGTTTACACTTTAGTCATCGCCCCCCATACCACACAGGCTTTGCCTGCTTGGCTTGTTTGATCGTAGCACATGTTTCACAACGGTGAATAACCTGTGCAAGAGCGTGCATGGTCAAGTCCACCCCTCGACTGTGAGTCCATTCATATGTTGCATCCCTTCCTCGATGACCTGAGGCATCGTGGGCCCAATGGGGCATCAATAATTCACCTTCATCTTGCCAGTGCAAATCTATTTCAGCCACTTTAATCTTGGCAGCTCGATCCCCCTGCTGGTTGTTCTTATCAGATTCTTCAGTGGACCGACACTTGGGCACATGGGCTTCTACGTGGCAAACTCTCACAGGCAGGTTCTCCAGCCGGGCAGCAATATCTCGCCATGATTCAGCAGCCCAGATGGGTTGGGCTCTGCGCTGCCAGCGGCTCCGCTTCCATTGCTGGAACCAGCGCCACGGGGCATTTCCACCATCCATGAGAGAGCAGAGGTGAAGCTGCTTAGATGCTGGGGCCTCTTCAACCCCTGTCAGGATGGCGGGTGCTGGGTCTCGTGGGGCCTCTGCCCCACAGCATGGGCTGTGGCCCAGCGTACAGCAGGGGCCACAATGGTCGGACGCTGTTGGCGGTGGCGGCGAGAAGCCAGATGGCCCATGGCTGCGTTCCAGCGGCACAGCCCGCGATACTGACTGTGTGAGCGGGTGGTGCCACGGACACGCGGGGTCTGGAACATGGGGGTGGCCGGGAGATGGGAGGGACAGGGAGGGTGGCAGAGAGGAAGGGGCCCCTTGCCTGGGCCGGGGCTGCTCGAGCTCGGGGCAGCCCAAGCACTCTGCCCTGGTTTGGGTGCCACACTGCCATGTGGCGCTGTGTCCTCTGATTGGCAGTCTGGGATTTCCCTCTGGCTCCTCCCATCAAATGATTGGTCAGACTGTTTGTCAATGATCCATGTGCTGCACTCCCACCAGGTGTGACTGGTGCAGCTAGCACAGCCCGGCCCTGAATGCTGCCCAGTTTGTTCAACTCTCGTCACCTTTTTGCAGGTCTCAAAGCTTGATTGCCTGGTTACCTCTCAGTCACATGGCTCGCCCCGCCTCCTCAAATGTGATTTGCTCTCCTCGGTCCACTGACTCTCTAGAGACTTCGGCTTGGTTGTTGCCAGGCAACGAGCTCCACCTAAAAATGGAGCTGTGCGGCCTGAGCAAAGGCCATGGGTGATAAACGACACGTTGGGACTCTGAACATGAGGATTTGGCCCCAAGAAGGAGGCTCTGGGCACTCAAAAGGACGGGCAGATGCTACAGATGGCGCTTTGGGCCCTGAACATGAGGGGACCCTCTTGGTTCCCACCCGAGCTGGGTTTGGTGCCCAAAGAGTGGGAAGAGGAGCAGTGGTTGGTGAGGACGTATTGGATCATGTGGGACCTGAGCCCGACGTCCATGGGGTGGAACAAGGGGTGGAGAAAGAACTGTTGGGGTGGCGACACTGCTCCTGCGTGGAGCTCCAGAGGCTGCAGGAGGATTTCTGCTCCACAAGGGACCAGCACAAGCCAGTGGCCCGTTCCTGTCTGTCACTGCTCTGGGGTTGTGACCTCGGCAGCACCTGCACAGCAGGAGTGTCCTCACTGCCAGCACCGGCTCTTTCCTCTGTCTGCACCTCTGTCCCCATCTCCCCGTGCTCTCCTCCCTCCCAGGCACCTTTTCCGCCTCCTCCAGGACCCACCAAGGCCTCTGTCTGTCTCTAAAAGGAAAGAAAAACTTTCCACTCTGACGCCATCAAATAAGCCCATGAAATGAAAACATTTTTAATGGGAAGGGTAACCCTAACGTTTCCCTGTCTGAATGGTTTTAATAATTGTACTGCAGTTTTTAAAAAATCGTGTAGCTTTAGTTTCTACTGGGAGGTTGTCTTCCGTGTGCCGTTGAGATTTCACACATATTATACCAATTTCTTTATTCTCCCTGTTCAGTTGCCTTCGACACATATCATGTTATGTCCATAGGCAGCCATCCAGAATTTGTGTTTAGTTTTGATATTGTTAGGTATTGCAGTTGAGACGGACAAATGAGGTAGACCAAGTTCTTAGGTAAAAGCAGCAGTCTCCATTTATTGCCACAAACATCTTTTTATGTATTTTTCCAGCTCAAGTGTCTTTTTGCTATTGGTTACAAGTTGCGGCAGTAGCATCTCATTGGCTAATTTTGCTGTCATCAGTGTCACTCTTTTACTCCCTTCTCTCTCATGGCTACACCTCAATATCTCTGGATACTCCTTTAGTTCCATCTTTCTCACAGGTAGGCCTTAGTATCTTCAAGGCTAATTTCTGTTCCCATGTCCTCCCTTAGGGAATCCACAGACTCACCATAGTCCCCCACGAGATACCAAACTGAGGGTGTCAGTTCATCCCCGGGGCCACACACATGTGCCACACGCATTTCCTCCATCGCCTCCTCCTCTGGTGACACACAAGAGTTGACAGCACATGAGGTTTTGATAAGAATCTCTCCAAGCACTTCAGTTTCTCCCTGGATATTCCAAGGGCACCAGTGTCACATTTGGACAGGGACAGCCATAGCCCACTCCATGAGGCTCTGTATGGGGATAGAGGGGAAGATTTGGGGAGGAGGTTAGTGAAATGTAAATACGCTCAAGTGACTTGCACTTGTCTGTAGAAAAAGCACATGCATCACACTAATTGTTCTACTGACCTTGTGTGCTTGATGAGTAGAACCTCTGCGTTAGATAACATAGGCCTGTGAGAAACTGCAGGCACCTCATCACGATGTCTGAGGTTCCTGCTTGGTTGTGAGGAAGAGCGGGAAGCTGCGCCTGCCTGAAGCCTTGAAATACAGGCGAGCTCAGCAGTTCCGGTGATCTTCCAGCAGGGTGAACTGACCAGCGCCTGCGTCCCCGCTTCTGTCACCTCTGCCTGGGAGCTCCGGTGTGGCTTCGGAGATCCCCCAGTAGAGAGGGAACTAAAATAAAACTTGCTCTTTGCAAATGCATTTGTGGCCTCTGGCTCTTCTTGCGATGTGCCTGCGTATGTGTACACAGGCTCTGCAAACAAAACATTGCTCTTGTCCATGGCACTGTGTCAACAGAGCCTGATAGAGCCCAACAGCACCTGACAAAGTCTGACAGGGCCAGACAGAGCCCGACAAAGCGTGAAAGAGCCCATATGACCCCAAGAGAGTCCAAGAGGGCATGAAAGAGCCCTACAGAGCTTGACAGAGTCCGACAGGGCCCAAGAGAGACCAACAGAGGGTCCAGAGAAGAGCAACAAGACTGGTGAAGGGACTTGAGCACAAGACCTGTGGGGAGAGGCTGAGGGAGCTGGGCTTGTTTAGTCCGGAGAAGAGGAGGCTTAGAGGTGAGCTCATCACTCTCTAGAACTACCTGAAGGGAAGTTGTGGCCAGCTGGGACTGGGTGCCATGATCTAGCAAATGGGCTGGAGTTGGACCAAGGGTTGGACTTGATGATCTCTGCGGTCTTTTCCAACCCAGTCGATTCTGTGATTCTGCAAACAGAGCCTGACAGAGTTTCACAGAGCCTGACAGGGCCCAAAGAACATGATCATGACTTGCAGGGTACAGTCACGCTTGATTTTAAAATGCCAGTCTAGTCTATTTTTCTTCACTGCTTATTTGGCTATTTGTAGAGGACACAAAGCACTTGTACTGCAATCCTATATGCTATGCTATGTAGTCCTGTGTACTATTTGTTCCTCCATACTGTTTAATCAACACTTGCAGCCAGATGTCCTAGCAAAATCTTGCACATACCTCGAGAACTGACCAGGAACAGTGGCCACATGTTGCTAAAATCATCTCTAAAATCTTCTAAACTCAGTTTCTAGAAATAGGACAGATCCTGGCACCGTGACTGATAGAGAGCTCTTCAGACTCCTGCCCAAGCGATTTTGGGGGATAGAAAATATCAGCTGCACTGAGTTTTTTCTTCACAAGCTTTTCCTTCATCATTTTTTAAAGAATCATTTCACATTATTCCCCGTATGTTCATTAGCATCAAGTCTGATCTTTTATTTCCCAAGAAAAATTTAACCATGTCAACAAAAGACTAGTGGAAACCACCAGTCTGCAGTCCAGGTTAAAATCTCTCTGAGTATCCACATGAGAGAAACAAAACATGAAATGAAGACAGAGACGTGGAGTGGAACTCCTCCAGCTTCTTCTAGAAAGTCTACTTCTCCATTACAGACATATAAAGCAGTTACCTGGAATATGGAGGTGTATGCTTTTACATTCCATCAAATCCTTCACAAAATCGTTTGTAAACGATTGTTTGCTGAATGCCTGGCTGACTTCCAGGTAACAGACCACCGCTGCTCTGCCCACGGCCAGCAACCCCGTCCTTTCCTCACAGAGAACAAAGAGGATGGACAGACACAACCTGCCCTGGGTAAAACCCATCACCTTCTCTTTCAGACACCCAGAAATGGGGTTCCAGTGGACACGTTCTGGGGCACAGCCCTTGGTTCCCCTGCTCACCCACCTGCCATTTTTGAGAAGTGCACACACTGTGTGAGAGCTGCCAGTGGTCAGGGAGTCCCCCCAGTCTCCATGAGCTTTCCAAGATGGTGGAGAGTGGCCTCACTGTGACGTCGTCCTGCTGTCTCAGCTCCTGGGGTGCTGCCCCTCCTGTCCCATAGACTGGAAAGGATTGTGTTAGTTCCAGTGATCCCTGACTTGATCCCCATCCACTGCTGCTTGTTCTGCCTCCAGTCACAGAGGCCTGAGAGACCTTGCTGGTGAAGATGGAGAGCAAGACACACAGGGAATGTCACTTCCTTCCCTTATTAAATTCGTCAGTGGCCACATGTTGTCTTTGTTTCTCCTTTAACTGTTCCTGCAGTAGTAACAGCTCATTATGGGGACCTTCAATTGCCTTACAGGTCTAGACTGAGTTCTGATCTGGACTGCTGCTGTGCTTGGAGGCTGCTGTCATTGAGCACCAGATGAACTCACTCCTGCCACCCTGCCTGGCAGTTTATTCCATCCGTGTCACAGCTCTGTCTGCAGCACTGACAGCTCCAGCCCACCCCGTCAGGTCCCTGGCTGAGGACATTACCTCACATCTGGGCTGAACCACCCCAGCTGTGGCACCAGCCCGGCTCTGACCTGCCACAGGAAACCTGGTACCAAGTGTCCAAGACCGCATGTGTGCAAAGGCTTTGCCTCAGAGCACAGACATGACATGGCCACAGATTGTTGAATGTCTCTCTACACCTAGGACTATAAAACCAGAATAAAAGGCCTGAATTCATTCAACTGAAGATGCTCCTCCCCCAGCGTGGAGGAATTAGATCCTTTGCTGTAACATTCCTGGTGTCCTGTCTAACGATGGGGCAAGAAAATATGTTTCTCATGCCAAAATTATTTCTTAATATGAAAAAAACTACTGCAGGAAAGAATTGTCTCTGTAGTGGTGAGAGAAGAAACATCACTGATTATTTCAGACTTTTTCATGGGCCATTCCCCTGGAGATCCAGGAAGAACACAAGGGAGCCCAGAGGGGACAGAGAAAGGGACCTCATGGGCTGCTGCTGTGCTGCTGAGCTGGGCTGGGCTCCTGGGACAGAGGGAGCTCATGGCAAGCGGCAGCGCTGCAGAGAGACAGCTCTGCCCAGGAGCAGCTCCTCTGCAAAGCGCAGCAGGCCTGAGGTTTCTGCCTGGGCATCTCAGGGAGACGAGCCAGGCAGAGAGAGATTAAAGGTGGTCAGGACTGGGAGGATGACTGAGAGCTCACTGGAGGAGAAATCTTTGCAGCCCTTGCCATGGTAAGTCTCTGGCTGCAGGGCAATGCAGCTGTAGCTCCTGGCATTATCTCCTAAAACTGGCACAGGCACAGCTTGTGGGATCTGTACAGAGCGGGCTCTTGTTCAAGCATTTTTGAACAGCTGTGAAGCCAGGTGAGCACCCAGGGGTGCCCAGGGCTGTCCTGCAGAGCAGGGTCCCTGCACCCCAGGGCTGTGACAGGGCAGGGACTCTGCCGCCTGCCAGGGTCAGCGCTCAGCCTGCCCGGGGAGATCCCCTTGCGCTGCAGGGAGAAGCTCTGCATGAAAGGAGCAACCCCAGCAATGCAGGGTCCTTCTGCTGTACAGAGGGTGCTGTCTGGGTGTCACGGCCCATTCGATGATGGACTCGTGATGGTTCTTTTAACCTTGATCTCAGAGTGCAAAATTAAGGCGACCAAAATGCCCAGGGGTAATAATTCAATCAAGCAGCATTACTTTATTAATTTCCCCTTAAATGGGCACGTGATAGAGAGAAAGAGGAAGAAAAAGAAAAGGGAAAAGAAATGGGGAGAAGAAAAAGTAAAGATGAGAAATGAGGTTGTGTTTGTTACCAGTTGAGTTCCTGATGGCGATGGTCAGGCAAATCGTCAGACCGACTCTTACAGATGGTCACCATCAGGGGACACCACAGGGACCAGGGGACACCAGGGCCTCTGAAGGGACAGCCAGGGCCACCGGTGTCACCACAGGGGTGGCCGGGACCCTTGGGAAAATGAGCAGGGTCACCATGGGGTCAGCGCCACCACAGGGATGGTCGAGGCCACCGTGGGGTCAAGGCCATTGGGGGGTCCGGGTCACCACGGGGTCAAGGCCACTGTGACGAAGGTCGCGGACAGGAACCAATAAAAGTGACACCAGATCTTGGAACCGTGTCGGAGCGGTTCTTGATGGCGATGTTCAGGCAAATACTGCTCCATCTTCGGACCGACTCTTACATTGGGTCAGAGCTATTCACATCTCAAGATGCAGGGCACTCCCAGGCGACTTTTAAACTAGTACAGCAAGTCGGTTGGTACCTGACAGGGAGGGATCCTGGTATTGAAATCCCTCTGTCTGGGTTGACGGGGTGGGCACTGGGACATAGAAACTAATTTCTTGGTTCAGGATGCGGCCCTGAAATTTCAGATCCATTTCTCTTAGAGTTGTATAAACCTGGGAGTATCAGAAATTAACACACTGTGCCTTACAGACAGCTTTACGGTGACTTTTCCAGGCTCATTATTGCTGGTTTGATGTTCCCATCAGAGCCAGCACATACAGAGCTGCCCCTGGGCTGTGCCCGGCTGCTGGGAGGGGTCTGCAGGGCAGAGCTGAGCACACAGCGGGTGGGATGGGGTCTGTGACACTGACAGGAGGAGACCTGGGGACACAGACACAGCTGCAGGCAGGGACAGCTCCAGGCAGCAGAGCAGGGGGTGTTCAGGAGCTCTTTTGGTCCTTCTCTGCAGATGATGCTGGGTGTTGTCTGCTGGGCAATGATCTGACTGTCCTTTGAGCACATCCCACCTTCAGCAGCCCTGACTCTGCTCTGCCTGTCCTGCTGGGCTCACGAGCTGCCCCCAGAAAGGCCCAGCTCTGCCGTAGGATCCCAGGAGTGCTGAGCCTTTCCTTGGGGTCTGCACTCTCCTCTCAGAGCCCTTTGCTTCCCTCAGTGAGCGGTTGTGTCCTGCTCTCTCCATCACATCTCCACCTCTGGGCTGAGGCAGCGAAAGGGCAGATCTGCCCTTTCAAACAGGGCTCTCCTGCTCCACTGTGAGTTCAGTTTTGGGTTTTCTTTTAAAGAGAGATTTGTTCATGAAGTGGTTTTCAAGGCAGCACAAGTGAAAAGACAGGGCAAATGGGTAAAAGCTGCTCTCCTAACTCTGCACTGAGCCACAGAGAGATGAGCTGTTTTGCCTGTCTTGAGACTCTTCTTCATATTTTCAGTCATATAAATGAGGATTTCAACCCCTGCAAAAATCCACTCATGAGATGTGATGATGGAAAATTCAAAACATAGACAAAATCATTGTAATGACATGCTAAGCCTCTACTTTGCAGCCCACGCTCGGAAGTGTATCAAGTACTGATCTTGAACTTTTCCACTAATGGAACGTCAAATCTGACATTGCTTGTGAACGTCAAGGCTGTCACAAACCAGCTCCCATGTCCCCAGCGCAGCAGAGCAAAGCTGGTTGCTTGGCCCCAGACGGGCAGAGGTCCTGCTCCTCACAGCACACTCAGCCAGCACACAGCGGAGGAAGGAAATGCATTTCAACTGGGCTTATTTATATGAAAAATGCAGTGGCTTTGCTCAGAGGAGTGTGTCCTGATTTTAAGTTGTCATTTTCTTTTTTGGAACAGAGCCCCCATGGCAAGAAACAGCAAATGTCCAACTGCAGTTCCATCACCCAGTTGCTCCCCCTGGCGTTCACAGACACACGGGAGCTGTGGCTCTTGCACTTCTGGCTCTTCCTGGGCATCTACCTGGCTGCCCTCCTGGGCAATGGCCTCACCATCACCACCATAGCCTGGGACCAGCACCTCCACACCCCCAGAGCCCGCCAGAGCCCGACAAGGCCCGACAGAGCCCGACAGAGCCCGCCAGAGCCCGCCAGAGCCCGACAAGGCCCGACAGAGCCCGCCAGAGCCTGACAGAGCCCGCCAGAGTCCGTCAAGGCCCGACAGAACCCGCTAGAGCCCGCCAGAGCCCAACAAGGCCCCCCAGAGCCCGCCAGAGCCCGACAAGGCCCGACAAGGCCCGACAGAGCCCGACAAGGCACGCCAGAGCCTGACAGAGCCTGCCAGAGCCCTCCACAGCCCGACAAGGCACGCCAGAGCCCGCCAGAGCCCGACAATGCCCGACAGAGCCTGACAGAGCCCGCCAGAGCCCGACAAGGCCCGCCAGAGCCCGCCAGAGCCTGACAAGGCCCGACAGAGCCCGCCAGAGCCCGCCAGAGCCCGACAAGGCCCGACAGAGCCTGACAGAGCTTCTTCCTGCTCAACCTCTCCTTCCTCGAGCTGGGCTCCATCTCCACCACTGTCCCCAAGTCCATGGCCAATTCATTCTGGGACACCAGGAGCATTTCTTACACAGGATGTGCTGCTCGAGTCTTTCTGTTTGTCTTTTTCATTTCAGCAGAGTATTTTCTTCCCATCATCATGTCCTATGACCGCTACGTTGCCATCTGTAAACCCCTGCACTACGGGACCCTCCTGGGCAGCAGAGCTTGTGTCCACATGGCAGCAGCTGCCTGGGCCACTGGGTTTCTCAGTGCTCTGCGCCATTTTCACTGCCACTGTGCAAGGGCACTGCTGTGGACCAGTTCTTCTGTGACATTCCCCCGATCCTCAAGCTCTCCTGCTCAGACACCTACCTCGGGGAAATCTGGCTTCTTGTGGCCAGTGTCTTGGTATTACCTGGGTGTTTTTTCTTTATTGGGCTGTCCTATGTGCAGATCTTGAGGGCCGTGCTGAGGATCCCCTCTGAGCAGGGAGGGCACAAAGCCTTTTCCACATGCCTCCCTCACCTGGCCGTGGTCTCCCTGTTTGTCAGCATTGGCATGTTTACCTACCTGAAAACGCCCTTCATCTCCTCCCCATCCTTGGGCCTGGCTTTGTCATTTCTGTACTCAGTGTTGCCTCCAGCAGTGAACCCCCTCATCTACAGCAGGAGGAACCAGGAGCTCAAGGATGCCCTGTGGAAACTCATTTCTTATTGTTTTCTGAAGCAATAAACTCCCACCTGCTTCTACACAGGAGTTTTAATGCAGCTAATTACAGGACCAGCCTGTCATCTGGATTTTCTGTTGTTATTAGGTGTTTTTTTAATGTGATCCTGTTGTCATGCCCTTTCTAATTCTCTGTCTGATTTTCTTTTATCACTACTGGCTGTGTAAATGAAGAGCTGTGCTCTCCTTGTCTCTTAAACAAAATAAACATTCCTGTAGTAACTTGTTTTTCACTATATCCTTCCTCCAAGGCCTTTTTGGAGGTTCAGGGACAATTCCTGTGTGCGCGGGAGGAGGGGAAAAGAGTCCAGCACGGCAGCACTGCCAGGGAGCAGCTGCGCTTGGTCTTCCAGAGCTGTTCTCATTCCACTCCCACACTCTCCTTCTGATCCCTTGTGCTGGTGCAAGGTCTGAGTGCTCTGGCAGCTTGGTCACCGTCCCGCTGTGTGTCAGTCCTGTGAGCGCAGGCAGGGACAGGCAATGGGCACTTGTGTGACAGATCTGGACCCAGAACAGCCTTTCCAGATAGAAAGGTGATCTCCTCAGGGCAGTGCATGATGCTTTAGGTCTTCTTCCAAAGATTCTCTCAAGAATATGCCCATGAAACTGGCCACGGATGCAAACCCCAGGGTACAGCTGAACAGTGTGTGTGTGCGGGGCTGGCACACAGCAGTGTCCTCTCACAGCCAGGCCTCCTGCCAGAGACCTGCAGGACCAGCAGAGCAGGGGCTGGGCTGTGCCCGTGTGCACCGGACACCCCACAGAAGCTGCCCCAGGACATCGTCACGAACTGCCCCTTATAACCACCATTTCCAGCACTGGCCTCTCTCCCCACCTCACAGACGCTGCTCTTCCCTCCATGGAGGGACACTGAATGAGCAGGTCAGAAATCCATGTTTGCTTTGTACAGATGAGATGTGAGCACGCACATCACGGATGTGAGGTGAGATGTACCCAAGTAAGCACAAACAACATCAGCTATTCCTGGGAGTTCCATGAAGGCCTGTGGGACAGACAGTGCCTTGAGGTCACTTCATGTTGGCAGAAACATCCTATGGGAAACCACCTGAATGCAGCACTGGGTTGTGCTTCCTTGAACTGTGATCCCCGTGTCCATTCCTCATGGCGTGGGACATCTCAGATGAGTGCAGAGCAGGGTGACATGCCACAGGGCTGGGGTGCCTCCCATCCTTTGGGAGTGGCAACAGGAGGCCAGAGGGAAACCAAGACTACGGCCTCTATGTGCAACAGGGAAAGATTCTGTCTCTGAACATCCCACTCAGAGAGGTTCTGGGGTCCTTGGAAAAGGCAGACATCCAACCGAACTTCAAGAAGGGCTCTTTATTAAAACCCAGCCATTTTCCTCAAGAAGAGCTGCTCCTCCACCTGGTTTAGCGCCAGCAGCACAGGGCTCTCAGGATCCATCGTGATCTTGGCCGCTTCCATGAAGAGCGCACGATGACAATGGTCTGAGTTGCCAGGAAGCAGATGGAAGGCTCACTGTCGTTCTCCAAGGGTTGAATGGCTGCCAGAGAAAGAAGCAGAGCCCAGGTGACCTCTCATGTCTGGCCCCCAGGAATCCCCTCCCGACCACGCTCCCTACTCACCTCTGCAGATCACAGGCAGCTTCTCGTTGCATGTGCCCCTCAGGTGCCGCACAGCCAGCCCTGGGCACAGAGCTCCATCAGCCCCTGCTCCCTCCCCTCACCAGGGCTGAGCCCAGGGGAGAGCAGGAGCTGAGATGGTGGGACCAAGCAAGGCAGCCACCAAGCCCACCTGTGTGGGCAGGGCTGGGAGGGGAGGCCAAGGCCCTGCACGGGGCAGCAGGGGCTCTGGCAGGCACAGGGCTGCTCCTTGTGCCAGGGCAGCGGTGGGGACCGGGGCCAGGCTGCCAAGAGAGGGACCCTGGGGACTGTGACTCACCGATGAACCTCAAGGCCGCCTCTCGCAAGCTGGCCTGAGCATCCATCAGGTATGGCAGGCTCTGAATCAAGAACTCTTGAGCTCTGCTTCTGTCCTGCTCCAGCTGGAGAGAGCACAAGGGTGTGAGCACGTCAGTGTCCCTCCCCACTTGGCTGGATCAGTCTCTCCTCCCAGGAACCCCCGTTCCCCTTCCCCTCCGGCCATTCCCGTGTTCCAGCCAGGAGCCCTGTGGGGCTGAGGCTGAGAGAGAGACACAGGCTGAGGAGTGCCAGGGCTGCTGAGAGCCCTCCATCCCAGTGGGTGCAGGGAGGGCAGCGGGACAGAGAGAAGAGCCCTTGGGGGCTCTGTTCTTGAGGACAGGGAACAAGGATGCAGCCTGGAGCTGCAGCAGGACAGGCGAGGCACATCTGCAGAGCCCACAGCACAGATATGTGCCTTTGTCCAGCCTGGGCCCTGGGCCTTGGGGGTCGTCCTCACCAAGCACTCTCCAATCCTCCATTTCTGCTGTGTCTGCACCAGGTGTTCGAGCTGTTTCCACTTGAGGAGCTCTGCTGCACCAAGGAGGCCTTCCCTGGCGACCTACGGAACAGCAGAAGCTGGGAGATGGCAGCATGGTCTGGAGAAGGAGATCTGGCATCACCCTCCTCTGGGCTCCGTTCCTGGGATGATTCTGCCCTTAGGGAGCTGAGACATGCCCTGGCCCAATCATCCAGGGGTCTCTTCCCTGCGTCACTGCTCAGCATTGAAATTTGTACCTTGGCCACGCTCTGCGTTTGGTCACTCATGTGGAAGAAGAGTGGGAGCAGGCCAAGTCGCACCCTGTTCTTTGTCTTTCTCTTGTTGTTACCCACCAACACCTTCATCAGGTCTCTGAAGAGGCTGATGGACATCTCTCTCAGCTGGCTCAGCTCCTGGAAGGGAGAAGCACAGTAGGACCTGAACACCAGCAGCTCTCTGCCCACAGTGAGCAGAAGCTCCTGCATGGCTGATGTGAGGGGAGATGCTCCAGGGCAGCATTCTGCACACTGCAGTTGTGGGCCAGATCTGCGGCCCTGCGTACAGGAAAGGCCACTCAAGAGACTTGTTCAGGCAGTGCCTGTGCCTCAAAGTGCTCTCCCAGCCACCCAGCGACCCCCACCAGCTTCAGCAGCCATGGTGGGGAGGAGCTGTGGGAGCAGCTGGCAGGGAGAAGCTGGGCTGGGCTGCAGAACACAGAAACCATCCCACAAGAGCCTCAGGGAGAAAGCAGAGAAGAAGCCCCTGCTCCGCGTGGCTGGGCTGAAGGGCAGCTCTCATTGTCCAGTTCTCATCCACAAGGCTCAGGCTTATATATCAGCCTTACATCATCGAAAAAGGGCGGGAGAAATTCTGCCAGCAGCACAGCCATGGGGGTGGCCTCCTTCCTCTCCAGCTGAGCCATCACGTTTCTGAAGACCACCAGAGCCTTGATCTTGATAGCCTTATTGCCGTACTGCAGGACCCACAATAGGTCTGGCAGCATGACCTTCATTTTTCTTGCCTGTATGAAAAAGAGAGTTGCCCTCTTGGGACCAGGTCGATGCCTGGAGAGCTCCCCAGGCAGCCACCAGGCCCCACCATGGCAGGGAGGGCCTTTGGAGCAGTCACCCCTGCTCCTGACTGCCAGCCAAGGCCAAGCCCGAACCCACTGCCCCGGCCCTTGGCTGCCAACATGGCTGCCCTTGGTGACGCCCTACTCACCATCTCGTGTCTCTCTGACAGCGTCATCATGCCCCTGAGCAACAGGGAGAGCAGCGTTGGTCTTCGTTGCCTCAGAAACCTACTGACTTGGTACATTGGAGCAAACGCCTCATCTTGCAGGTCACTGCTGGCCAGCATCTGAAAGCAAGCCAGCAGTGAGCAACTGGCAGAGCTGGTGGGGCTCCTTGCACCGTGCAGCTCCTGGGGCACCAGGAGCTTTTTCCAGTAACTCACAGCCAAGCGAAGGATGGAGGCGTCGTCCCGGTGTGTATATAAGATCCTACGGTGCCGGTCCTGCAGTTGGATGTGCAGCTCCTTCAAGACGTTCTGCAAGGTCTGGGGCACGGAGAACATCACCTCCCACAGTGCCAGGGCAGTCCTGCAAGAGAGCGCTCTGTCAGCAGGGCAGCCTGGGCCACAGCAGCGTGTCCAGGCTCAGCGCTGCGGGACGCTTGGGATGCCCTGGGCAGCAGCAGAGGGCTGAACTGCTGCTCCCGTGGGGCTGGCAGGAGTGCAGTGGGGGGCTCTGGGCTGTCTTGCTCAGCTGTGCCTGCTGCGGGCCTGGCTGAGCCCCAGTGCTGGCAAATGTGGTGGGATGGAGGGTCCTGCTCCTCGGGGGTGTCCTGCACGATTCCTTGGCGCTGGCAGCCAGAGCGTCTCCAGGCCCCTCTCCCCACAGGGAACAAGCCCTCATGGCTTTTGGGGCCAGTACCTGTCTCCTGGTGGTGCGATTGTCAGCAGCGTCGAGACCACCTCCGCAGGGCATTTGTCAGCCATCTCGACAATGAGGGACTCCACACTCTGCCGGGCTGCTGTCGTGTTTATGCTCTCCAGGTTTCTGTGGATGCAGCTCGTGATCTTTGGTACCTGGAGGGGACAAAGGTGAGGATGGCGCTGCCACTGGAGTGCAGCCATTTTTTCAGCTGTCCTTCCCATCCCTCTCTGCCGCCTTCACGTGGCTTCACTTTTCCGAGACACCGGGATTTGAGAGGAAAAGACGGATGGAGGGAGGAACGAGGCCTGACAGGGCCAAAGGGCAATCCAGCCAAAGGCCACTTACATCCACCAGCCAGAAATCACAGTTTCTCTTCACCGTGTTCAGCATGTTTCTGGCCGCCTCCTTGTCAAAGGTGCTGGAGTCTCTCATTGCCTCGATTAACACCAGGACCACGTCTGTTTTCTCACAAGGCTGGAGGTCTTCTGCAAAGAACTATGGGAAGAAGGGAGGCAGCGAAGCCAAGTCACACCCGGTGCCCTGATGGTGCTGCTTAGCCGGGCAGTGCCAGCAGCCCTGCAGAGGCACCCGGCGGTGCTGCAACAGTGCCTGCAGCCAAACTGGGAGCAGGGGCGGCAGTGACTGCTGGGGAGGATGAGAAGAGAGGCCCCAGGTTGAGGGAGAAGGTTTGGGCTCATGGGCACAGGGTGCTGGCCCTGCCGTGAACCAGGGCTTGCTGGTGGCCAGGAGGACTGGGGCTGCTGCTGGGACACTGGAGCACACCCTCGCATTGTCCCTGCTTGGGGACAGCAGGAACCCTCTCAGCAGGGACCATGCCAGCCCCGCTGATTGTGGAGGCCTTTGCTCACACAAGGCCCCTGCTGATGCCACAGCCAAGGATGCCAGCCAGAGCCGGGAGCTCGTTACCTCGATAATGTGAGCAGCACTCGGCGAAGAACGCAAGGAGGTGGTCTTGGCTTCACAGTCCTCCTGGAGATGTGCGTTCTCCTCTGGCAGTGTCGTGCCTAAAAAGCGGGCAAACACAGAACAGTTGGTAAGACACAGCAGCTTCCCCAGTACCGGAAAGAGCTTTGAACTTGGAGTGGCCGAGGAGAGAGGTCATGTCAGTGCAGGAGGTGGTGGAGAGTGGTGCCATGGAAAGCCTGACCTGCCTCCAGTGTACGTGTGTGAATGCTCCTGGCTGTGGAAACTGCAAGGCCCTAGAGCTCTGTGTGCAGTCCCACAGCTCAGTCCCCATGGCTGGAGTAACGTGGGAGATGTGGGGGAGGGCTCGCATGGCTGGAGTGCTGCGGGGCAGGGATACAGGACCCCCGGGAGAGATGGGAAGATGCAGCACAACTGTGTCCTGCTCTCCTAAGGAGCAGCTCAGCTACACGTGAGCATCACGGTCTGGGAGAGAGCGTGGGGGTCAGGAGCAGAGGAGGGGCAGTGCTGGTGACACGGAGGTCCATCACAATGCCAAGGAAGATGAGAGTCCATGTGTTCCGGTTCCACCTCAGACGTGGGCAACCAGCCAGCGTCTGCTAAAGGAGGAGAGCAGGAAGGGCTGCAGAGAGGATTTGCAGGCAGGACAGAGCAGAGGAAGGAGCTCTGCCCCATGTCCATCCCAGTGCCTGCTGCCCTGGCACGGTCGTCCCATGCGTGTCACGGCTGGAGGGTGCCTGGCAGACGGGCTGAGATGCTGGAGCCAGGCAGGACAGGGAAAGCCCCCAGTGCAGCGGGTGAGGAACTCGCTTCAGACGGGCAGGAAAGGTCCCCGTCCCACAGCACGGCTGCCTCCTGCCCACCCAGCTGCCTCTCGCTGCCAGTGCCCTGGAGCAGGAGCTGGGTCCCCTCTGCCTGCAGAAGCTGTGCTGGCGCCAGCTCCCAGCTCAGAGCAGCCCTGCACTTCAGGCAGCATAATCACCACCCATGGGAACCCCCTGCCAGCCTGTGGGGAAACGTGATGCTGGTGTGGAGCAGAGAGCCATAGCTGGGCCCCACCCTGGCCAGACAGTCAGGGCCTCTCACTCACCGATCTGCAGTGGCTGGACCACATCCACGTGGTTGGGGTCCAGTGGAGATCTGAGCTCCTGGGGAGCCCCAACCTCCTCCTGCCAGGCCACCCTGGGGCAGCTGGGGGGTCTCTCCTGCCAGGCCAGCCTAGGTCGGATCGGGGGTCTCTCCGCCATTTTGCAGACAAAGGCTACGACTAAGGATGGGGAAGGCGGATGCTTCGGAAAAATGCCTTGGTGCTGCAGCTCTGCCAGAGGCAGCGACGAAAGGTGTGGGCTGCGCTCGTGTGCTCCTCGTTGGGGAAAGACGTGAGCTGCGCTCAGGAGCTCCTTGCTCCAAGTCTGCCAGGGGCAGCAGAGAGTCTGCCGGAGGCAGCTAGAGCTAGGTTGTGGTTGGACTCGACGATCTTAAGTGTGTCTTCCAACCAAAAAGATTCTCCGATTCTCTGAAAGACGTGGGCTACGCGCGGGGGCTCTCGCCAGCTCCGTGCTCACACCCTGTCTCCTCACCGTCCTGTCGGACAGTGTGGGCTGGGCCCGCAGCTGCGCTGAGCACGTGCAGGGCAGTGGGTGTCACCAAGTGAGGTCACAAAGGGCCCCACTGTGACCCTGCGCCTGGGGAGGGAGGCCAGGGTGTGCCCTTGGGAGGCACAGGCCAGCTCAGCCCTGGGCACCTGGGTTCTCTCAGGGTGGCCATGGCTAAATTTCAATGCCAATTTCTAAACCCATTGCTCTGAGCATAGTCTTTAACAGTCCGTTGCACCGCTCCATTTTCCTGGTGGCTGGTGCATGATGGGGATGTCACAGACCCACTCAATGCCACGGTCCTTGGTCCAGACGTCTATGAGGATGTTGTGGAAATGAGTCCTGTTGTCTGGCTCAGCTCTCTCTGGGCTACCGCGTCACCACAGGACTTGCTTTTCAAGGCCCAGGACAGTGTTGCGGGCAGTGCTGTGGGACACGGTGCATGTTTCCAGCCAATGGCTGCCCCATTGTAAGCACAGAGCTCGTGCCGTGGCGGGTTTGTGTCAGTGTGATATATTCAATTTGCCAGGCCTCCCCATGTTTACACTTTAGTCATCGCCCCCCATACCACACAGGCTTTGCCTGCTTGGCTTGTTTGATCGTAGCACATGTTTCACAACGGTGAATAACCTGTGCAAGAGCGTGCATGGTCAAGTCCACCCCTCGACTGTGAGTCCATTCATATGTTGCATCCCTTCCTCGATGACCTGAGGCATCGTGGGCCCAATGGGGCATCAATAATTCACCTTCGTCTTGCCAGTGCAAATCTATTTCAGCCACTTTAATCTTGGCAGCTCGATCCCCCTGCTGGTTGTTCTTATCAGATTCTTCAGTGGACCGACACTTGGGCACATGGGCTTCTACGTGGCAAACTCTCACAGGCAGGTTCTCCAGCCGGGCAGCAATATCTCGCCATGATTCAGCAGCCCAGAATGGTTGGGCTCTGCGCTGCCAGCGGCTCCGCTTCCATTGCTGGAACCAGCGCCACGGGGCATTTCCACCATCCATGAGAAAGCAGAGGTGAAGCTGCTTAGATGCTGGGGCCTCTTCAGCCCCTGTCAGGATGGCGGGTGCTGGGTCTCGTGGGGCCTCTGCCCCACAGCATGGGCTGTGGCCCAGCGTACAGCAGGGGCCACAATGGTCGGACGCTGTTGGCGGTGGCGGCGAGAAGCCAGATGGCCCATGGCTGCGTTCCAGCGGCACAGCCCGCGATACTGACTGTGTGAGCGGGTGCTGCCACGGACACGCGGGGTCTGGAACATGGGGGTGGCCGGGAGATGGGAGGGACAGGGAGGGTGGCAGAGAGGAAGGGGCCCCGGGCCTGGGCCGGGGCTGCTCGAGCTCGGGGTAGCCTGAGCACTCTGCCCTGGTTTGGGTGCCACACTGCCGTGTGGCGCTGTGTCCTCTGATTGGCAGTCTGGGATTTCCCTCTGGCTCCTCCCATCAAATGATTGGTCAGACTGTTTGTCAATGATCCATGTGCTGCACTCCCACCAGGTGTGACTGGTGCAGCTAGCACAGCCCGGCCCTGAATGCTGCCCAGTTTGTTCAACTCTCGTCACCTTTTTGCAGGTCTCAAAGCTTGATTGGCTGGTTACCTCTCAGTCACATGGCTCGCCCCGCCTCCTCAAATGTGATTTGCTCTCCTCGGTCCACTGACTCTCTAGAGACTTCGGCTTGGTTGTTGCCAGGCAACGAGCTCCACCTAAAAATGGAGCTGTGCGGCCTGAGCAAAGGCCATGGGTGATAAACGACACGTTGGGACTCTGAACATGAGGATTTGGCCCCAAGAAGGAGGCTCTGGGCACTCAAAAGGACGGGCAGATGCTACAGATGGCGCTTTGGGCCCTGAACATGAGGGGACCCTCTTGGTTCCCACCCGAGCTGGGTTTGGTGCCCAAAGAGTGGGAAGAGGAGCAGTGGTTGGTGAGGACGTATTGGATCATGTGGGACCTGAGCCCGACGTCCATGGGGTGGAACAAGGGGTGGAGAAAGAACTGTTGTGGTGGCGACACTGCTCCTGCGTGGAGCTCCAGAGGCTGCAGGAGGATTTCTGCTCCACAAGGGACCAGCACAAGCCAGTGGCCCGTTCCTGTCTGTCACTGCTCTGGGGTTGTGACCTCGGCAGCACCTGCACAGCAGGAGTGTCCTCACTGCCAGCACCGGCTCTTTCCTCTGTCTGCACCTCTGTCCCCATCTCCCCGTGCTCTCCTCCCTCCCAGGCACCTTTTCCGCCTCCTCCAGGACCCACCAAGGCCTCTGTCTGTCTCTAAAAGGAAAGAAAAACTTTCCACTCTGACGCCATCAAATAAGCCCATGAAATGAAAACATTTTTAATGGGAAGGGTAACCCTAACGTTTCCCTGTCTGAATGGTTTTAATAATTGTACTGCAGTACTGCCTTTTACCCGTCCTCCTAGTCCAAACCAGTTCATGAGGCCCTCTAAGCCAAAGAGGCCTACATCCTCTCTGATCTTCTGTGAATGGTCCGTAAGTTGTTTAATCTCCTCGTGGATGGATCTCGACTTATTCTGTAAATCCATAAAAGTGTTTTTCTCGTCTTGCTCTTTTGTGATCTATTATCATAGATACATTGGATGTTAAGAGAGTTAATAGTCCCAAAATACACAGTCCTCCAACAGCGTTAGAAGGAATTCCTGGTCAGGCTCTATCTTCACAGATCAAGAATACACCATACAGGGGGTTTTAGGGTCGCTGTCAATGACATCCCTTGCATTCTTCTGTGAAGCATTACACCATCGAGTTTCATTTCTGTAGTCACCAAGGGTAGCATTAACATTTTGTAGTTTTGTCCATTCATGTTCTTGTATACTGTTCTGACACTTTTCACAAACCGGCTGAATACAAGCATCCATGGGCATAGATGCCAGCAATTCCAGTTCCTGTGGTTCGATGTCTGCTTCCAGGTGGCAATTAATCCAAAGTGCCGTGTTAGTATTATTACAGTTCATTGCAATGCCTCTGCATCAACCACTATTTGAAACAGTCGTGTGATGCTGCTGTAGTCATCAAGGAAGACATCAACCAAGCATGTGTGGAACGTTTTTTCCAGAGACATCGTAGTTAGGCATATAGATGGTCAGTCATGTTGGCTAAAGTAATCCACATGTTAGTCTTTGTCTGTGCAGGCATCCAAAACACAGCAGCTGCAACAATCATTGTCAGGAAGATAACACAGGTTTCACGTTTCGTGCTGGCAACCATTGCAGCTCTTGATCTGTAAAAACATAAGCATAACCTCTCCCCCAGGTTATCAATTGGTGTGGCCTTTTCATCACATACAATCCTTTTGACAATTCCCCTTTTTGTTTAAAAAACAAAACAAAACAAAACAAACAAAACAAAACAAAAACACAGTTCAGAATCAGATACGTGCGTTGGATCTTGACTACGTACTCAAAATCGCAAATCAAATTCAGAGGTTCCTTAAATTTCGCAAATGGTACATATATGACAAAAGGATCATGGCCTTAAATTAATTCCCTGCATTTTCTTGATCAGAGTGACAATTGGTATATTAGTCTGTTAGCATTCTCATCATACTGTCCCACAATAGCCACAGGTTGTTTCATAGACAAATCTGTAAGTCCAATCAAATGCAGTCATCCTGTAAAGTTGTCATAAATTCATTCCTCAAAGTTTCTAACTCCATTTTGGCTGTCATATTTACTGGATATTGTTTTCCCTTTCCGGATCGAAGTCCTGTTTCAGATTTCTCAGTGTAGTATTTGCTTTATCAAAAACATTGGCTGCTAAGTTCCTTGAAGATTTCTCACTTGCACAAGCAGATCTGCACCATCCAAGCACCTTCTTGTAGGATATGCAACTAAACAGAATTCTCAGAAAACGTTATTTGAGCTTACAATTTACTTAACAAATCCTGACCCAAGAGAGGTATAGGACTTTTGGGCAAATACAAGAATTCATGTATTAAAACTTTGTTCCATATCTGGCATTCCGTTTGTCTCAAAAAACGGCCTTTCTTTCGTTGTCTCCCATGCCCTCAAAAACTAGCATGGTGAATTTACTTACATCGCTGCAGTGGGGGGAGAGAGAACCCCCCTTTCACTGCTTTAAAAGCAGGCAGCCAGGTTTTTCCAGTTGTTTTTTCTTTCTGTGCAGTGTAGATATAACCAGGGTCACGCAGCTGGCATACTGGCTGGTACGAAGTAGGAGGCTCTGGGAAACTTCCCAGCCACAATGAGCTGCACACAGGCCTGGGATATTTTGCTCTTTTGTTTTCCCATTTCATTTCAGCCATAATACACTTTATATGCAATTTCAAGTAGCTCAGCAATAGTCACATTCCTTAGCTCCATTTACCTTTTACAATTTAGAGATGTCAAAAAACAGTATAAACCAGTATAATAAACATAAATCCATTATTCTATTGTCCTAGATCCAAATCAGTTCACATTCCAGCAACCTTTACATACAACTTCATAACTTCATACAATACCCCAAGTTCACATCTATCATAGTATTTTAACAATTTAAATGCTTTTCTAACAATATAAGCGATTACTTTAATGTGTAAGGATGCATCCTAAGGGGGAGCAAGGTGGAATTTTAACAGTGGAACCGGTTCCCGTTTTGTAATTATCTCCCCAAACAAGATTCTTTTGGTACCAAATATGAATATACAAACTAAAATACTGAGCTCAGATACGAAAACCATATACCAAGTTCAAATAAGCAGATGGATCACACTTACACCAATTTAAGACAATATCTCAATTTTTTGCATTGCACCTTGAACCGCTTACTGCTCAGCCAGGTGGAGATACCTCTGGGTCTCCCTGACAAAATGGGTCAGTGCGCGCTGGAGGCCCATTTGGCATTCCCCCCCCCCGCAGCAAGCTGGACTGGGCAAGGCCTTTTTTTTTTTTTTTTTTTTTTTTTATAGTGTCTCATCTGGTGCGCTACAACTGTTATTCTAAAACCATGATTCTTCACTTGATGTGCATACAAAAAGGCCAAATTTAGTGCACCGAGATGAGAGACAGCCTGTCACAGAGTTGCGCAAGTCTGGATATTGGAATAAAGCTAGTACGCTAGAAAAAAAAAATATAACAGCTACTACACATAAAATCTTAACATCACGTTCACGCAGTAAGGAGCTAAATTACTCATGATCTTTTGTACTATCACAAAACGCACCTTTTGAGTCAACCGACTCTCATGAATCTCTGTGAACCTACTGTACCATATAACAAAGACCTACCAAAATTGCAACATGCTTAAACAGATACCCACAAAGAAAACAGGCTAATAAGGAAAACATTGTGCAGACTTCGGCAAGTTTACTGTGACCTGCGTGTTATCAGTTAACTCTCTCTCAGCTGTCTGAAATGATTTAATGATCTCTTGTAGGGATTTATTTTGTCTTACTCTTCTCACCCTAAAAACAACATTAATTGCAATAAGGTGTTATACTTCAAGATTCTATTCCCCAGACACTTTTCCCAATCATTTAACTTATACAGCAGCCACCATTAATTACAATATTTTACAAGATCTTCTTTCCTCATATTTCCAAGTGCTTCCCTATGTTTTGAAACACCTCCCAATACCGATTTTTTATGAACACGACTGAAAACAGTAATTTCTGACCCCACGGAAAAGCACAGGGCTGCTTGCAGCGTGAGTGGGAAAAGTGGAGAGAAAGTTTTACGGTGCACTTATACCACAAAGAAACAATTCTAACAACAACCAGTAAAACAATTAACTCACATTCCTGACAAGCTGCTTGACTTTCAGAGAGGCAATAAACAGCAGCACATAATATGCACTGTAAAACTCGCAAATAACATGTTGACAGCAAACCCCAGCATTCTCCACTGCCAATTCCAAAACCAGTGCTTCCCTAACTTCTAAGTTTTATACCCTGAGTCCCCAGAAGCACCCCGTTTCCCGTCACGATTATCATGACCACATTGCCGACTGTCAGATTCACTTGCTGTTAGCTGATCTAATCTGTCACACAGTTCTGTTGTCCAGTTCTATTTTCAGTGACTTCTTCTGTTCTCTTGTGGAAGTTAGAGGGTTAAAATGCAGGAAAAGCAGATTGGTAAAATTGGTAAAAGAACTGATAGTACACGTGTTTACGACTTTAGCATTCTCAGCTTTCACAGGTTCTTTGAGTAAGTTGTCTGACACCAATCCTCTGGACTTGCTGTTCTCACCCAAAGTTCAAGTTTTGAGTCACTAATGCTCGTAACAGTCTTTTCAGGTTTTAATTGCTTCACTGTAGTATTTATCAGTTTCCAGATGGTTACAAGGCCGAGAATATATCTTTCGCGGTGACTAATTGCCTTCCACAACACAGCTCCCATCTTTTTCCAAGTCTCTATTTGAAAAACTCCTGACAGGTCAGCAGGATACCTATTGCCTCTGCACCAAGTTAATAGTCTTTTAAGGTTCTTCGCTGATAACGCAGATATGCCCGTTTCCATCGGCGGAGCGGAAGGCTCCATTTTGCCGAGTTTCTGTGAAGCTACTGCGGCTAAATTCTTTTCCACTTTATAACGCTTAATATTATTAATTACTTCCCTCCACAGTTTCTTCAGTTTCTTAGCTGTTTTATCCTCGTCTATGACCATATCCCACAACACGTCCCCCAATTTCCTCCACTCTCCTTCATCAAACAATAAATCAGGATCCTGAAAACACCCCTTAGTTTTCCCCGTTGCTACTAGACCAGCTAGCTGTTTAAGGCAACTATAATCAACCCCCCGCTTTTCTAAAAAGCTTTGTAATAAATCTAGGGCTACTTCTAAATCCATTTCTCTGTTATTCATCATTTTAACCCGTTTCTCCGTTATTCATCACTTTTAATCCGTTTCTCCGTTATTTATCACTTTTAATCCGTTTCTCTGTTATTTATCACTTTTAATCCGTTTCTCTATTATCTATCACTTTTAATCCGTTTCTCTGTTATCTATCTCTCCGTTATTCATCATTTTTAATCTATTTCTCCGTTATTCATCATTTTAGTACGGTACCTCTTGCTAAATTAAGAGACCTCTTGCAGCCCTTGTTTCCTGTAGCCCAGCACTGGCGAACTTCAGTCGGTTCAGGCTTCGGAGTCGACACACCGCAGCACAGTGTTCGGTCGCTCTTGCCCGCCGGTCGCTGCTCTCCCGGCGCCTTTTGCTTCTATCCGCCGCTTCGGATCCCCGGTTCGGGCGCCAATTGCAGAGAAAAGTTCCATCAGAGTTCCAGACCCGAGCGGACGGGGGAAGAAATGCGGCCGACCCAATATGAGTGATAAAGCATACTTCAACTTTATTGCCCGAGATAGCGTGCATTTATACCAAATACCATAATTGTGCATACTTGTCTCTATCTAATAGGCTAAGCACATTTACTTACTCCACCTACTTGGGTTTAGCTAGCTATGCGCATCCCGCATTCTTCTGACTCTTATCTCTTCAAAAATATCCTGACCCTGCTTTAGTCAGTACTTTTCCGTTCCCCCCTTTCCCACGGCCTAATAGACAAGCTAACTAAGGCCTACTTATGTCAAATAAAATGGGCTCTGCTCGTACAGTTGCTTGGTGGACTCATGTCTGTGCTCCTTGAGCCAATCCCCGACAAAAAATCGTGTAGCTTTAGTTTCTACTGGGAGGTTGTCTTCCGTGTGCCGTTGAGATTTCACACATATTATACCACTTTCTTTATTCTCCCTGTTCAGTTGCCTTCGACACGTATCATGTTATGTCCATAGGCAGCCATCCAGAATTTGTGTCTAGTTTTGATATTGTTAGGTATTGCAGTTGAGACGGACAAATGACGTAGACCAAGTTCTTAGGTAAAAGCAGCAGTCTCCATTTATTGCCACAAACATCTTTTTATGTATTTTTCCAGCTCAAGTGTCTTTTTGCTATTGGTTACAAGTTGCGGCAGTAGCATCTCATTGGCTAATTTTGCTGTCATCAGTGTCACTCTTTTACTCCCTTCTCTCTCATGGCTACACCTCAATATCTCTGGATACTCCTTTAGTTCCATCTTTCTCACAGGTAGGCCTTAGTATCTTCAAGGCTAATTTCTGTTCCCATGTCCTCCCTTAGGGAATCCACAGACTCACCATAGTCCCCCACGAGATACCAAACTGAGGGTGTCAGTTCATCCCCGGGGCCACACACACGTGCCACACGCATTTCCTCCATCGCCTCCTCCTCTGGTGACACACAAGAGTTGACAGCACATGAGGTTTTGATAAGAATCTCTCCAAGCACTTCAGTTTCTCCCTGGATATTCCAAAGGCACCAGTGTCACATTTGGACAGGGACAGCCATAGCCCACTCCATGAGGCTCTGTATGGGGATAGAGGGGAAGATTTGGGGAGGAGGTTAGTGAAATGTAAATACGCTCAAGTGACTTGCACTTGTCTGTAGAAAAAGCACATGCATCACACTAATTGTTCTACTGACCTTGTGTGCTTGATGAGTAGAACCTCTGCGTTAGATAACATAGGCCTGTGAGAAACTGCAGGCACCTCATCACTATGTCTGAGGTTCCTGCTTGGTTGTGAGGAAGAGCGGGAAGCTGCGCCTGCCTGAAGCCTTGAAATACAGGCGAGCTCAGCAGTTCCGGTGATTTTCCAGCAGGGTGAACTGACCAGCGCCTGCGTCCCCGCTTCTGTCACCTCTGCCTGGGAGCTCCGGTGTGGCTTCGGAGATCCCCCAGTAGAGAGGGAACTAAAATAAAACTTGCTCTTTGCAAATGCATTTGTGGCCTCTGGCTCTTCTTGCGATGTGCCTGCGTATGTGTACACAGGCTCTGCAAACAAAACATTGCTCTTGTCCATGGCACTGTGTCAACAGATCCTGATAGAGCCCAACAGCACCTGACAAAGTCTGACAGGGCCAGACAGAGCCCGACAAAGCGTGAAAGAGCCCATATGACCCCAAGAGAGTCCAAGAGGGCATGAAAGAGCCCTACGGAGCTTGAGAGAGTCCGACAGGGCCCAAGAGAGACCAACAGAGGGTCCAGAGAAGAGCAACAAGACTGGTGAAGGGACTTGAGCACAAGACCTATGGGGAGAGGCTGAGGGAGCTGGGCTTGTTTAGTCCGGAGAAGAGGAGGCTTAGAGGTGAGCTCATCACTCTCTAGAACTACCTGAAGGGAAGTTGTGGCCAGCTGGGACTGGGTGCCATGATCTAGCAAATGGGCTGGAGTTGGACCAAGGGTTGGACTTGATGATCTCTGCGGTCTTTTCCAACCCAGTCGATTCTGTGATTCTGCGAACAGAGCCTGACAGAGTTTCACAGAGCCTGACAGGGCCCAAAGAACATGATCATGACTTGCAGGGTACAGTCACGCTTGATTTTAAAATGCCAGTCTAGTCTATTTTTCTTCACTGCTTATTTGGCTATTTGTAGAGGACACAAAGCACTTGTACTGCAATCCTATCTGCTATGCTATGTAGTCCTGTGTACTATTTGTTCCTCCATACTGTTTAATCAACACTTGCAGCCAGATGTCCTAGCAAAATCTTGCACATACCTCGAGAACTGACCAGGAACAGTGGCCACATGTTGCTAAAATCATCTCTAAAAGCTTCTAAACTCAGTTTCTAGAAATAGGACAGATCCTGGCACCGTGACTGATAGAGAGCTCTTCAGACTCCTGCCCAAGCGATTTTGGGGGATAGAAAATATCAGCTGCACTGAGTTTTTTCTTCACAAGCTTTTCCTTCATCATTTTTTAAAGAATCATTTCACATTATTCCCCGTATGTTCATTAGCATCAAGTCTGATCTTTTATTTCCCAAGAAAAATTTAACCATGTCAACAAAAGACTAGTGGAAACCACCAGTCTGCAGTCCAGGTTAAAATCTCTCTGAGTATCCACATGAGAGAAACAAAACATGAAATGAAGACAGAGACGTGGAGTGGAACTCCTCCAGCTTCTTCTAGAAAGTCTACTTCTCCATTACAGACATATAAAGCAGTTACCTGGAATATGGAGGCGTATGCTTTTACATTCCATCAAATCCTTCACAAAATCGTTTGTAAACGATTGTTTGCTGAATGCCTTGCTGACTTCCAGGTAACAGACCACCGCTGCTCTGCCCACGGCCAGCAACCCCGTCCTTTCCTCACAGAGAACAAAGAGGATGGACAGACAGAACCTGCCCTGGGTAAAACCCATCACCTTCTCTTTCAGACACCCAGAAATGTGGTTCCAGTGGACATGTTCTGGGGCACAGCCCTTGGTTCCCCTGCTCACCCACCTGCCATTTTTGAGAAGTGCACACACTGTGTGAGAGCTGCCAGTGGTCAGGGAGTCCCCCCAGTCTCCATGAGCTTTCCAAGATGGTGGAGAGTGGCCTCACTGTGACGTCGTCCTGCTGTCTCAGCTCCTGGGGTGCTGCCCCTCCTGTCCCATAGACTGGAAAGGATTGTGTTAGTTCCAGTGATCCCTGACTTGATCCCCATCCACTGCTGCTTGTTCTGCCTCCAGTCACAGAGGCCTGAGAGACCTTGCTGGTGAAGATGGAGAGCAAGACACACAGGGAATGTCACTTCCTTCCCTTATTAAATTCGTCAGTGGCCACATGTTGTCTTTGTTTCTCCTTTAACTGTTCCTGCAGTAGTAACAGCTCATTATGGGGACCTTCAATTGCCTTACAGGTCTAGACTGAGTTCTGATCTGGACTGCTGCTGTGCTTGGAGGCTGCTGTCATTGAGCACCAGATGAACTCACTCCTGCCACCCTGCCTGGCAGTTTATTCCATCCGTGTCACAGCTCTGTCTGCAGCACTGACAGCTCCAGCCCACCCCGTCAGGTCCCTGGCTGAGGACATTGCCTCACATCTGGGCTGAACCACCCCAGCTGTGGCACCAGCCCGGCTCTGACCTGCCACAGGAAACCTGGTACCAAGTGTCCAAGACCGCATGTGTGCAAAGGCTTTGCCTCAGAGCACAGACATGACATGGCCACAGATTGTTGAATGTCTCTCTACACCTAGGACTATAAAACCAGAATAAAAGGCCTGAATTCATTCAACTGAAGATGCTCCTCCCCCAGCGTGGAGGAATTAGATCCTTTGCTGTAACATTCCTGGTGTCCTGTCTAACGATGGGGCAAGAAAATATGTTTCTCATGCCAAAATTATTTCTTAATATGAAAAAAACTACTGCAGGAAAGAATTGTCTCTGTAGTGGTGAGAGAAGAAACATCACTGATTATTTCAGACTTTTTCATGGGCCATTCCCCTGGAGATCCAGGAAGAACACAAGGGAGCCCAGAGGGGACAGAGAAAGGGACCTCATGGGCTGCTGCTGTGCTGCTGAGCTGGGCTGGGCTCCTGGGACAGAGGGAGCTCATGGCAAGCGGCAGCGCTGCAGAGAGACAGCTCTGCCCAGGAGCAGCTCCTCTGCAAAGCGCAGCAGGGCTGAGGTTTCTGCCTGGGCATCTCAGGGAGACGAGCCAGGCAGAGAGAGATTAAAGGTGGTCAGGACTGGGAGGATGACTGAGAGCTCACTGGAGGAGAAATCTTTGCAGCCCTTGCCATGGTAAGTCTCTGGCTGCAGGGCAATGCAGCTGTAGCTCCTGGAATTATCTCCTAAAAGTGGCACAGGCACAGCTTGTGGGATCTGTACAGAGGGGGCTCTTGTTCAAGCAGTTTTGAACAGCTGTGAAGCCGGGTGAGCACCCAGGGGTGCCCAGGGCTGTCCTGCAGAGCAGGGTCCCTGCACCCCAGGGCTGTGACAGGGCAGGGACTCTGCCGCCTGCCAGGGTCAGCGCTCAGCCTGCCCGGGGACATCCCCTTGCGCTGCAGGGAGAAGCTCTGCATGAAAGGAGCAACCCCAGCAATGCAGGGTCCTTCTGCTGTACAGAGGGTGCTGTCTGGGTGTCACGGCCCATTCGATGATGGACTCGTGATGGTTCTTTTAGCCTTGATCTCAGAGTGCAAAATTAAGGCGACCAAAATGCCCAGGGGTAATAATTAAATCAAGCAGCATTACTTTATTAATTTCCCCTTAAATGGGCACGCGATAGAGAGAAAGAGGAAGAAAAAGAAAAGGGAAAAGAAAGGGGGAGAAGTAAAAGTAAAGATGAGAAATGAGGTTGTGTTTGTCACCAGTTGAGTTCCTGATGGCGATGGTCAGGCAAATCGCCAGACCGACTCTTACAGACGGTCACCATCAGGGGACACCACAGGCACCAGGGGACACCACGGCCTCTGAAGGGACAGCCAGGGCCACCGGTGTCACCACAGGGGTGGCCGGGACCCTTTGGAAAATGAGCAGGGTCACCATGGGGTCAGCGCCACCACAGGGATGGTCAGGGCCACCGTGGGGTCAAGGCCATTGCGGGGTCAGGGTCACCACGGGGTCAAGGCCACTGTGACAAAGGTCGCGGACAGGAACCAATAAAAGTGACACCAGATCTTGGAACCGCGTCGGACCGGTTCTTGATGGCGATGTTCAGGCAAATACTGCTCCATCTTCGGACCGACTCTCACATTGGGTCAGAGCTATTCACATCTCAAGATCACTACAGGGCACTCCCAGGCGACTTTTAAACTAGTACAGCAAGTCGGTTGGTACCTGACAGGGAGGGATCCTGGTATTGAAATCCCTCTGTCTGGGTTGACGGGGTGGGCACTGGAACATAGAAACTAATTTCTTGGTTCAGGATGCAGCCCTGAAATTTCAGATCCATTTCTCTTAGAGTTGTATAAACCTGGGAGTATCAGAAATTAACACACTGTGCCTTACAGACAGCTTTACGGTGACTTTTCCAGGCTCATTATTGCTGGTTTGATGTTCCCATCAGAGCCAGCACATACAGAGCTGCCCCTGGGCTGTGCCCGGCTGCTGGGAGGGGTCTGCAGGGCAGAGCTGAGCACACAGCGGGTGGGATGGGGTCTGTGACACTGACAGGAGGAGACCTGGGGACACAGACACAGCTGCAGGCAGGGACAGCTCCAGGCAGCAGAGCAGGGGGTGTTCAGGAGCTCTTTTGGTCCTTCTCTGCAGATGATGCTGGGTGTTGTCTGCTGGGCAATGATCTGACTGTCCTTTGAGCACATCCCACCTTCAGCAGCCCTGACTCTGCTCTGCCTGTCCTGCTGGGCTCACAAGCTGCCCCCAGAAAGGCCCAGCTCTGCTGTAGGATCCCAGGAGTGCTGAGCCTTTCCTTGGGGTCTGCATTCTCCTCTCAGAGTCCTTTGCTTCTCTCAGTGAGCGGTTGTGTCCTGCTCTCTCCATCACATCTCCACCTCTGGGCTGAGGCAGAGAAAGGGCAGATCTGCCCTTTCAAACAGGGCTCTCCTGCTCCACTGTGAGTTCAGTTTTGGGTTTTCTTTTAAAGAGAGATTTGTTCATGAAGTGGTTTTCAAGGCAGCACAAGTGAAAAGACAGGGCAATTGGGTAAAAGCTGCTCTCCTAACTCTGCACTGAGCCACAGAGAGATGAGCTGTTTTGCCTGTCTTGAGACTCTTCTTCATATTTTCAGTCATATAAATGAGGATTTCAACCCCTGCAAAAATCCACTCATGAGATGTGATGATGGAAAATTCAAAACATAGACAAAATCATTGTAATGACATGCTAAGCCTCTACTTTGCAGCCCACGCTCGGAAGTGTATCAAGTACTGATCTTGAACTTTTCCACTAATGGAACGTCAAATCTGACATTGCTTGTGAACGGCAAGGCTGTCACAAACCAGCTCCCATGTCCCCAGTGCAGCAGAGCAAAGCTGGTTGCTTGGCCCCAGACGGGCAGAGGTCCTGCTCCTCACAGCACACTCAGCCAGCACACAGCGGAGGAAGGAAATGCATTTCAACTGGGCTTATTTATATGAAAAATGCAGTGGCTTTGCTCAGAGGAGTGTGTCCTGATTTTAAGTTGTCATTTTCTTTTTTGGAACAGAGCCCCCATGGCAAGAAACAGCAAATGTCCAACTGCAGCTCCATCACCCAGTTGACCCCCTGGCGTTCACAGACACACAGGAGCTGTGGCTCTTGCACTTCTGGCTCTTCCTGGGCATCTACCTGGCTGCCCTCCTGGGCAACGGCCTCACCATCACCACCATAGCCTGGGACCAGCACCTCCACACCCCCAGAGCCCGCCAGAGCCTGACAAGGCCCGCCAGAGCCCGCCAGAGCCTGACAGAGCCCGCCAGAGTCCGTCAAGGCCCGACAGAACCCGCTAGAGCCCGCCAGAGCCCAACAAAGCCCCCCAGAGCCCGCCAGAGCCCGACAAGGCCCGACAGAGCCCGACAAGGCACGCCAGAGCCTGACAGAGCCTGCCAGAGCCCTCCAGAGCCCGACAAGGCACGCCAGAGCCCGCCAGAGCCCGACAAGGCCCGACAGAGCCCGACAGAGCCCACCAGAGCCTGACAAGGGCCGCCAGAGCCCGCCAGAGCCTGACAAGGCCCGACAGAGCCCGCCAGAGCCCGCCAGAGCCCGCCAAGGCCCGCCAGAGCCTGACAGAGCCCGACAAGGCCCGCCAGAGCCCGCCAGAGCCCGACAAGGCCCGACAGAGCCTGACAGAGCTTCTTCCTGCTCAACCTCTCCTTCCTCGAGCTGGGCTCCATCTCCACCACTGTCCCCAAGTCCATGGCCAATTCATTCTGGGACACCAGGAGCATTTCTTACACAGGATGTGCTGCTCGAGTCTTTCTGTTTGTCTTTTTCATTTCAGCAGAGTATTTTCTTCCCATCATCATGTCCTATGACCGCTACGTTGCCATCTGTAAACCCCTGTACTACGGGACCCTCCTGGGCAGCAGAGCTTGTGTCCACATGGCAGCAGCTGCCTGGGCCACTGGGTTTCTCAGTGCTCTGCGCCATTTTCACTGCCACTGTGCAAGGGCACTGCTGTGGACCAGTTCTTCTGTGAAATTCCCCCGATCCTCAAGCTCTCCTGCTCAGACACCTACCTCGGGGAAATCTGCCTTCTTGTGGCCAGTGTCTTGGTATTACTTGGGTGTTTTTTCTTTATTGGGCTGTCCTATGTGCAGATCTTGAGGGCCGTGCTGATGATCCCCTCTGAGCAGGGAGGGCACAAAGCCTTTTCCACATGCCTCCCTCACCTGGCCGTGGTCTCCCTGTTTGTCAGCATTGGCATGTTTACCTACCTGAAAACGCCCTTCATCTCCTCCCCATCCTTGGGCCTGGTTTTGTCATTTCTGTACTCAGTGTTGCCTCCAGCAGTGAACCCCCTCATCTACAGCAGGAGGAACCAGGAACTCAAGGATGCCCTGTGGGAATTCATTTCTTATTGTTTTCTGAAGCAATAAACTCCCACCTGCTTCTACACAGGAGTTTTAATGTAGCTAATTACAGGACCAGCCTGTCATCTGGATTTTCTGTTGTTATTAGGTGTTTTTTTAATGTGATCCTGTTGTCATGCCCTTTCTAATTCTCTGTCTGATTTTCTTTTATAACTACTGGCTGTGTAAATGAAGAGCTGTGCTCTCCTTGTCTCTTAAACAAAATAAACATTCCTGTAGTAACTTGTTTTTCACTATATCCTTCCTCCAAGGCCTTTTTGGAGGTTCAGGGACAATTCCTGTGTGCGTGGGAGGAGGGGAAAAGAGTCCAGCACGGCAGCACTGCCAGGGAGCAGCTGCGCTTGGTCTTCCAGAGCTGTTCTCATTCCACTCCCACACTCTCCTTCTGATCCCTTGTACTGGTGCAAGGTCTGAGTGCTCTGGCAGCTTGGTCACCGTCCTGCTGTGTGTCAGTCCTGTGAGCGCAGGCAGGGACAGGCAATGGGCACTTGTGTGACAGATCTGGACCCAGAACAGCCTTTCCAGATAGAAAGGTGATCTCCTCAGGGCAGTGCATGATGCTTTAGGTCTTCTTCCAAAGATTCTCTCAAGAATATGCCCATGAAATTGGCCACGGATGCAAACCCCAGGGTACAGCTGAACAGTGTGTGTGTGCGGGGCTGGCACACAGCAGTGTCCTCTCACAGCCAGGCCTCCTGCCAGAGACCTGCAGGACCAGCAGAGCAGGGGCTGGGCTGTGCCCGTGTGCACCGGACACCCCACAGAAGCTGCCCCAGGACATCCTCACGAACTGCCCCTCATAACCACCATTTCCAGCACTGGCCTCTCTCCCCACCTCACAGATGTTGCTCTTCCCCCCATGGAGGGACACTGAATGAGCAGGTCAGAAATCCATGTTTGCTTTGTACAGATGAGATGTGAGCACGCACATCACGGATGTGAGGTGAGATGTACCCAAGTAAGCACAAACAACATCAACTATTCCTGGGAGTTCCATGAAGGCCTGTGGGACAGACAGTGCCTTGACGTCACTTCATGTTGGCAGAAACATCCTATGGGAAACCACCTGAATGCAGCACTGGGTTGTGCTTCCTTGAACTGTGATCCCCGTGTCCATTCCTCATGGCGTGGGACATCTCAGATGAGTGCAGAGCAGGGTGACATGCCACAAGGCTGGGGTGCCTCCCATCCTTTGGGAGTGGCAACAGGAGGCCAGAGGGAAACCAAGACTACGGCCTCTATGTGCAACAGGGAAAGATTCTGTCTCTGAACATCCCACTCAGAGAGGTTCTGGGGTCCTTGGAAAAGGCAGACATCCAACCGAACTTCAAGAAGGGCTCTTTATTAAAACCCAGCCATTTTCCTCAAGAAGAGCTGCTCCTCCACCTGGTTTAGCGCCAGCAGCACAGGGCTCTCAGGATCCATCGTGATCTTGGCCGCTTCCATGAAGAGCGCACGATGACAATGGTCTGAGTTGCCAGGAAGCAGATGGAAGGCTCACTGTCGTTCTCCAAGGGTTGAATGGCTGCCAGAGAAAGAAGCAGAGCCCAGGTGACCTCTCATGTCTGGCCCCCAGGAATCCCCTCCCGACCACGCTCCCTACTCACCTCTGCAGATCACAGGCAGCTTCTCGTTGCAGGTGCCCCTCAGGTGCCGCAGAGCCAGCCCTGGGCACAGAGCTCCATCAGCCCCTGCTCCCTCCCCTCACCAGGGCTGAGCCCAGGGGAGAGCAGGAGCTGAGATGGTGGGACCAAGCAAGGCAGCCACCAAGCCCACCTGTGTGGGCAGGGCTGGGAGGGGAGGCCAAGGCCCTGCACGGGGCAGCAGGGGCTCTGGCAGGCACAGGGCTGCTCCTTGTGCCAGGGCAGCGGTGGGGACCGGGGCCAGGCTGCCAAGAGAGGGACCCTGGGGACTGTGACTCACCGATGAACCTCAAGGCCGCCTCTCGCAAGCTGGCCTGAGCATCCATCAGGTATGGCAGGCTCTGAATCAAGAACTCTTGAGCTCTGCTTCTGTCCTGCTCCAGCTGGAGAGAGCACAAGGGTGTGAGCACGTCAGTGTCCCTCCCCACTTGGCTGGATCAGTCTCTCCTCCCAGGAACCCCCGTTCCCCTTCCCCTCCGGCCATTCCCGTGTTCCAGCCAGGAGCCCTGTGGGGCTGAGGCTGAGAGAGAGACACAGGCTGAGGAGTGCCAGGGCTGCTGAGAGCCCTCCATCCCAGTGGGTGCAGGGAGGGCAGCGGGACAGAGAGAAGAGCCCTTGGGGGCTCTGTTCTTGAGGACAGGGAACAAGGATGCAGCCTGGAGCTGCAGCAGGACAGGCGAGGCACATCTGCAGAGCCCACAGCACAGATATGTGCCTTTGTCCAGCCTGGGCCCTGGGCCTTGGGGGTCGTCCTCACCAAGCACTCTCCAATCCTCCATTTCTGCTGTGTCTGCACCAGGTGTTCGAGCTGTTTCCACTTGAGGAGCTCTGCTGCACCAAGGAGGCCTTCCCTGGCGACCTACGGAACAGCAGAAACTGGGAGATGGCAGCATGGTCTGGAGAAGGAGATCTGGCATCACCCTCCTCTGGGCTCCGTTCCTGGGATGACTCTGCCCTTAGGGAGCTGAGACATGCCCTGGCCCAATCATCCAGGGGTCTCTTCCCTGCGTCACTGCTCAGCTTTGAAATCTGTACCTTGGCCACGCTCTGCGTTTGGTCACTCATGTGGAAGAAGAGTGGGAGCAGGCCAAGTCGCACCCTGTTCTTCGTCTTTCTCTTGTTGTTACCCACCAACACCTTCATCAGGTCTCTGAAGAGGCTGATGGACATCTCTCTCAGCTGGCTCAGCTCCTGGAAGGGAGAAGCACAGTAGGACCTGAACACCAGCAGCTCTCTGCCCACAGTGAGCAGAAGCTCCTGCATGGCTGATGTGAGGGGAGGTGCTCCAGGGCAGCATTCTGCACACGGCAGTTGTGGGCCAGATCTGCGGCCCTGCGTACAGGAAAGGCCACTCAAGAGACTTGTTCAGGCAGTGCCTGTGCCTCAAAGTGCTCTCCCAGCCACCCAGCGACCCCCACCAGCTTCAGCAGCCATGGTGGGGAGGAGCTGTGGGAGCAGCTGGCAGGGAGAAGCTGGGCTGGGCTGCAGAACACAGAAACCATCCCACAAGAGCCTCAGGGAGAAAGCAGAGAAGAAGCCCCTGCTCCGCGTGGCTGGGCTGAAGGGCAGCTCTCATTGTCCAGTTCCCATCCACAAGGTTCAGGCTTATATCAGCCTTACATCATCGAAAAAGGGCGGGAGAAATTCTGCCAGCAGCACAGCCATGGGGGTGGCCTCCTTCCTCTCCAGCTGAGCCATCACGTTTCTGAAGACCACCAGAGCCTTGATCTTGATAGCCTTATTGCCGTACTGCAGGACCCACAATAGGTCTGGCAGCATGACCTTCATTTTTCTTGCCTGTATGAAAAAGAGAGTTGCCCTCTTGGGACCAGGTCGATGCTTGGAGAGCTCCCCAGGCAGCCACCAGGCCCCACCATGGCAGGGAGGGCCTTTGGAGCAGTCACCCCGGCGCCTGACTGCCAGCCAAGGCCAAGCCAGAACCCACTGCCACGGCCCTTGGCTGCCAACAGGGCTGCCCTTGGTGACGCCCTACTCACCATCTCGTGTCTCTCTGACAGCGTCATCATGCCCCTGAGCAACAGGGAGAGCAGCGTTGGTCTTCGTTGCCTCAGAAACCTACTGACTTGGTACATTGGAGCAAACGCCTCATCTTGCAGGTCACTGCTGGCCAGCATCTGAAAGCAAGCCAGCAGTGAGCAACTGGCAGAGCTGGTGGGGCTCCTTGCACCGTGCAGCTCCTGGGGCACCAGGAGCTTTTTCCAGTAACTCACAGCCAAGCGAAGGATGGAGGCGTCGTCCCGGTGTGTATATAACATCCTACGGTGCCGGTCCTGCAGTTGGATGTGCAGCTCCTTCAAGACGTTCTGCAAGGTCTGGGGCACGGAGAACATCACCTCCCACAGTGCCAGGGCAGTCCTGCAAGAGAGCGCTCTGTCAGCAGGGCAGCCTGGGCCACAGCAGCGTGTCCAGGCTCAGCGCTGCAGGACGCTTGGGATGCCCTGGGCAGCAGCAGAGGGCTGAGCTGCTGCTCCTGTGGGGCTGGCAGGAGTGCAGTGGGGGGCTCTGGGCTGTCTTGCTCAGCTGTGGCTGCTGCGGGCCTGGCTGAGCCCCAGCGCTGGCAAATGTGGTGGGATGGAGGGTCCTGCTCCTCGGGGGTGTCCTGCAGGATTCCTTGGCGCTGGCAGCCAGAGCGTCTCCAGGCCCCTCTCCCCACAGGGAACAAGCCCTCATGGCTTTTGGGGCCAGTACCTGTCTCCTGGTGGTGCGATTGTCAGCAGCGTCGAGACCACCTCCCCAGGGCATTTGTCAGCCATCTCGACAATGAGGGACTCCACACTCTGCCGGGCTGCTGTCGTGTTTATGCTCTCCAGGTTTCTGTGGATGCAGCTCGTGATCTTTGGTACCTGGAGGGGACAAAGGTGAGGATGGCGCTGCCACTGGAGTGCAGCCATTTTTTCAGCTGTCCTTCCCATCCCTCTCTGCCGCCTTCACGTGGCTTCACTTTTCCGAGACACCGGGATTTGAGAGGAAAAGACGGATGGAGGGAGGAACGAGGCCTGACAGGGCCAAAGGGCAATCCAGCCAAAGGCCACTTACATCCACCAGCCAGAAATCACAGTTTCTCTTCACCGTGTTCAGCATGTTTCTGGCCGCCTCCTTGTCAAAGGTGCTGGAGTCTCTCATTGCCTCGATTAACACCAGGACCACGTCTGTTTGCTCACAAGGCTGGAGGTCTTCTGCAAAGAACTATGGGAAGAAGGGAGGCAGCGAAGCCAAGTCACACCCGGTGCCCTGATGCTGCTGCTTAGCCGGGCAGTGCCAGCAGCCCTGCAGAGGCACCCGGCGGTGCTGCAACAGTGCCTGCAGCCAAACTGGGAGCAGGGGCGGCAGTGACTGCTGGGGAGGATGAGAAGAGAGGCCCCAGGTTGAGGGAGAAGGTTTGGGCTCATGGGCACAGGGTGCTGGCCCTGCCGTGAACCAGGGCTTGCTGGTGGCCAGGAGGACTGGGGCTGCTGCTGGGACACTAGAGCACACCCTCGCATTGTCCCTGCTTGGGGACAGCAGGAACCCTCTCAGCAGGGACCATGCCAGCCCCGCTGATTGTGGAGGCCTTTGCTCACACAAGGCCCCTGCTGATGTCACAGCCAAGGATGCCAGCCAGAGCCGGGAGCTCGTTACCTCGATAATGTGAGCAGCACTCGGCGAAGAACGCAAGGAGGTGGTCTTGGCTTCACAGTCCTCCTGGAGATGTGCGTTCTCCTCTGGCAGTGTCGTGCCTAAAAAGCGGGCAAACACAGAACAGTTGGTAAGACACAGCAGCTTCCCCAGTACCGGAAAGAGCTTTGAACTTGGAGTGGCCGAGGAGAGAGGTCATGTCAGTGCAGGAGGTGGTGGAGAGTGGTGCCATGGAAAGCCTGACCTGCCTCCAGTGTACGTGTGTGAATGCTCCTGGCTGTGGAAACTGCAAGGCCCTAGAGCTCTGTGTGCAGTCCCACAGCTCAGTCCCCATGGCTGGAGTAACGTGGGAGATGTGGGGGAGGGCTCGCATGGCTGGAGTGCTGCGGGGCAGGGATACAGGACCCCCGGGAGAGATGGGAAGATGCAGCACAACTGTGTCCTGCTCTCCTAAGGAGCAGCTCAGCTACACGTGAGCATCACAGTCTGGGAGAGAGCGTGGGGGTCAGGAGCAGAGGAGGGGCAGTGCTGGTGACACGGAGGTCCATCACAATGCCAAGGAAGATGAGAGTCCATGTGTTCCGGTTCCACCTCAGACGTGGGCAACCAGCCAGCGTCTGCTAAAGGAGGAGAGCAGGAAGGGCTGCAGAGAGGGTTTGCAGGCAGGACAGAGCAGAGGAAGGAGCTCTGCCCCATGTCCATCCCAGTGCCTGCTGCCCTGGCACGGTCGTCCCATGCGTGTCACGGCTGGAGGGTGCCTGGCAGACGGGCTGAGATGCTGGAGCCAGGCAGGACAGGGAAAGCCCCCAGTGCAGCGGGTGAGGAACTCACTTCAGACGGGCAGGAAAGGTCCCCGTCCCACAGCACGGCTGCCTCCTGCCCACCCAGCTGCCTCTCGCTGCCAGTGCCCTGGAGCAGGAGCTGGGTCCCCTCTGCCTGCAGAAGCTGTGCTGGCGCCAGCTCCCAGCTCAGAGCAGCCCTGCACTTCAGGCAGCATAATCACCACCCATGGGAACCCCCTGCCAGCCTGTTGGGAAACGTGATGCTGGTGTGGAGCAGAGAGCCATAGCTGGGCCCCACCCTGGCCAGACAGTCAGGGCCTCTCACTCACCGATCTGCAGTGGCTGGACCACATCCACCTGGTTGGGGTCCAGTGGAGATCTGAGCTCCTGGGGAGCCCCAACCTCCTCCTGCCAGGCCACCCTGGGGCGTCTGGGGGGTCTCTCCTGCCAGGCCAGCCTAGGTCGGATCGGGGGTCTCTCCGCCATTTTGCAGACAAAGGCTACGACTAAGGATGGGGAAGGCGGATGCTTCGGAAAAATGCCTTGGTGCTGCAGCTCCGCCACAGGCAGCGACGAAAGGTGTGGGCTGCGCTCGTGTGCTCCTCGTTGGGGAAAGACGTGAGCTGCGCTCAGGAGCTCCTTGCTCCAAGTCTGCCAGGGGCAGCAGAGAGTCTGCCGGAGGCAGCTAGAGCTAGGTTGTGGTTGGACTCGACGATCTTAAGTGTGTCTTCCAACCAAAAAGATTCTCCGATTCTCTGAAAGACGTGGGCTACGCGCGGGGGCTCTCGCCAGCTCCGTGCTCACACCCTGTCTCCTCACCGTCCTGTCGGACAGTGTGGGCTGGGCCCGCAGCTGCGCTGAGCACGTGCAGGACAGTGGGTGTCACCAAGTGAGGTCACAAAGGGCCCCACTGTGACCCTGCGCCTGGGGAGGGAGGCCAGGGTGTGCCCTTGGGAGGCACAGGCCAGCTCAGCCCTGGGCACCTGGGTTCTCTCAGGGTGGCCATGGCTAAATTTCAATGCCAATTTCTAAACCCATTGCTCTGAGCATAGTCTTTAACAGTCCGTTGCACCGCTCCATTTTCCCGGTGGCTGGTGCATGATGGGGATGTCACAGACCCACTCAATGCCACGGTCCTTGGTCCAGACGTCTATGAGGATGTTGTGGAAATGAGTCCTGTTGTCTGGCTCAGCTCTCTCTGGGCTACCGCGTCACCACAGGACTTGCTTTTCAAGGCCCAGGACAGTGTTGCGGGCAGTGCCGTGGGACACGGTGCATGTTTCCAGCCAATGGCTGCCCCATTGTAAGCACAGAGCTCGTGCCGTGGCGGGTTTGTGTCAGTGTGATATATTCAATTTGCCAGGCCTCCCCATGTTTACACTTTAGTCATCGCCCCCCATACCACACAGGCTTTGCCTGCTTGGCTTGTTTGATCGTAGCACATGTTTCACAACGGTGAATAACCTGTGCAAGAGCGTGCATGGTCAAGTCCACCCCTCGACTGTGAGTCCATTCATATGTTGCATCCCTTCCTCGATGACCTGAGGCATCGTGGGCCCAATGGGGCATCAATAATTCACCTTCATCTTGCCAGTGCAAATCTATTTCAGCCACTTTAATCTTGGCAGCTCGATCCCCCTGCTGGTTGTTCTTATCAGATTCTTCAGTGGACCGACACTTGGGCACATGGGCTTCTACGTGGTAAACTCTCACAGGCAGGTTCTCCAGCCGGGCAGCAATATCTCGCCATGATTCAGCAGCCCAGATGGGTTGGGCTCTGCGCTGCCAGCGGCTCCGCTTCCATTGCTGGAACCAGCGCCACGGGGCATTTCCACCATCCATGAGAGAGCAGAGGTGAAGCTGCTTAGATGCTGGGGCCTCTTCAGCCCCTGTCAGGATGGCGGGTGCTGGGTCTCGTGGGGCCTCTGCCCCACAGCATGGGCTGTGGCCCAGCGTACAGCAGGGGCCACAATGGTCGGACGCTGTTGGCGGTGGCGGCGAGAAGCCAGATGGCCCATGGCTGCGTTCCAGCGGCACAGCCCGCGATACTGACTGTGTGAGCGGGTGCTGCCACGGACACGCGGGGTCTGGAACATGGGGGTGGCCGGGAGATGGGAGGGACAGGGAGGGTGGCAGAGAGGAAGGGGCCCCGGGCCTGGGCCGGGGCTGCTCGAGCTCGGGGCAGCCTGAGCGCTCTGCCCTGGTTTGGGTGCCACACTGCCATGTGGCGCTGTGTCCTCTGATTGGCAGTCTGGGATTTCCCTCTGGCTCCTCCCATCAAATGATTGGTCAGACTGTTTGTCAATGATCCATGTGCTGCACTCCCACCAGGTGTGACTGGTGCAGCTAGCACAGCCCGGCCCTGAATGCTGCCCAGTTTGTTCAACTCTCGTCACCTTTTTGCAGGTCTCAAAGCTTGATTGGCTGGTTACCTCTCAGTCACATGGCTCGCCCCGCCTCCTCAAATGTGATTTGCTCTCCTCGGTCCACTGACTCTCTAGAGACTTCGGCTTGGTTGTTGCCAGGCAACGAGCTCCACCTAAAAATGGAGCTGTGCGGCCTGAGCAAAGGCCATGGGTGATAAACGACACGTTGGGACTCTGAACATGAGGATTTGGCCCCAAGAAGGAGGCTCTGGGCACTCAAAAGGACGGGCAGATGCTACAGATGGCGCTTTGGGCCCTGAACATGAGGGGACCCTCTTGGTTCCCACCCGAGCTGGGTTTGGTGCCCAAAGAGTGGGAAGAGGAGCAGTGGTTGGTGAGGACGTATTGGATCATGTGGGACCTGAGCCCGACGTCCATGGGGTGGAACAAGGGGTGGAGAAAGAACTGTTGGGGTGGCGACACTGCTCCTGCGTGGAGCTCCAGAGGCTGCAGGAGGATTTCTGCTCCACAAGGGACCAGCACAAGCCAGTGGCCCGTTCCTGTCTGTCACTGCTCTGGGGTTGTGACCTCGGCAGCACCTGCACAGCAGGAGTGTCCTCACTGCCAGCACCGGCTCTTTCCTCTGTCTGCACCTCTGTCCCCATCTCCCCGTGCTCTCCTTCCTCCCAGGCACCTTTTCCGCCTCCTCCAGGACCCACCAAGGCCTCTGTCTGTCTCTAAAAGGAAAGAAAAACTTTCCACTCTGACGCCATCAAATAAGCGCATGAAATGAAAACATTTTTAATGGGAAGGGTAACCCTAACGTTTCCCTGTCTGAATGGTTTTAATAATTGTACTGCAGTTTTTAAAAAATCGTGTAGCTTTAGTTTCTACTGGGAGGTTGTCTTCCGTGTGCCGTTGAGATTTCACACATATTATACCACTTTCTTTATTCTCCCTGTTCAGTTGCTTTCGACACGTATCATGTTATGTCCATAGGCAGCCATCCAGAATTTGTGTTTAGTTTTGATATTGTTAGGTATTGCAGTTGAGACGGACAAATGATGTAGACCAAGTTCTTAGGTAAAAGCAGCAGTCGCCATTTATTGCCACAAACATCTTTTTATGTATTTTTCCAGCTCAAGTGTCTTTTTGCTATTGGTTACAAGTTGCGGCAGTAGCATCTCATTGGCTAATTTTGCTGTCATCAGTGTCACTCTTTTACTCCCTTCTCTCTCATGGCTACACCTCAATATCTCTGGATACTCCTTTAGTTCCATCTTTCTCACAGGTAGGCCTTAGTATCTTCAAGGCTAATTTCTGTTCCCATGTCCTCCCTTAGGGAATCCACAGACTCACCATAGTCCCCCACGAGATACCAAACTGAGGGTGTCAGTTCATCCCCGGGGCCACACACACGTGCCACATGCATTTCCTCCATCGCCTCCTCCTGTGGTGACACACAAGAGTAGACAGCACATGAGGTTTTGATAAGAATCTCTCCAAGCACTTCAGTTTCTCCCTGGATATTCCAAAGGCACCAGTGTCACATTTGGACAGGGACAGCCATAGCCCACTCCATGAGGCTCTGTATGGGGATAGAGGGGAAGATTTGGGGAGGAGGTTAGTGAAATGTAAATACGCTCAAGTGACTTGCACTTGTCTGTAGAAAAAGCACATGCATCACACTAATTGTTCTACTGACCTTGTGTGCTTGATGAGTAGAACCTCTGCGTTAGATAACATAGGCCTGTGAGAAACTGCAGGCACCTCATCACTATGTCTGAGGTTCCTGCTTGGTTGTGAGGAAGAGCGGGAAGCTGCGCCTGCCTGAAGCCTTGAAATACAGGCGAGCTCAGCAGTTCCGGTGATCTTCCAGCAGGGTGAACTGACCAGCGCCTGCGTCCCCGCTTCTGTCACCTCTGCCTGGGAGCTCCGGTGTGGCTTCGGAGATCCCCCAGTAGAGAGGGAACTAAAATAAAACTTGCTCTTTGCAAATGCATTTGTGGCCTCTGGCTCTTCTTGCGATGTGCCTGCGTATGTGTACACAGGCTCTGCAAACAAAACATTGCTCTTGTCCATGGCACTGTGTCAACAGAGCCTGATAGAGCCCAACAGCACCTGACAAAGTCTGACAGGGCCAGACAGAGCCCGACAAAGCGTGAAAGAGCCCATATGACCCCAAGAGAGTCCAAGAGGGCATGAAAGAGCCCTACAGAGCTTGACAGAGTCCGACAGGGCCCAAGAGAGACCAACAGAGGGTCCAGAGAAGAGCAACAAGACTGGTGAAGGGACTTGAGCACAAGACCTATGGGGAGAGGCTGAGGGAGCTGGGCTTGTTTAGTCCGGAGAAGAGGAGGCTTAGAGGTGAGCTCATCACTCTCTAGAACTACCTGAAGGGAAGTTGTGGCCAGCTGGGACTGGGTGCCATGATCTAGCAAATGGGCTGGAGTTGGACCAAGGGTTGGACTTGATGATCTCTGCGGTCTTTTCCAACCCAGTCGATTCTGTGATTCTGCGAACAGAGCCTGACAGAGTTTCACAGAGCCTGACAGGGCCCAAAGAACATGATCATGACTTGCAGGGTACAGTCACGCTTGATTTTAAAATGCCAGTCTAGTCTATTTTTCTTCACTGCTTATTTGGCTATTTGTAGAGGACACAAAGCACTTGTACTGCAATCCTATCTGCTATGCTATGTAGTCCTGTGTACTATTTGTTCCTCCATACTGTTTAATCAACACTTGCAGCCAGATGTCCTAGCAAAATCTTGCACATACCTCGAGAACTGACCAGGAACAGTGGCCACATGTTGCTAAAATCATCTCTAAAAGCTTCTAAACTCAGTTTCTAGAAATAGGACAGATCCTGGCACCGTGACTGATAGAGAGCTCTTCAGACTCCTGCCCAAGCGATTTTGGGGGATAGAAAATATCAGCTGCACTGAGTTTTTTCTTCACAAGCTCTTCCTTCATCATTTTTTAAAGAATCATTTCACATTATTCCCCGTATGTTCATTAGCATCAAGTCTGATCTTTTATTTCCCAAGAAAAATTTAACCATGTCAACAAAAGACTAGTGGAAACCACCAGTCTGCAGTCCAGGTTAAAATCTCTCTGAGTATCCACATGAGAGAAACAAAACATGAAATGAAGACAGAGACGTGGAGTGGAACTCCTCCAGCTTCTTCTAGAAAGTCTACTTCTCCATTACAGACATATAAAGCAGTTACCTGGAATATGGAGGTGTATGCTTTTACATTCCATCAAATCCTTCACAAAATCGTTTGTAAACGATTGTTTGCTGAATGCCTGGCTGACTTCCAGGTAACAGACCACCGCTGCTCTGCCCACGGCCAGCAACCCCGTCCTTTCCTCACAGAGAACAAAGAGGATGGACAGACACAACCTGCCCTGGGTAAAACCCATCACCTTCTCTTTCAGACACCCAGAAATGGGGTTCCAGTGGACACGTTCTGGGGCACAGCCCTTGGTTCCCCTGCTCACCCACCTGCCATTTTTGAGAAGTGCACACACTGTCTGAGAGCTGCCAGTGGTCAGGGAGTCCCCCCAGTCTCCATGAGCTTTCCAAGATGGTGGAGAGTGGCCTCACTGTGACGTCGTCCTGCTGTCTCAGCTCCTGGGGTGCTGCCCCTCCTGTCCCATAGACTGGAAAGGATTGTGTTAGTTCCAGTGATCCCTGACTTGATCCCCATCCACTGCTGCTTGTTCTGCCTCCAGTCACAGAGGCCTGAGAGACCTTGCTGGTGAAGATGGAGAGCAAGACACACAGGGAATGTCACTTCCTTCCCTTATTAAATTCGTCAGTGGCCACATGTTGTCTTTGTTTCTCCTTTAACTGTTCCTGCAGTAGTAACAGCTCATTATGGGGACCTTCAATTGCCTTACAGGTCTAGACTGAGTTCTGATCTGGACTGCTGCTGTGCTTGGAGGCTGCTGTCATTGAGCACCAGATGAACTCACTCCTGCCACCCTGCCTGGCAGTTTATTCCATCCGTGTCACAGCTCTGTCTGCAGCACTGACAGCTCCAGCCCACCCCGTCAGGTCCCTGGCTGAGGACATTGCCTCACATCTGGGCTGAACCACCCCAGCTGTGGCACCAGCCCGGCTCTGACCTGCCACAGGAAACCTGGTACCAAGTGTCCAAGACCGCATGTGTGCAAAGGCTTTGCCTCAGAGCACAGACATGACATGGCCACAGATTGTTGAATGTCTCTCTACACCTAGGACTATAAAACCAGAATAAAAGGCCTGAATTCATTCAACTGAAGATGCTCCTCCCCCAGCGTGGAGGAATTAGATCCTTTGCTGTAACATTCCTGGTGTCCTGTCTAACGATGGGGCAAGAAAATATGTTTCTCATGCCAAAATTATTTCTTAATATGAAAAAAACTACTGCAGGAAAGAATTGTCTCTGTAGTGGTGAGAGAAGAAACATCACTGATTATTTCAGACTTTTTCATGGGCCATTCCCCTGGAGATCCAGGAAGAACACAAGGGAGCCCAGAGGGGACAGAGAAAGGGACCTCATGGGCTGCTGCTGTGCTGCTGAGCTGGGCTGGGCTCCTGGGACAGAGGGAGCTCATGGCAAGCGGCAGCGCTGCAGAGAGACAGCTCTGCCCAGGAGCAGCTCCTCTGCAAAGCGCAGCAGGCCTGAGGTTTCTGCCTGGGCATCTCAGGGAGACGAGCCAGGCAGAGAGAGATTAAAGGTGGTCAGGACTGGGAGGATGACTGAGAGCTCACTGGAGGAGAAATCTTTGCAGCCCTTGCCATGGTAAGTCTCTGGCTGCAGGGCAATGCAGCTGTAGCTCCTGGCATTATCTCCTAAAACTGGCACAGGCACAGCTTGTGGGATCTGTACAGAGCGGGCTCTTGTTCAAGCATTTTTGAACAGCTGTGAAGCCAGGTGAGCACCCAGGGGTGCCCAGGGCTGTCCTGCAGAGCAGGGTCCCTGCACCCCAGGGCTGTGACAGGGCAGGGACTCTGCCGCCTGCCAGGGTCAGCGCTCAGCCTGCCCGGGGACATCCCCTTGCGCTGCAGGGAGAAGCTCTGCATGAAAGGAGCAACCCCAGCAATGCAGGGTCCTTCTGCTGTACAGAGGGTGCTGTCTGGGTGTCACGGCCCATTCGATGATGGACTCGTGATGGTTCTTTTAACCTTGATCTCAGAGTGCAAAATTAAGGCGACCAAAATGCCCAGGGGTAATAATTCAATCAAGCAGCATTACTTTATTAATTTCCCCTTAAATGGGCACGTGATAGAGAGAAAGAGGAAGAAAAAGAAAAGGGAAAAGAAATGGGGAGAAGAAAAAGTAAAGATGAGAAATGAGGTTGTGTTTGTTACCAGTTGAGTTCCTGATGGCGATGGTCAGGCAAATCGTCAGACCGACTCTTACAGATGGTCACCATCAGGGGACACCACAGGGACCAGGGGACACCAGGGCCTCTGAAGGGACAGCCAGGGCCACCGGTGTCACCACAGGGGTGGCCGGGACCCTTGGGAAAATGAGCAGGGTCACTATGGGGTCAGCGCCACCACAGGGATGGTCGAGGCCACCGTGGGGTCAAGGCCATTGGGGGGTCCGGGTTACCACGGGGTCAAGGCCACTGTGACGAAGGTCGCGGACAGGAACCAATAAAAGTGACACCAGATCTTGGAACCGTGTCGGAGCGGTTCTTGATGGCGATGTTCAGGCAAATACTGCTCCATCTTCGGACCGACTCTTACATTGGGTCAGAGCTATTCACATCTCAAGATGCAGGGCACTCCCAGGCGACTTTTAAACTAGTACAGCAAGTCGGTTGGTACCTGACAGGGAGGGATCCTGGTATTGAAATCCCTCTGTCTGGGTTGACGGGGTGGGCACTGGGACATAGAAACTAATTTCTTGGTTCAGGATGCGGCCCTGAAATTTCAGATCCATTTCTCTTAGAGTTGTATAAACCTGGGAGTATCAGAAATTAACACACTGTGCCTTACAGACAGCTTTACGGTGACTTTTCCAGGCTCATTATTGCTGGTTTGATGTTCCCATCAGAGCCAGCACATACAGAGCTGCCCCTGGGCTGTGCCCGGCTGCTGGGAGGGGTCTGCAGGGCAGAGCTGAGCACACAGCGGGTGGGATGGGGTCTGTGACACTGACAGGAGGAGACCTGGGGACACAGACACAGCTGCAGGCAGGGACAGCTCCAGGCAGCAGAGCAGGGGGTGTTCAGGAGCTCTTTTGGTCCTTCTCTGCAGATGATGCTGGGTGTTGTCTGCTGGGCAATGATCTGACTGTCCTTTGAGCACATCCCACCTTCAGCAGCCCTGACTCTGCTCTGCCTGTCCTGCTGGGCTCACGAGCTGCCCCCAGAAAGGCCCAGCTCTGCCGTAGGATCCCAGGAGTGCTGAGCCTTTCCTTGGGGTCTGCACTCTCCTCTCAGAGCCCTTTGCTTCCCTCAGTGAGCGGTTGTGTCCTGCTCTCTCCATCACATCTCCACCTCTGGGCTGAGGCAGCGAAAGGGCAGATCTGCCCTTTCAAACAGGGCTCTCCTGCTCCACTGTGAGTTCAGTTTTGGGTTTTCTTTTAAAGAGAGATTTGTTCATGAAGTGGTTTTCAAGGCAGCACAAGTGAAAAGACAGGGCAAATGGGTAAAAGCTGCTCTCCTAACTCTGCACTGAGCCACAGAGAGATGAGCTGTTTTGCCTGTCTTGAGACTCTTCTTCATATTTTCAGTCATATAAATGAGGATTTCAACCCCTGCAAAAATCCACTCATGAGATGTGATGATGGAAAATTCAAAACATAGACAAAATCATTGTAATGACATGCTAAGCCTCTACTTTGCAGCCCACGCTCGGAAGTGTATCAAGTACTGATCTTGAACTTTTCCACTAATGGAACGTCAAATCTGACATTGCTTGTGAACGTCAAGGCTGTCACAAACCAGCTCCCATGTCCCCAGCGCAGCAGAGCAAAGCTGGTTGCTTGGCCCCAGACGGGCAGAGGTCCTGCTCCTCACAGCACACTCAGCCAGCACACAGCGGAGGAAGGAAATGCATTTCAACTGGGCTTATTTATATGAAAAATGCAGTGGCTTTGCTCAGAGGAGTGTGTCCTGATTTTAAGTTGTCATTTTCTTTTTTGGAACAGAGCCCCCATGGCAAGAAACAGCAAATGTCCAACTGCAGCTCCATCACCCAGTTGCTCCCCCTGGCGTTCACAGACACACGGGAGCTGTGGCTCTTGCACTTCTGGCTCTTCCTGGGCATCTACCTGGCTGCCCTCCTGGGCAATGGCCTCACCATCACCACCATAGCCTGGGACCAGCACCTCCACACCCCCAGAGCCCGCCAGAGCCCGACAAGGCCCGACAGAGCCCGCCAGAGCCTGACAGAGCCCGCCAGAGTCCGTCAAGGCCCGACAGAACCCGCTAGAGCCCGCCAGAGCCCAACAAGGCCCCCCAGAGCCCGCCAGAGCCCGACAAGGCCCTACAGAGCCTGACAAGGCACGCCAGAGCCTGACAGAGCCTGCCAGAGCCCTCCAGAGCCCGACAAGGCACGCCAGAGCCCGCCAGAGCCCGACAAGGCCCGACAGAGCCTGACAGAGCCCGCCAGAGCCCGACAAGGCCCGCCAGAGCCCGCCAGAGCCTGACAAGGCCCGACAGAGCCCGCCAGAGCCCGCCAGAGCCCGACAAGGCCCGACAGAGCCTGACAGAGCTTCTTCCTGCTCAACCTCTCCTTCCTCGAGCTGGGCTCCATCTCCACCACTGTCCCCAAGTCCATGGCCAATTCATTCTGGGACACCAGGAGCATTTCTTACACAGGATGTGCTGCTCGAGTCTTTCTGTTTGTCTTTTTCATTTCAGCAGAGTATTTTCTTCCCATCATCATGTCCTATGACTGCTACGTTGCCATCTGTAAACCCCTGCACTACGGGACCCTCCTGGGCAGCAGAGCTTGTGTCCACATGGCAGCAGCTGCCTGGGCCACTGGGTTTCTCAGTGCTCTGCGCCATTTTCACTGCCACTGTGCAAGGGCACTGCTGTGGACCAGTTCTTCTGTGACATTCCCCCGATCCTCAAGCTCTCCTGCTCAGACACCTACCTCGGTGAAATCTGGCTTCTTGTGGCCAGTGTCTTGGTATTACTTGGGTGTTTTTTCTTTATTGGGCTGTCCTATGTGCAGATCTTCAGGGTCGTGCTGAGGATCCCCTCTGAGCAGGGAGGGCACAAAGCCTTTTCCACATGCCTCCCTCACCTGGCCGTGGTCTCCCTGTTTGTCAGCATTGGCATGTTTACCTACCTGAAAACACCCTTCATCTCCTCCCCATCCTTGGGCCTGGTTTTGTCATTTCTGTACTCAGTGTTGCCTCCAGCAGTGAACCCCCTCATCTACAGCAGGAGGAACCAGGAGCTCAAGGATGCCCTGTGGAAACTCATTTCTTATTGTTTTCTGAAGCAATAAACTCCCACCTGCTTCTACACAGGAGTTTTAATGCAGCTAATTACAGGACCAGCCTGTCATCTGGATTTTCTGTTGTTATTAGGTGTTTTTTTAATGTGATCCTGTTGTCATGCCCTTTCTAATTCTCTGTCTGATTTTCTTTTATAACTACTGGCTGTGTAAATGAAGAGCTGTGCTCTCCTTGTCTCTTAAACAAAATAAACATTCCTGTAGTAACTTGTTTTTCACTATATCCTTCCTCCAAGGCCTTTTTGGAGGTTCAGGGACAATTCCTGTGTGCGTGGGAGGAGGGGAAAAGAGTCCAGCACGGCAGCACTGCCAGGGAGCAGCTGCGCTTGGTCTTCCAGAGCTGTTCTCATTCCACTCCCACACTCTCCTTCTGATCCCTTGTACTGGTGCAAGGCCTGAGTGCTCTGGCAGCTTGGTCACCGTCCTGCTGTGTGTCAGTCCTGTGAGCGCAGGCAGGGACAGGCAATGGGCACTTGTGTGACAGATCTGGACCCAGAACAGCCTTTCCAGATAGAAAGGTGATCTCCTCAGGGCAGTGCATGATGCTTTAGGTCTTCTTCCAAAGATTCTCTCAAGAATATGCCCATGAAATTGGCCACGGATGCAAACCCCAGGGTACAGCTGAACAGTGTGTGTGTGCGGGGCTGGCACACAGCAGTGTCCTCTCACAGCCAGGCCTCCTGCCAGAGACCTGCAGGACCAGCAGAGCAGGGGCTGGGCTGTGCCCGTGTGCACCGGACACCCCACAGAAGCTGCCCCAGGACATCCTCACGAACTGCCCCTCATAACCACCATTTCCAGCACTGGCCTCTCTCCCCACCTCACAGATGTTGCTCTTCCCCCCATGGAGGGACACTGAATGAGCAGGTCAGAAATCCATGTTTGCTTTGTACAGATGAGATGTGAGCACGCACATCACGGATGTGAGGTGAGATGTACCCAAGTAAGCACAAACAACATCAACTATTCCTGGGAGTTCCATGAAGGCCTGTGGGACAGACAGTGCCTTGACGTCACTTCATGTTGGCAGAAACATCCTATGGGAAACCACCTGAATGCAGCACTGGGTTGTGCTTCCTTGAACTGTGATCCCCGTGTCCATTCCTCATGGCGTGGGACATCTCAGATGAGTGCAGAGCAGGGTGACATGCCACAAGGCTGGGGTGCCTCCCATCCTTTGGGAGTGGCAACAGGAGGCCAGAGGGAAACCAAGACTACGGCCTCTATGTGCAACAGGGAAAGATTCTGTCTCTGAACATCCCACTCAGAGAGGTTCTGGGGTCCTTGGAAAAGGCAGACATCCAACCGAACTTCAAGAAGGGCTCTTTATTAAAACCCAGCCATTTTCCTCAAGAAGAGCTGCTCCTCCACCTGGTTTAGCGCCAGCAGCACAGGGCTCTCAGGATCCATCGTGATCTTGGCCGCTTCCATGAAGAGCGCACGATGACAATGGTCTGAGTTGCCAGGAAGCAGATGGAAGGCTCACTGTCATTCTCCAAGGGTTGAATGGCTGCCAGAGAAAGAAGCAGAGCCCAGGTGACCTCTCAAGTCTGGCCCCCAGGAATCCCCTCCCGACCACGCTCCCTACTCACCTCTGCAGATCACAGGCAGCTTCTCGTTGCATGTGCCCCTCAGGTGCCACACAGCCAGCCCTGGGCACAGAGCTCCATCAGCCCCTGCTCCCTCCCCTCACCAGGGCTGAGCCCAGGGGAGAGCAGGAGCTGAGATGGTGGGACCAAGCAAGGCAGCCACCAAGCCCACCTGTGTGGGCAGGGCTGGGAGGGGAGGCCAAGGCCCTGCACGGGGCAGCAGGGGCTCTGGCAGGCACAGGGCTGCTCCTTGTGCCAGGGCAGCGGTGGGGACCGGGGCCAGGCTGCCAAGAGAGGGACCCTGGGGACTGTGACTCACCGATGAACCTCAAGGCCGCCTCTCGCAAGCTGGCCTGAGCATCCATCAGGTATGGCAGGCTCTGAATCAAGAACTCTTGAGCTCTGCTTCTGTCCTGCTCCAGCTGGAGAGAGCACAAGGGTGTGGGCACGTCAGTGTCCCTCCCCACTTGGCTGGATCAGTCTCTCCTCCCAGGAACCCCCGTTCCCCTTCCCCTCCGGCCATTCCCGTGTTCCAGCCAGGAGCCCTGTGGGGCTGAGGCTGAGAGAGAGACACAGGCTGAGGAGTGCCAGGGCTGCTGAGAGCCCTCCATCCCAGTGGGTGCAGGGAGGGCAGCGGGACAGAGAGAAGAGCCCTTGGGGGCTCTGTTCTTGAGGACAGGGAACAAGGATGCAGCCTGGAGCTGCAGCAGGACAGGCGAGGCACATCTGCAGAGCCCACAGCACAGATATGTGCCTTTGTCCAGCCTGGGCCCTGGGCCTTGGGGGTCGTCCTCACCAAGCACTCTCCAATCCTCCATTTCTGCTGTGTCTGCACCAGGTGTTCGAGCTGTTTCCACTTGAGGAGCTCTGCTGCAGCAAGGAGGCCTTCCCTGGCGACCTACGGAACAGCAGAAACTGGGAGATGGCAGCATGGTCTGGAGAAGGAGATCTGGCATCACCCTCCTCTGGGCTCCGTTCCTGGGATGATTCTGCCCTTAGGGAGCTGAGACATGCCCTGGCCCAATCATCCAGGGGTCTCTTCCCTGCGTCACTGCTCAGCATTGAAATTTGTACCTTGGCCACGCTCTGCGTTTGGTCACTCATGTGGAAGAAGAGTGGGAGCAGGCCAAGTCGCACCCTGTTCTTCGTCTTTCTCTTGTTGTTACCCACCAACACCTTCATCAGGTCTCTGAAGAGGCTGATGGACATCTCTCTCAGCTGGCTCAGCTCCTGGAAGGGAGAAGCACAGTAGGACCTGAACACCAGCAGCTCTCTGCCCACAGTTTGCAGAATGTGGCTGATGTGAGGGGAGGTGCTCCAGGGCAGCATTCTGCACACTGCAGTTGTGGGCCAGATCTGCGGCCCTGCGTACAGGAAAGGCCACTCAAGAGACTTGTTCAGGCAGTGCCTGTGCCTCAAAGTGCTCTCCCAGCCACCCAGCGACCCCCACCAGCTTCAGCAGCCATGGTGGGGAGGAGCTGTGGGAGCAGCTGGCAGGGAGAAGCTGGGCTGGGCTGCAGAACACAGAAACCATCCCACAAGAGCCTCAGGGAGAAAGCAGAGAAGAAGCCCCTGCTCCGCGTGGCTGGGCTGAAGGGCAGCTCTCATTGTCCAGTTCTCATCCACAAGGCTCAGGCTTATATCAGCCTTACATCATCGAAAAAGGGCGGGAGAAATTCTGCCAGCAGCACAGCCATGGGGGTGGCCTCCTTCCTCTCCAGCTGAGCCATCACGTTTCTGAAGACCACCAGAGCCTTGATCTTGATAGCCTTATTGCCGTACTGCAGGACCCACAATAGGTCTGGCAGCATGACCTTCATTTTTCTTGCCTGTATGAAAAAGAGAGTTGCCCTCTTGGGACCAGGTCGATGCCTGGAGAGCTCCCCAGGCAGCCACCAGGCCCCACCATGGCAGGGAGGGCCTTCGGAGCAGTCACCCCTGCTCCTGACTGCCAGCCAAGGCCAAGCCCGAACCCACTGCCCCGACCCTTGGCTGCCAACATGGCTGCCCTTGGTGACGCCCTACTCACCATCTCGTGTCTCTCTGACAGCGTCATCATGCCCCTGAGCAACAGGGAGAGCAGCGTTGGTCTTCGTTGCCTCAGAAACCTACTGACTTGGTACATTGGAGCAAACGCCTCATCTTGCAGGTCACTGCTGGCCAGCATCTGAAAGCAAGCCAGCAGTGAGCAACTGGCAGAGCTGGTGGGGCTCCTTGCACCGTGCAGCTCCTGGGGCACCAGGAGCTTTTTCCAGTAACTCACAGCCAAGCGAAGGATGGAGGCGTCGTCCCGGTGTGTATATAAGATCCTACGGTGCCGGTCCTGCAGTTGGATGTGCAGCTCCTTCAAGACGTTCTGCAAGGTCTGGGGCACGGAGAACATCACCTCCCACAGTGCCAGGGCAGTCCTGCAAGAGAGCGCTCTGTCAGCAGGGCAGCCTGGGCCACAGCAGCGTGTCCAGGCTCAGCGCTGCAGGACTGCCCTGGGATGCCCTGGGCAGCAGCAGAGGGCTGAGCTGCTGCTTCTGTGGGGCTGGCAGGAGTGCAGTGGGGGGCTCTGGGCTGTCTTGCTCAGCTGTGGCTGCTGCGGGCCTGGCTGAGCCCCAGCGCTGGCAAATGTGTTGGGATGGAGGGTCCTGCTCCTCGGGGGTGTCCTGCAGGATTCCTTGGCGCTGGCAGCCAGAGCGTCTCCAGGCCCCTCTCCCCACAGGGAACAAGCCCTCATGGCTTTTGGGGCCAGTACCTGTCTCCTGGTGGTGCGATTGTCAGCAGCGTCGAGACCACCTCCCCAGGGCATTTGTCAGCCATCTCGACAATGAGGGACTCCACACTCTGCCGGGCTGCTGTCGTGTTTATGCTCTCCAGGTTTCTGTGGATGCAGCTCGTGATCTTTGGTACCTGGAGGGGACAAAGGTGAGGATGGCACTGCCACTGGAGTGCAGCCATTTTTTCAGCTGTCCTTCCCATCCCTCTCTGCCGCCTTCACGTGGCTTCACTGTTCCGAGACACCGGGATTTGGGAGGAAAAGACGGATGGAGGGAGGAACAAGGCCTGACAGGGCCAAAGGGCAATCCAGCCAAAGGCCACTTACATCCACCAGCCAGAAATCACAGTTTCTCTTCACCGTGTTCAGCATGTTTCTGGCCGCCTCCTTGTCAAAGGTGCTGGAGTCTCTCATTGCCTCGATTAACACCAGGACCACGTCTGTTTTCTCACAAGGCTGGAGGTCTTCTGCAAAGAACTATGGGAAGAAGGGAGGCAGCGAAGCCAAGTCACACCCGGTGCCCTGATGCTGCTGCTTAGCCGGGCAGTGCCAGCAGCCCTGCAGAGGCACCCGGCGGTGCTGCAACAGTGCCTGCAGCCAAACTGGGAGCAGGGGCGGCAGTGACTGCTGGGGAGGATGAGAAGAGAGGCCCCAGGTTGAGGGAGAAGGTTTGGGCTCATGGGCACAGGGTGCTGGCCCTGCCGTGAACCAGGGCTTGCTGGTGGCCAGGAGGACTGGGGCTGCTGCTGGGACACTGGAGCACACCCTCGCATTGTCCCTGCTTGGGGACAGCAGGAACCCTCTCAGCAGGGACCATGCCAGCCCCGCTGATTGTGGAGGCCTTTGCTCACACAAGGCCCCTGCTGATGCCACAGCCAAGGATGCCAGCCAGAGCCGGGAGCTCGTTACCTCGATAATGTGAGCAGCACTCGGCGAAGAACGCAAGGAGGTGGTCTTGGCTTCACAGTCCTCCTGGAGATGTGCGTTCTCCTCTGGCAGTGTCGTGCCTAAAAAGCGGGCAAACACAGAACAGTTGGTAAGACACAGCAGCTTCCCCAGTACCAGAAAGAGCTTTGAACTTGGAGTGGCCGAGGAGAGAGGTCATGTCAGTGCAGGAGGTGGTGGAGAGTGGTGCCATGGAAAGCCTGACCTGCCTCCAGTGTACGTGTGTGAATGCTCCTGGCTGTGTAAACTGCAAGGCCCTAGAGCTCTGTGTGCAGTCCCACAGCTCAGTCCCCATGGCTGGAGTAACGTGGGAGATGTGGGGGAGGGCTCGCATGGCTGGAGTGCTGCGGGGCAGGGATACAGGACCCCCGGGAGAGATGGGAAGATGCAGCACAACTGTGTCCTGCTCTCCTAAGGAGCAGCTCAGCTACACGTGAGCATCACGGTCTGGGAGAGAGCGTGGGGGTCAGGAGCAGAGGAGGGGCAGTGCTGGTGACACGGAGGTCCATCACAATGCCAAGGAAGATGAGAGTCCATGTGTTCCGGTTCCACCTCAGACGTGGGCAACCAGCCAGCGTCTGCTAAAGGAGGAGAGCAGGAAGGGCTGCAGAGAGGGTTTGCAGGCAGGACAGAGCAGAGGAAGGAGCTCTGCCCCATGTCCATCCCAGTGCCTGCTGCCCTGGCACGGTCGTCCCATGCGTGTCACGGCTGGAGGGTGCCTGGCAGACGGGCTGAGATGCTGGAGCCAGGCAGGACAGGGAAAGCCCCCAGTGCAGCGGGTGAGGAACTCGCTTCAGACGGGCAGGAAAGGTCCCCGTCCCACAGCACGGCTGCCTCCTGCCCACCCAGCTGCCTCTCGCTGCCAGTGCCCTGGAGCAGGAGCTGGGTCCCCTCTGCCTGCAGAAGCTGTGCTGGCGCCAGCTCCCAGCTCAGAGCAGCCCTGCACTTCAGGCAGCATAATCACCACCCATGGGAACCCCCTGCCAGCCTGTGGGGAAACGTGATGCTGGTGTGGAGCAGAGAGCCATAGCTGGGCCCCACCCTGGCCAGACAGTCAGGGCCTCTCACTCACCGATCTGCAGTGGCTGGACCACATCCACCTGGTTGGGGTCCAGTGGAGATCTGAGCTCCTGTGGAGCCCCAACCTCCTCCTGCCAGGCCACCCTGGGGCGGCTGGGGGGTCTCTCCTGCCAGGCCAGCCTAGGTCGGATCGGGGGTCTCTCCGCCATTTTGCAGACAAAGGCTACGACTAAGGATGGGGAAGGCGGATGCTTCGGAAAAATGCCTTGGTGCTGCAGCTCCGCCAGAGGCAGCGACGAAAGGTGTGGGCTGCGCTCGTGTGCTCCTCGTTGGGGAAAGACGTGAGCTGCGCTCAGGAGCTCCTTGCTCCAAGTCTGCCAGGGGCAGCAGAGAGTCTGCCGGAGGCAGCTAGAGCTAGGTTGTGGTTGGACTCGACGATCTTAAGTGTGTCTTCCAACCAAAAAGATTCTCCGATTCTCTGAGAGACGTGGGCTACGCGCGGGGGCTCTCGCCAGCTCCGTGCTCACACCCTGTCTCCTCACCGTCCTGTCGGACAGTGTGGGCTGGGCCCGCAGCTGCGCTGAGCACGTGCAGGGCAGTGGGTGTCACCAAGTGAGGTCACAAAGGGCCCCACTGTGACCCTGCGCCTGGGGAGGGAGGCCAGGGTGTCCCTTGGGAGGCACAGGCCAGCTCAGCCCTGGGCACCTGGGTTCTCTCAGGGTGGCCATGGCTAAATTTCAATGCCAATTTCTAAACCCATTGCTCTGAGCATAGTCTTTAACAGTCCGTTGCACCGCTCCATTTTCCCGGTGGCTGGTGCATGATGGGGATGTCACAGACCCACTCAATGCCACGGTCCTTGGTCCAGACGTCTATGAGGATGTTGTGGAAATGAGTCCTGTTGTCTGGCTCAGCTCTCTCTGGGCTACCGCGTCACCACAGGACTTGCTTTTCAAGGCCCAGGACAGTGTTGCGGGCAGTGCCGTGGGACACGGTGCATGTTTCCAGCCAATGGCTGCCCCATCGTAAGCACAGAGCTCGTGCCGTGGCGGGTTTGTGTCAGTGTGATATATTCAATTTGCCAGGCCTCCCCATGTTTACACTTTAGTCATCGCCCCCCATACCACACAGGCTTTGCCTGCTTGGCTTGTTTGATCGTAGCACATGTTTCACAACGGTGAATAACCTGTGCAAGAGCGTGCATGGTCAAGTCCACCCCTCGACTGTGAGTCCATTCATATGTTGCATCCCTTCCTCGATGACCTGAGGCATCGTGGGCCCAATGGGGCATCAATAATTCACCTTCATCTTGCCAGTGCAAATCTATTTCAGCCACTTTAATCTTGGCAGCTCGATCCCCCTGCTGGTTGTTCTTATCAGATTCTTCAGTGGACCGACACTTGGGCACATGGGCTTCTACGTGGTAAACTCTCACAGGCAGGTTCTCCAGCCGGGCAGCAATATCTCGCCATGATTCAGCAGCCCAGAATGGTTGGGCTCTGCGCTGCCAGCGGCTCCGCTTCCATTGCTGGAACCAGCGCCACGGGGCATTTCCACCATCCATGAGAGAGCAGAGGTGAAGCTGCTTAGATGCTGGGGCCTCTTCAGCCCCTGTCAGGATGGCGGGTGCTGGGTCTTGTGGGGCCTCTGCCCCACAGCATGGGCTGTGGCCCAGCGTACAGCAGGGGCCACAATGGTCGGACGCTGTTGGCGGTGGCGGCGAGAAGCCAGATGGCCCATGGCTGCGTTCCAGCGGCACAGCCCGCGATACTGACTGTGTGAGCGGGTGGTGCCACGGACACGCGGGGTCTGGAACATGGGGGTGGCCGGGAGATGGGAGGGACAGGGAGGGTGGCAGAGAGGAAGGGGCCCCGGGCCTGGGCCGGGGCTGCTCGAGCTCGGGGCAGCCTGAGCACTCTGCCCTGGTTTGGGTGCCACACTGCCATGTGGCGCTGTGTCCTCTGATTGGCAGTCTGGGATTTCCCTCTGGCTCCTCCCATCAAATGATTGGTCAGACTGTTTGTCAATGATCCATGTGCTGCACTCCCACCAGGTGTGACTGGTGCAGCTAGCACAGCCCGGCCCTGAATGCTGCCCAGTTTGTTCAACTCTCGTCACCTTTTTGCAGGTCTCAAAGCTTGATTGGCTGGTTACCTCTCAGTCACATGGCTCGCCCCGCCTCCTCAAATGTGATTTGCTCTCCTCGGTCCACTGACTCTCTAGAGACTTCGGCTTGGTTGTTGCCAGGCAACGAGCTCCACCTAAAAATGGAGCTGTGCGGCCTGAGCAAAGGCCATGGGTGATAAACGACACGTTGGGACTCTGAACATGAGGATTTGGCCCCAAGAAGGAGGCTCTGGGCACTCAAAAGGACGGGCAGATCCATGTGCTGCACTCCCACCAGGTGTGACTGGTGCAGCTAGCACAGCCCGGCCCTGAATGCTGCCCAGTTTGTTCAACTCTCGTCACCTTTTTGCAGGTCTCAAAGCTTGATTGGCTGGTTACCTCTCAGTCACATGGCTCGCCCCGCCTCCTCAAATGTGATTTGCTCTCCTCGGTCCACTGACTCTCTAGAGACTTCGGCTTGGTTGTTGCCAGGCAACGAGCTCCACCTAAAAATGGAGCTGTGCGGCCTGAGCAAAGGCCATGGGTGATAAACGACACGTTGGGACTCTGAACATGAGGATTTGGCCCCAAGAAGGAGGCTCTGGGCACTCAAAAGGACGGGCAGATGCTACAGATGGCGCTTTGGGCCCTGAACATGAGGGGACCCTCTTGGTTCCCACCCGAGCTGGGTTTGGTGCCCAAAGAGTGGGAAGAGGAGCAGTGGTTGGTGAGGACGTATTGGATCATGTGGGACCTGAGCCCGACGTCCATGGGGTGGAACAAGGGGTGGAGAAAGAACTGTTGTGGTGGCGACACTGCTCCTGCGTGGAGCTCCAGAGGCTGCAGGAGGATTTCTGCTCCACAAGGGACCAGCACAAGCCAGTGGCCCGTTCCTGTCTGTCACTGCTCTGGGGTTGTGACCTCGGCAGCACCTGCACAGCAGGAGTGTCCTCACTGCCAGCACCGGCTCTTTCCTCTGTCTGCACCTCTGTCCCCATCTCCCCGTGCTCTCCTCCCTCCCAGGCACCTTTTCCGCCTCCTCCAGGACCCACCAAGGCCTCTGTCTGTCTCTAAAAGGAAAGAAAAACTTTCCACTCTGACGCCATCAAATAAGCCCATGAAATGAAAACATTTTTAATGGGAAGGGTAACCCTAACGTTTCCCTGTCTGAATGGTTTTAATAATTGTACTGCAGTTTTTAAAAAATCGTGTAGCTTTAGTTTCTACTGGGAGGTTGTCTTCCGTGTGCCGTTGAGATTTCACACATATTATACCACTTTCTTTATTCTCCCTGTTCAGTTGCCTTCGACACGTATCATGTTATGTCCATAGGCAGCCATCCAGAATTTGTGTTTAGTTTTGATATTGTTAGGTATTGCAGTTGAGACGGACAAATGAGGTAGACCAAGTTCTTAGGTAAAAGCAGCAGTCTCCATTTATTGCCACAAACATCTTTTTATGTATTTTTCCAGCTCAAGTGTCTTTTTGCTATTGGTTACAAGTTGCGGCAGTAGCATCTCATTGGCTAATTTTGCTGTCATCAGTGTCACTCTTTTACTCCCTTCTCTCTCATGGCTACACCTCAATATCTCTGGATACTCCTTTAGTTCCATCTTTCTCACAGGTAGGCCTTAGTATCTTCAAGGCTAATTTCTGTTCCCATGTCCTCCCTTAGGGAATCCACAGACTCACCATAGTCCCCCACAAGATACCAAACTGAGGGTGTCAGTTCATCCCCGGGGCCACACACACGTGCCACACGCATTTCCTCCATCGCCTCCTCCTCTGGTGACACACAAGAGTAGACAGCACATGAGGTTTTGATAAGAATCTCTCCAAGCACTTCAGTTTCTCCCTGGATATTCCAAAGGCACCAGTGTCACATTTGGACAGGGACAGCCATAGCCCACTCCATGAGGCTCTGTATGGGGATAGAGGGGAAGATTTGGGGAGGAGGTTAGTGAAATGTAAATACGCTCAAGTGACTTGCACTTGTCTGTAGAAAAAGCACATGCATCACACTAATTGTTCTACTGACCTTGTGTGCTTGATGAGTAGAACCTCTGCGTTAGATAACATAGGCCTGTGAGAAACTGCAGGCACCTCATCACTATGTCTGAGGTTCCTGCTTGGTTGTGAGGAAGAGCGGGAAGCTGCGCCTGCCTGAAGCCTTGAAATACAGGCGAGCTCAGCAGTTCCGGTGATCGTCCAGCAGGGTGAACTGACCAGCGCCTGCGTCCCCGCTTCTGTCACCTCTGCCTGGGAGCTCCGGTGTGGCTTCGGAGATCCCCCAGTAGAGAGGGAACTAAAATAAAACTTGCTCTTTGCAAATGCATTTGTGGCCTCTGGCTCTTCTTGCGATGTGCCTGCGTATGTGTACACAGGCTCTGCAAACAAAACATTGCTCTTGTCCATGGCACTGTGTCAACAGAGCCTGATAGAGCCCAACAGCACCTGACAAAGTCTGACAGGGCCAGACAGAGCCCGACAAAGCGTGAAAGAGCCCATATGACCCCAAGAGAGTCCAAGAGGGCATGAAAGAGCCCTACAGAGCTTGACAGAGTCCGACAGGGCCCAAGAGAGACCAACAGAGGGTCCAGAGAAGAGCAACAAGACTGGTGAAGGGACTTGAGCACAAGACCTATGGGGAGAGGCTGAGGGAGCTGGGCTTGTTTAGTCCGGAGAAGAGGAGGCTTAGAGGTGAGCTCATCACTCTCTAGAACTACCTGAAGGGAAGTTGTGGCCAGCTGGGACTGGGTGCCATGATCTAGCAAATGGGCTGGAGTTGGACCAAGGGTTGGACTTGATGATCTCTGCGGTCTTTTCCAACCCAGTCGATTCTGTGATTCTGCGAACAGAGCCTGACAGAGTTTCACAGAGCCTGACAGGGCCCAAAGAACATGATCATGACTTGCAGGGTACAGTCACGCTTGATTTTAAAATGCCAGTCTAGTCTATTTTTCTTCACTGCTTATTTGGCTATTTGTAGAGGACACAAAGCACTTGTACTGCAATCCTATCTGCTATGCTATGTAGTCCTGTGTACTATTTGTTCCTCCATACTGTTTAATCAACACTTGCAGCCAGATGTCCTAGCAAAATCTTGCACATACCTCGAGAACTGACCAGGAACAGTGGCCACATGTTGCTAAAATCATCTCTAAAAGCTTCTAAACTCAGTTTCTAGAAGTAGGACAGATCCTGGCACCGTGACTGATAGAGAGCTCTTCAGACTCCTGCCCAAGCGATTTTGGGGGATAGAAAATATCAGCTGCACTGAGTTTTTTCTTCACAAGCTTTTCCTTCATCATTTTTTAAAGAATCATTTCACATTATTCCCCGTATGTTCATTAGCATCAAGTCTGATCTTTTATTTCCCAAGAAAAATTTAACCATGTCAACAAAAGACTAGTGGAAACCACCAGTCTGCAGTCCAGGTTAAAATCTCTCTGAGTATCCACATGAGAGAAACAAAACATGAAATGAAGACAGAGACGTGGAGTGGAACTCCTCCAGCTTCTTCTAGAAAGTCTACTTCTCCATTACAGACATATAAAGCAGTTACCTGGAATATGGAGGCGTATGCTTTTACATTCCATCAAATCCTTCACAAAATCGTTTGTAAACGATTGTTTGCTGAATGCCTTGCTGACTTCCAGGTAACAGACCACCGCTGCTCTGCCCACGGCCAGCAACCCCGTCCTTTCCTCACAGAGAACAAAGAGGATGGACAGACACAACCTGCCCTGGGTAAAACCCATCACCTTCTCTTTCAGACACCCAGAAATGGGGTTCCAGTGGACACGTTCTGGGGCACAGCCCTTGGTTCCCCTGCTCACCCACCTGCCATTTTTGAGAAGTGCACACACTGTGTGAGAGCTGCCAGTGGTCAGGGAGTCCCCCCAGTCTCCATGAGCTTTCCAAGATGGTGGAGAGTGGCCTCACCGTGACGTCGTCCTGCTGTCTCAGCTCCTGGGGTGCTGCCCCTCCTGTCCCATAGACTGGAAAGGATTGTGTTAGTTCCAGTGATCCCTGACTTGATCCCCATCCACTGCTGCTTGTTCTGCCTCCAGTCACAGAGGCCTGAGAGACCTTGCTGGTGAAGATGGAGAGCAAGACACACAGGGAATGTCACTTCCTTCCCTTATTAAATTCGTCAGTGGCCACATGTTGTCTTTGTTTCTCCTTTAACTGTTCCTGCAGTAGTAACAGCTCATTATGGGGACCTTCAATTGCCTTACAGGTCTAGACTGAGTTCTGATCTGGACTGCTGCTGTGCTTGGAGGCTGCTGTCATTGAGCACCAGATGAACTCACTCCTGCCACCCTGCCTGGCAGTTTATTCCATCCGTGTCACAGCTCTGTCTGCAGCACTGACAGCTCCAGCCCACCCCGTCAGGTCCCTGGCTGAGGACATTACCTCACATCTGGGCTGAACCACCCCAGCTGTGGCACCAGCCCGACTCTGACCTGCCACAGGAAACCTGGTACCAAGTGTCCAAGACCCCATGTGTGCAAAGGCTTTGCCTCAGAGCACAGACATGACATGGCCACAGATTATTGAATGTCTCTCTACACCTAGGAGTATAAAACCAGAATAAAATGCCTGAATTCATTCAACTGAAGATGCTCCTCCCCCAGCGTGGAGGAATTAGATCCTTTGCTGTAACATTCCTGGTGTCCTGTCTAACGATGGGGCAAGAAAATATGTTTCTCATGCCAAAATTATTTCTTAATATGAAAAAAACTACTGCAGGAAAGAATTGTCTCTGTAGTGGTGAGAGAAGAAACATCACTGATTATTTCAGACTTTTTCATGGGCCATTCCCCTGGAGATCCAGGAAGAACACAAGGGAGCCCAGAGGGGAGAGAGAAAGGGACCTCATGGGCTGCTGCTGTGCTGCTGAGCTGGGCTGGGCTCCTGGGACAGAGGGAGCTCATGGCAAGCGGCAGCGCTGCAGAGAGACAGCTCTGCCCAGGAGCAGCTCCTCTGCAAAGCGCAGCAGGCCTGAGGTTTCTGCCTGGGCATCTCAGGGAGACGAGCCAGGCAGAGAGAGATTAAAGGTGGTCAGGACTGGGAGGATGACTGAGAGCTCACTGGAGGAGAAATCTTTGCAGCCCTTGCCATGGTAAGTCTCTGGCTGCAGGGCAATGCAGCTGTAGCTCCTGGCATTATCTCCTAAAACTGGCACAGGCACAGCTTGTGGGATCTGTACAGAGGGGGCTCTTGTTCAAGCAGTTTTGAACAGCTGTGAAGCCAGGTGAGCACCCAGGGGTGCCCAGGGCTGTCCTGCAGAGCAGGGTCCCTGCACCCCAGGGCTGTGACAGGGCAGGGACTCTGCCGCCTGCCAGGGTCAGCGCTCAGCCTGCCCGGGGACATCCCCTTGCGCTGCAGGGAGAAGCTCTGCATGAAAGGAGCAACCCCAGCAATGCAGGGTCCTTCTGCTGTACAGAGGGTGCTGTCTGGGTGTCACGGCCCATTCGATGATGGACTCGTGATGGTTCTTTTAACCTTGATATCAGAGTGCAAAATTAAGGCGACCAAAATGCCCAGGGGTAATAATTCAATCAAGCAGCATTACTTTATTAATTTCCCCTTAAATGGGCACGTGATAGAGAGAAAGAGGAAGAAAAAGAAAAGGGAAAAGAAACGGGGAGAAGAAAAAGTAAAGATGAGAAATGAGGTTGTGTTTGTCACCAGTTGAGTTCCTGATGGCGATGGTCAGGCAAATCGTCAGACCGACTCTTACAGATGGTCACCATCAGGGGACACCACAGGGACCAGGGGACACCAGGGCCTCTGAAGGGACAGCCAGGGCCACCGGTGTCACCACAGGGGTGGCCGGGACCCTTAGGAAAATGAGCAGGGTCACCATGGGGTCAGCGCCACCACAGGGATGGTCGAGGCCACCGTGGGGTCAAGGCCATTGGGGGGTCCGGGTCACCACGGGGTCAAGGCCACTGTGACGAAGGTCGCGGACAGGAACCAATAAAAGTGACACCAGATCTTGGAACCGTGTCGGAGCGGTTCTTGATGGCGATGTTCAGGCAAATACTGCTCCATCTTCGGACCGACTCTCACATTGGGTCAGAGCTATTCACATCTCAAGATCACTACAGGGCACTCCCAGGCGACTTTTAAACTAGTACAGCAAGTCGGTTGGTACCTGACAGGGAGGGATCCTGGTATTGAAATCCCTTTGTCTGGGTTGACGGGGTGGGCACTGGGACATAGAAACTAATTTCTTGGTTCAGGATGCGGCCCTGAAATTTCAGATCCATTTCTCTTAGAGTTGTATAAACCTGGGAGTATCAGAAATTAACACACTGTGCCTTACAGACAGCTTTACGGTGACTTTTCCAGGCTCATTATTGCTGGTTTGATGTTCCCATCAGAGCCAGCACATACAGAGCTGCCCCTGGGCTGTGCCCGGCTGCTGGGAGGGGTCTGCAGGGCAGAGCTGAGCACACAGCGGGTGGGATGGGGTCTGTGACACTGACAGGAGGAGACCTGGGGACACAGACACAGCTGCAGGCAGGGACAGCTCCAGGCAGCAGAGCAGGGGGTGTTCAGGAGCTCTTTTGGTCCTTCTCTGCAGATGATGCTGGGTGTTGTCTGCTGGGCAATGATCTGACTGTCCTTTGAGCACATCCCACCTTCAGCAGCCCTGACTCTGCTCTGCCTGTCCTGCTGGGCTCACGAGCTGCCCCCAGAAAGGCCCAGCTCTGCCGTAGGATCCCAGGAGTGCTGAGCCTTTCCTTGGGGTCTGCACTCTCCTCTCAGAGCCCTTTGCTTCCCTCAGTGAGCGGTTGTGTCCTGCTCTCTCCATCACATCTCCACCTCTGGGCTGAGGCAGCGAAAGGGCAGATCTGCCCTTTCAAACAGGGCTCTCCTGCTCCACTGTGAGTTCAGTTTTGGGTTTTCTTTTAAAGAGAGATTTGTTCATGAAGTGGTTTTCAAGGCAGCACAAGTGAAAAGACAGGGCAAATGGGTAAAAGCTGCTCTCCTAACTCTGCACTGAGCCACAGAGAGATGAGCTGTTTTGCCTGTCTTGAGACTCTTCTTCATATTTTCAGTCATATAAATGAGGATTTCAACCCCTGCAAAAATCCACTCATGAGATGTGATGATGGAAAATTCAAAACATAGACAAAATCATTGTAATGACATGCTAAGCCTCTACTTTGCAGCCCACGCTCGGAAGTGTATCAAGTACTGATCTTGAACTTTTCCACTAATGGAACGTCAAATCTGACATTGCTTGTGAACGTCAAGGCTGTCACAAACCAGCTCCCATGTCCCCAGCACAGCAGAGCAAAGCTGGTTGCTTGGCCCCAGACGGGCAGAGGTCCTGCTCCTCACAGCACACTCAGCCAGCACACAGCAGAGGAAGGAAATGCATTTCAACTGGGCTTATTTATATGAAAAATGCAGTGGCTTTGCTCAGAGGAGTGTGTCCTGATTTTAAGTTGTCATTTTCTTTTTTGGAACAGAGCCCCCATGGCAAGAAACAGCAAATGTCCAACTGCAGCTCCATCACCCAGTTGCTCCCCCTGGCGTTCACAGACACACGGGAGCTGTGGCTCTTGCACTTCTGGCTCTTCCTGGGCATCTACCTGGCTGCCCTCCTGGGCAACGGCCTCACCATCACCACCATAGCCTGGGACCAGCACCTCCACAGCCCCAGAGCCCGCCAGAGCCCGACAAGGCCCGACAGAGCCCGCCAGAGCCTGACAGAGCCCGCCAGAGCCCGACAAGGCCCGACAGAGCCCGACAAGGCCCGACAGAGCCTGACAGAGCCCGCCAGAGCCTGACAGAGCCCGCCAGAGCCCGACAAGGCCCGACAGAGCCTGACAGAGCCTGCCAGAGCCCGACAAGGCCCGACAGAGCCTGACAGAGCCCGACAGAGCCTGACAGAGCCCGCCAGAGCCCGACAAGGCCCGACAGAGCCTGACAGAGCCCGCCAGAGCCCGACAAGGCCCGACAGAGCCCGCCAGAGCCTGACAGAGCCCGCCAGAGCCCGACAAGGCCCGACAGAGCCTGACAGAGCCCTCCAGAGCCCGACAAGGCCCGACAGAGCCTGACAGAGCATCTTCCTGCTCAACCTCTCCCTCCTCGAGCTGGGCTCCATCTCCACCACTGTCCCCAATTCCATGGCCAATTCATTCTGGGACACCAGGAGCATTTCTTACACAGGATGTGCTGCTCGAGTCTTTCTGTTTGTCTTTTTCATTTCAGCAGAGTATTTTCTTCCCATCATCATGTCCTATGACCGCTACGTTGCCATCTGCAAACCCCTGCACTACGGGACCCTCCTGGGCAGCAGAGCTTGTGTCCACATGGCAGCAGCTGCCTGGGCCACTGGGTTTCTCAGTGCTCTGCGCCATTTTCACTGCCACTGTGCAAGGGCACTGCTGTGGACCAGTTCTTCTGTGAAATTCCCCCGATCCTCAAGCTCTCCTGCTCAGACACCTACCTCGGGGAAATCTGGCTTCTTGTGGCCAGTGTCTTGGTATTACCTGGGTGTTTTTTCTTTATTGGGCTGTCCTATGTGCAGATCTTCAGGGCCGTGCTGAGGATCCCCTCTGAGCAGGGAGGGCACAAAGCCTTTTCCACATGCCTCCCTCACCTGGCCATGGTCTCCCTGTTTGTCAGCATTGGCATGTTTACCTACCTGAAAACGCCCTTCATCTCCTCCCCATCCTTGGGCCTGGCTTTGTCATTTCTGTACTCAGTGTTGCCTCCAGCAGTGAACCCCCTCATCTACAGCAGGAGGAACCAGGAGCTCAAGGATGCCCTGTGGAAACTCATTTCTTATTGTTTTCTGAAGCAATAAACTCCCACCTGCTTCTACACAGGAGTTTTAATGTAGCTAATTACAGGACCAGCCTGTCATCTGGATTTTCTGTTGTTATTAGGTGTTTTTTTAATGTGATCCTGTTGTCATGCCCTTTCTAATTCTCTGTCTGATTTTCTTTTATAACTACTGGCTGTGTAAATGAAGAGCTGTGCTCTCCTTGTCTCTTAAACAAAATAAACATTCCTGTAGTAACTTGTTTTTCACTATATCCTTCCTCCAAGGCCTTTTTGGAGGTTCAGGGACAATTCCTGTGTGCGCGGGAGGAGGGGAAAAGAGTCCAGCACGGCAGCACTGCCAGGGAGCAGCTGCGCTTGGTCTTCCAGAGCTGTTCTCATTCCACTCCCACACTCTCCTTCTGATCCCTTGTGCTGGTGCAAGGCCTGAGTGCTCTGGCAGCTTGGTCACCGTCCTGCTGTGTGTCAGTCCTGTGAGCGCAGGCAGGGACAGGCAATGGGCACTTGTGTGACAGATCTGGACCCAGAACAGCCTTTCCAGATAGAAAGGTGATCTCCTCAGGGCAGTGCATGATGCTTTAGGTCTTCTTCCAAAGATTCTCTCAAGAATATGCCCATGAAATTGGCCACGGACGCAAAGCCCAGGGTACAGCTGAACAGTGTGTGTGTGCGGGGCTGGCACACAGCAGTGTCCTCTCACAGCCAGGCCTCCTGCCAGAGACCTGCAGGACCAGCAGAGCAGGGGCTGGGCTGTGCCCGAGTGCACCGGACACCCCACAGAAGCTGCCCCAGGACATCCTCACGAACTGCCCCTCATAACCACCATTTCCAGCACTGGCCTCTCTCCCCACCTCACAGACGTTGCTCTTCCCCCCATGGAGGGACACTGAATGAGCAGGTCAGAAATCCATGTTTGCTTTGTACAGATGAGATGTGAGCACGCACATCACGGATGTGAGGTGAGATGTACTCAAGTACGCACAAACAACATCAGCTATTCCTGGGAGTTCCATGAAGGCCTGTGGGACAGACAGTGCCTTGAGGTCACCTCATGTTGGCAGAAACATCCTATGGGAAACCACCTGAATGCAGCACTGGGTTGTGCTTCCTTGAACTGTGATCCCCGTGTCCATTCCTCATGGCGTGGGACATCTCAGATGAGTGCAGAGCAGGGTGACATGCCACAGGGCTGGGGTGCCTCCCATCCTTTGGGAGTGGCAACAGGAGGCCAGAGGGAAACCAAGACTACGGCCTCTATGTGCAACAGGGAAAGATTCTGTCTCTGAACATCCCACTCAGAGAGGTTCTGGGGTCCTTGGAAAAGGCAGACATCCAACCGAACTTCAAGAAGGGCTCTTTATTAAAACCCAGCCATTTTCCTCAAGAAGAGCTGCTCCTCCACCTGGTTTAGCGCCAGCAGCACAGGGCTCTCAGGATCCATCGTGATCTTGGCCGCTTCCATGAAGAGCGCACGATGACAATGGTCTGAGTTGCCAGGAAGCAGATGGAAGGCTCACTGTCGTTCTCCAAGGGTTGAATGGCTGCCAGAGAAAGAAGCAGAGCCCAGGTGACCTCTCATGTCTGGCCCCCAGGAATCCCCTCCCGACCACGCTCCCTACTCACCTCTGCAGATCACAGGCAGCTTCTCGTTGCATGTGCCCCTCAGGTGCCACACAGCCAGCCCTGGGCACAGAGCTCCATCAGCCCCTGCTCCCTCCCCTCACCAGGGCTGAGCCCAGGGGAGAGCAGGAGCTGAGATGGTGGGACCAAGCAAGGCAGCCACCAAGCCCACCTGTGTGGGCAGGGCTGGGAGGGGAGGCCAAGGCCCTGCACGGGGCAGCAGGGGCTCTGGCAGGCACAGGGCTGCTCCTTGTGCCAGGGCAGCGGTGGGGACCGGGGCCAGGCTGCCAAGAGAGGGACCCTGGGGACTGTGACTCACCGATGAACCTCAAGGCCGCCTCTCACAAGCTGGCCTGAGCATCCATCAGGTATGGCAGGCTCTGAATCAAGAACTCTTGAGCTCTGCTTCTGTCCTGCTCCAGCTGGAGAGAGCACAAGGGTGTGAGCACGTCAGTGTCCCTCCCCACTTGGCTGGATCAGTCTCTCCTCCCAGGAACCCCCGTTCCCCTTCCCCTCCGGCCATTCCCGTGTTCCAGCCAGGAGCCCTGTGGGGCTGAGGCTGAGAGAGAGACACAGGCTGAGGAGTGCCAGGGCTGCTGAGAGCCCTCCATCCCAGTGGGTGCAGGGAGGGCAGCGGGACAGAGAGAAGAGCCCTTGGGGGCTCTGTTCTTGAGGACAGGGAACAAGGATGCAGCCTGGAGCTGCAGCAGGACAGGCGAGGCACATCTGCAGAGCCCACAGCACAGATATGTGCCTTTGTCCAGCCTGGGCCCTGGGCCTTGGGGGTCGTCCTCACCAAGCACTCTCCAATCCTCCATTTCTGCTGTGTCTGCACCAGGTGTTCGAGCTGTTTCCACTTGAGGAGCTCTGCTGCACCAAGGAGGCCTTCCCTGGCGACCTACGGAACAGCAGAAGCTGGGAGATGGCAGCATGGTCTGGAGAAGGAGATCTGGCATCACCCTCCTCTGGGCTCCGTTCCTGGGATGATTCTGCCCTTAGGGAGCTGAGACATGCCCTGGCCCAATCATCCAGGGGTCTCTTCCCTGCGTCACTGCTCAGCTTTGAAATCTGTACCTTGGCCACGCTCTGCGTTTGGTCACTCATGTGGAAGAAGAGTGGGAGCAGGCCAAGTCGCACCCTGTTCTTCGTCTTTCTCTTGTTGTTACCCACCAACACCTTCATCAGGTCTCTGAAGAGGCTGATGGACATCTCTCTCAGCTGGCTCAGCTCCTGGAAGGGAGAAGCACAGTAGGACCTGAACACCAGCAGCTCTCTGCCCACAGTTTGGAGAAGCTCCTGCATGGCTGATGTGAGGGGAGGTGCTCCAGGGCAGCATTCTGCACACTGCAGTTGTGGGCCAGATCTGCGGCCCTGCGTACAGGAAAGGCCACTCAAGAGACTTGTTCAGGCAGTGCCTGTGCCTCAAAGTGCTCTCCCAGCCACCCAGCGACCCCCACCAGCTTCAGCAGCCATGGTGGGGAGGAGCTGTGGGAGCAGCTGGCAGGGAGAAGCTGGGCTGGGCTGCAGAACACAGAAACCATCCCACAAGAGCCTCAGGGAGAAAGCAGAGAAGAAGCCCCTGCTCCGCGTGGCTGGGCTGAAGGGCAGCTCTCATTGTCCAGTTCTCATCCACAAGGTTCAGGCTTATATCAGCCTTACATCATCGAAAAAGGGCGGGAGAAATTCTGCCAGCAGCACAGCCATGGGGGTGGCCTCCTTCCTCTCCAGCTGAGCCATCACGTTTCTGAAGACCACCAGAGCCTTGATCTTGATAGCCTTATTGCCGTACTGCAGGACCCACAATAGGTCTGGCAGCATGACCTTCATTTTCCTTGCCTGTATGAAAAAGAGAGTTGCCCTCTTGGGACCAGGTCGATGCCTGGAGAGCTCCCCAGGCAGCCACCAGGCCCCACCATGGCAGGGAGGGCCTTCGGAGCAGTCACCCCTGCTCCAGACTGCCAGCCAAGGCCAAGCCCGAACCCACTGCCCCGGCCCTTGGCTGCCAACATGGCTGCCCTTGGTGACGCCCTACTCACCATCTCGTGTCTCTCTGACAGCGTCATCATGCCCCTGAGCAACAGGGAGAGCAGCGTTGGTCTTCGTTGCCTCAGAAACCTACTGACTTGGTACATTGGAGCAAACGCCTCATCTTGCAGGTCACTGCTGGCCAGCATCTGAAAGCAAGCCAGCAGTGAGCAACTGGCAGAGCTGGTGGGGCTCCTTGCACCGTGCAGCTCCTGGGGCACCAGGAGCTTTTTCCAGTAACTCACAGCCAAGCGAAGGATGGAGGCGTCGTCCCGGTGTGTATATAAGATCCTACGGTGCCGGTCCTGCAGTTGGATGTGCAGCTCCTTCAAGACATTCTGCAAGGTCTGGGGCACGGAGAACATCACCTCCCACAGTGCCAGGGCAGTCCTGCAAGAGAGCGCTCTGTCAGCAGGGCAGCCTGGGCCACAGCAGCGTGTCCAGGCTCAGCGCTGCAGGACGCTTGGGATGCCCTGGGCAGCAGCAGAGGGCTGAGCTGCTGCTCCCGTGGGGCTGGCAGGAGTGCAGTGGGGGGCTCTGGGCTGTCTTGCTCAGCTGTGGCTGCTGCGGGCCTGGCTGAGCCCCAGCGCTGGCAAATGTGGTGGGATGGAGGGTCCTGCTCCTCGGGGGTGTCCTGCAGGATTCCTTGGCGCTGGCAGCCAGAGCGTCTCCAGGCCCCTCTCCCCACAGGGAACAAGCCCTCATGGCTTTTGGGGCCAGTACCTGTCTCCTGGTGGTGCGATTGTCAGCAGCGTCGAGACCACCTCCCCAGGGCATTTGTCAGCCATCTCGACAATGAGGGACTCCACACTCTGCCGGGCTGCTGTCGTGTTTATGCTCTCCAGGTTTCTGTGGATGCAGCTCGTGATCTTTGGTACCTGGAGGGGACAAAGGTGAGGATGGCGCTGCCACTGGAGTGCAGCCATTTTTTCAGCTGTCCTTCCCATCCCTCTCTGCCGCCTTCACGTGGCTTCACTGTTCCGAGACACCGGGATTTGGGAGGAAAAGACGGCTGGAGGGAGGAACAAGGCCTGACAGGGCCAAAGGGCAATCCAGCCAAAGGCCACTTACATCCACCAGCCAGAAATCACAGTTTCTCTTCACCGTGTTCAGCATGTTTCTGGCCGCCTCCTTGTCAAAGGTGCTGGAGTCTCTCATTGCCTCGATTAACACCAGGACCACGTCTGTTTTCTCACAAGGCTGGAGGTCTTCTGCAAAGAACTATGGGAAGAAGGGAGGCAGCGAAGCCAAGTCACACCCGGTGCCCTGATGCTGCTGCTTAGCCAGGCAGTGCCAGCAGCCCTGCAGAGGCACCCGGCGGTGCTGCAACAGTGCCTGCAGCCAAACTGGGAGCAGGGGCGGCAGTGACTGCTGGGGAGGATGAGAAGAGAGGCCCCAGGTTGAGGGAGAAGGTTTGGGCTCATGGGCACAGGGTGCTGGCCCTGCCGTGAACCAGGGCTTGCTGGTGGCCAGGAGGACTGGGGCTGCTGCTGGGACACTGGAGCACACCCTCGCATTGTCCCTGCTTGGGGACAGCAGGAACCCTCTCAGCAGGGACCATGCCAGCCCCGCTGATTGTGGAGGCCTTTGCTCACACAAGGCCCCTGCTGATGCCACAGCCAAGGATGCCAGCCAGAGCCGGGAGCTCGTTACCTCGATAATGTGAGCAGCACTCGGCGAAGAACGCAAGGAGGTGGTCTTGGCTTCACAGTCCTCCTGGAGATGTGCGTTCTCCTCTGGCAGTGTCGTGCCTAAAAAGCGGGCAAACACAGAACAGTTGGTAAGACACAGCAGCTTCCCCAGTACCGGAAAGAGCTTTGAACTTGGAGTGGCCGAGGAGAGAGGTCATGTCAGTGCAGGAGGTGGTGGAGAGTGGTGCCATGGAAAGCCTGACCTGCCTCCAGTGTACGTGTGTGAATGCTCCTGGCTGTGGAAACTGCAAGGCCCTAGAGCTCTGTGTGCAGTCCCACAGCTCAGTCCCCATGGCTGGAGTAACGTGGGAGATGTGGGGGAGGGCTCGCATGGCTGGAGTGCTGCGGGGCAGGGATACAGGACCCCCGGGAGAGATGGGAAGATGCAGCACAACTGTGTCCTGCTCTCCTAAGGAGCAGCTCAGCTACACGTGAGCATCACAGTCTGGGAGAGAGCGTGGGGGTCAGGAGCAGAGGAGGGGCAGTGCTGGTGACACGGAGGTCCATCACAATGCCAAGGAAGATGAGAGTCCATGTGTTCCGGTTCCACCTCAGACGTGGGCAACCAGCCAGCGTCTGCTAAAGGAGGAGAGCAGGAAGGGCTGCAGAGAGGGTTTGCAGGCAGGACAGAGCAGAGGAAGGAGCTCTGCCCCATGTCCATCCCAGTGCCTGCTGCCCTGGCACGGTCGTCCCATGCGTGTCACGGCTGGAGGGTGCCTGGCAGACGGGCTGAGATGCTGGAGCCAGGCAGGACAGGGAAAGCCCCCAGTGCAGCGGGTGAGGAACTCGCTTCAGACGGGCAGGAAAGGTCCCCGTCCCACAGCACGGCTGCCTCCTGCCCACCCAGCTGCCTCTCGCTGCCAGTGCCCTGGAGCAGGAGCTGGGTCCCCTCTGCCTGCAGAAGCTGTGCTGGCGCCAGCTCCCAGCTCAGAGCAGCCCTGGACTTCAGGCAGCATAATCACCACCCATGGGAACCCCCTGCCAGCCTGTGGGGAAACGTGATGCTGGTGTGGAGCAGAGAGCCATAGCTGGGCCCCACCCTGGCCAGACAGTCAGGGCCTCTCACTCACCGATCTGCAGTGGCTGGACCACATCCACCTGGTTGGGGTCCAGTGGAGATCTGAGCTCCTGGGGAGCCCCAACCTCCTCCTGCCAGGCCACCCTGGGGCGTCTGGGGGGTCTCTCCTGCCAGGCCAGCCTAGGTCGGATCGGGGGTCTCTCCGCCATTTTGCAGACAAAGGCTACGACTAAGGATGGGGAAGGCGGATGCTTCGGAAAAATGCCTTGGTGCTGCAGCTCTGCCAGAGGCAGCGACGAAAGGTGTGGGCTGCGCTCGTGTGCTCCTCGTTGGGGAAAGACGTGAGCTGCGCTCAGGAGCTCCTTGCTCCAAGTCTGCCAGGGGCAGCAGAGAGTCTGCCGGAGGCAGCTAGAGCTAGGTTGTGGTTGGACTCGACGATCTTAAGTGTGTCTTCCAACCATAAAGATTCTCCGATTCTCTGAAAGACGTGGGCTACGCGCGGGGGCTCTCGCCAGCTCCGTGCTCACACCCTGTCTCCTCACCGTCCTGTCGGACAGTGTGGGCTGGGCCCGCAGCTGCGCTGAGCACGTGCAGGGCAGTGGGTGTCACCAAGTGAGGTCACAAAGGGCCCCACTGTGACCCTGCGCCTGGGGAGGGAGGCCAGGGTGTGCCCTTGGGAGGCACAGGCCAGCTCAGCCCTGGGCACCTGGGTTCTCTCAGGGTGGCCATGGCTAAATTTCAATGCCAATTTCTAAACCCATTGCTCTGAGCATAGTCTTTAACAGTCCGTTGCACCGCTCCATTTTCCCGGTGGCTGGTGCATGATGGGGATGTCACAGACCCACTCAATGCCACGGTCCTTGGTCCAGACGTCTATGAGGATGTTGTGGAAATGAGTCCTGTTGTCTGGCTCAGCTCTCTCTGGGCTACCGTGTCACCACAGGACTTGCTTTTCAAGGCCCAGGACAGTGTTGCGGGCAGTGCCGTGGGACACGGTGCATGTTTCCAGCCAATGGCTGCCCCATTGTAAGCACAGAGCTTGTGCTGTGGCGGGTTTGTGTCAGTGTGATATATTCAATTTGCCAGGCCTCCCCATGTTTACACTTTAGTCATCGCCCCCCATACCACACAGGCTTTGCCTGCTTGGCTTGTTTGATCGTAGCACATGTTTCACAACGGTGAATAACCTGTGCAAGAGCGTGCATGGTCAAGTCCACCCCTCGACTGTGAGTCCATTCATATGTTGCATCCCTTCCTCGATGACCTGAGGCATCGTGGGCCCAATGGGGCATCAATAATTCACCTTCATCTTGCCAGTGCAAATCTATTTCAGCCACTTTAATCTTGGCAGCTCGATCCCCCTGCTGGTTGTTCTTATCAGATTCTTCAGTGGACCGACACTTGGGCACATGGGCTTCTACGTGGTAAACTCTCACAGGCAGGTTCTCCAGCCGGGCAGCAATATCTCGCTATGATTCAGCAGCCCAGATGGGTTGGGCTCTGTGCTGCCAGCGGCTCCGCTTCCATTGCTGGAACCAGCGCCACGGGGCATTTCCACCATCCATGAGAGAGCAGAGGTGAAGCTGCTTAGATGCTGGGGCCTCTTCAGCCCCTGTCAGGATGGCGGGTACTGGGTCTCGTGGGGCCTCTGCCCCACAGCATGGGCTGTGGCCCAGCGTACAGCAGGGGCCACAATGGTCGGACGCTGTTGGCGGTGGCGGCGAGAAGCCAGATGGCCCATGGCTGCGTTCCAGCGGCACAGCCCGCGATACTGACTGTGTGAGCGGGTGGTGCCACGGACACGCGGGGTCTGGAACATGGGGGTGGCCGGGAGATGGGAGGGACAGGGAGGGTGGCAGAGAGGAAGGGGCCCCGGGCCTGGGCCGGGGCTGCTCGAGCTCGGGGCAGCCTGAGCACTCTGCCCTGGTTTGGGTGCCACACTGCCGTGTGGCGCTGTGTCCTCTGATTGGCAGTCTGGGATTTCCCTCTGGCTCCTCCCATCAAATGATTGGTCAGACTGTTTGTCAATGATCCATGTGCTGCACTCCCACCAGGTGTGACTGGTGCAGCTAGCACAGCCCGGCCCTGAATGCTGCCCAGTTTGTTCAACTCTCGTCACCTTTTTGCAGGTCTCAAAGCTTGATTGGCTGGTTACCTCTCAGTCACATGGCTCGCCCCGCCTCCTCAAATGTGATTTGCTCTCCTCGGTCCACTGACTCTCTAGAGACTTCGGCTTGGTTGTTGCCAGGCAACGAGCTCCACCTAAAAATGGAGCTGTGCGGCCTGAGCAAAGGCCATGGGTGATAAACGACACGTTGGGACTCTGAACATGAGGATTTGGCCCCAAGAAGGAGGCTCTGGGCACTCAAAAGGACGGGCAGATGCTACAGATGGCGCTTTGGGCCCTGAACATGAGGGGACCCTCTTGGTTCCCACCCGAGCTGGGTTTGGTGCCCAAAGAGTGGGAAGAGGAGCAGTGGTTGGTGAGGACGTATCGGATCATGTGGGACCTGAGCCCGACGTCCATGGGGTGGAACAAGGGGTGGAGAAAGAACTGTTGTGGTGGCGACACTGCTCCTGCGTGGAGCTCCAGAGGCTGCAGGAGGATTTCTGCTCCACAAGGGACCAGCACAAGCCAGTGGCCCGTTCCTGTCTGTCACTGCTCTGGGGTTGTGACCTCGGCAGCACCTGCACAGCAGGAGTGTCCTCACTGCCAGCACCGGCTCTTTCCTCTGTCTGCACCTCTGTCCCCATCTCCCCGTGCTCTCCTCCCTCCCAGGCACCTTTTCCGCCTCCTCCAGGACCCACCAAGGCCTCTGTCTGTCTCTAAAAGGAAAGAAAAACTTTCCACACTGATGCCATCAAATAACCGCATGAAATGAAAACATTTATAATGGGAAGGGTAACCCTAACGTTTCCCTGTCTGAATGGTTTTAATAATTGTACTGCAGTTTTTAAAAAATCGTGTAGCTTTAGTTTCTACTGGGAGGTTGTCTTCCGTGTGCCGTTGAGATTTCACACATATTATACCACTTTCTTTATTCTCCCTGTTCAGTTGCTTTCGACACGTATCATGTTATGTCCATAGGCAGCCATCCAGAATTTGTGTTTAGTTTTGATATTGTTAGGTATTGCAGTTGAGACGGACAAATGACGTAGACCAAGTTCTTAGGTAAAAACAGCAGTCTCCATTTATTGCCACAAACATCTTTTTATGTATTTTTCCAGCTCAAGTGTCTTTTTGATATTGGTTACAAGTTGCGGCAGCAGCATCTCATTGGCTAATTTTGCTGTCATCAGTGTCACTCTTTTACTCCCTTCTCTCTCATGGCTACACCTCAATATCTCTGGATACTCCTTTAGTTCCATCTTTCTCACAGGTAGGCCTTAGTATCTTCAAGGCTAATTTCTGTTCCCATGTCCTCCCTTAGGGAATCCACAGACTCACCATAGTCCCCCACAAGATACCAAACTGAGGGTGTCAGTTCATCCCCGGGGCCACACACACGTGCCACACGCATTTCCTCCATCGCCTCCTCCTCTGGTGACACACAAGAGTTGACAGCACATGAGGTTTTGATAAGAATCTCTCCAAGCACTTCAGTTTCTCCCTGGATATTCCAAAGGCACCAGTGTCACATTTGGACAGGGACAGCCATAGCCCACTCCATGAGGCTCTGTATGGGGATAGAGGGGAAGATTTGGGGAGGAGGTTAGTGAAATGTAAATACGCTCAAGTGACTTGCACTTGTCTGTAGAAAAAGCACATGCATCACACTAATTGTTCTACTGACCTTGTGTGCTTGATGAGTAGAACCTCTGCGTTAGATAACATAGGCCTGTGAGAAACTGCAGGCACCTCATCACTATGTCTGAGGTTCCTGCTTGGTTGTGAGGAAGAGCGGGAAGCTGCGCCTGCCTGAAGCCTTGAAATACAGGCGAGCTCAGCAGTTCCGGTGATCTTCCAGCAGGGTGAACTGACCAGCGCCTGCGTCCCCGCTTCTGTCACCTCTGCCTGGGAGCTCCGGTGTGGCTTCGGAGATCCCCCAGTAGAGAGGGAACTAAAATAAAACTTGCTCTTTGCAAATGCATTTGTGGCCTCTGGCTCTTCTTGCGATGTGCCTGCGTATGTGTACACAGGCTCTGCAAACAAAACATTGCTCTTGTCCATGGCACTGTGTCAACAGAGCCTGATAGAGCCCAACAGCACCTGACAAAGTCTGACAGGGCCAGACAGAGCCCGACAAAGCGTGAAAGAGCCCATATGACCCCAAGAGAGTCCAAGAGGGCATGAAAGAGCCCTACAGAGCTTGACAGAGTCCGACAGGGCCCAAGAGAGACCAACAGAGGGTCCAGAGAAGAGCAACAAGACTGGTGAAGGGACTTGAGCACAAGACCTGTGGGGAGAGGCTGAGGGAGCTGGGCTTGTTTAGTCCGGAGAAGAGGAGGCTTAGAGGTGAGCTCATCACTCTCTAGAACTACCTGAAGGGAAGTTGTGGCCAGCTGGGACTGGGTGCCATGATCTAGCAAATGGGCTGGAGTTGGACCAAGGGTTGGACTTGATGATCTCTGCGGTCTTTTCCAACCCAGTCGATTCTGTGATTCTGCGAACAGAGCCTGACAGAGTTTCACAGAGCCTGACGGGGCCCAAAGAACATGATCATGACTTGCAGGGTACAGTCACGCTTGATTTTAAAATGCCAGTCTAGTCTATTTTTCTTCACTGCTTATTTGGCTATTTGTAGAGGACACAAAGCACTTGTACTGCAATCCTATATGCTATGCTATGTAGTCCTGTGTACTATTTGTTCCTCCATACTGTTTAATCAACACTTGCAGCCAGATGTCCTAGCAAAATCTTGCACATACCTCGAGAACTGACCAGGAACAGTGGCCACATGTTGCTAAAATCATCTCTAAAAGCTTCTAAACTCAGTTTCTAGAAATAGGACAGATCCTGGCACCGTGACTGATAGAGAGCTCTTCAGACTCCTGCCCAAGCGATTTTGGGGGATAGAAAATATCAGCTGCACTGAGTTTTTTCTTCACAAGCTTTTCCTTCATCATTTTTTAAAGAATCATTTCACATTATTCCCCGTATGTTCATTAGCATCAAGTCTGATCTTTTATTTCCCAAGAAAAATTTAACCATGTCAACAAAAGACTAGTGGAAACCACCAGTCTGCAGTCCAGGTTAAAATCTCTCTGAGTATCCACATGAGAGAAACAAAACATGAAATGAAGACAGAGACGTGGAGTGGAACTCCTCCAGCTTCTTCTAGAAAGTCTACTTCTCCATTACAGACATATAAAGCAGTTACCTGGAATATGGAGGCGTATGCTTTTACATTCCATCAAATCCTTCACAAAATCGTTTGTAAACGATTGTTTGCTGAATGCCTTGCTGACTTCCAGGTAACAGACCACCGCTGCTCTGCCCACGGCCAGCAACCCCGTCCTTTCCTCACAGAGAACAAAGAGGATGGACAGACACAACCTGCCCTGGGTAAAACCCATCACCTTCTCTTTCAGACACCCAGAAATGGGGTTCCAGTGGACATGTTCTGGGGCACAGCCCTTGGTTCCCCTGCTCACCCACTGGCCATTTTTGAGAAGTGCACACACTGTGTGAGAGCTGCCAGTGGTCAGGGAGTCCCCCCAGTCTCCATGAGCTTTCCAAGATGGTGGAGAGTGGCCTCACTGTGACGTCGTCCTGCTGTCTCAGCTCCTGGGGTGCTGCCCCTCCTGTCCCATAGACTGGAAAGGATTGTGTTAGTTCCAGTGATCCCTGACTTGATCCCCATCCACTGCTGCTTGTTCTGCCTCCAGTCACAGAGGCCTGAGAGACCTTGCTGGTGAAGATGGAGAGCAAGACACACAGGGAATGTCACTTCCTTCCCTTATTAAATTCGTCAGTGGCCACATGTTGTCTTTGTTTCTCCTTTAACTGTTCCTGCAGTAGTAACAGCTCATTATGGGGACCTTCAATTGCCTTACAGGTCTAGACTGAGTTCTGATCTGGACTGCTGCTGTGCTTGGAGGCTGCTGTCATTGAGCACCAGATGAACTCACTCCTGCCACCCTGCCTGGCAGTTTATTCCATCCGTGTCACAGCTCTGTCTGCAGCACTGACAGCTCCAGCCCACCCCGTCAGGTCCCTGGCTGAGGACATTGCCTCACATCTGGGCTGAACCACCCCAGCTGTGGCACCAGCCCGGCTCTGACCTGCCACAGGAAACCTGGTACCAAGTGTCCAAGACCGCATGTGTGCAAAGGCTTTGCCTCAGAGCACAGACATGACATGGCCACAGATTGTTGAATGTCTCTCTACACCTAGGAGTATAAAACCAGAATAAAATGCCTGAATTCATTCAACTGAAGATGCTCCCCCCCAGCTTGGAGGAATTAGATCCTTTGCTGTAACATTCCTAGTGTCCTGTCTAACGATGGGGCAAGAAAATATGTTTCTCATGCCAAAATTATTTCTTAATATGAAAAAAACTACTGCAGGAAAGAATTGTCTCTGTAGTGGTGAGAGAAGAAACATCACTGATTATTTCAGACTTTTTCATGGGCCATTCCCCTGGAGATCCAGGAAGAACACAAGGGAGCCAAGAGGGGACAGAGAAAGGGACCTCATGGGCTGCTGCTGTGCTGCTGAGCTGGGCTGGGCTCCTGGGACAGAGGGAGCTCATGGCAAGCGGCAGCGCTGCAGAGAGACAGCTCTGCCCAGGAGCAGCTCCTCTGCAAAGCGCAGCAGGGCTGAGGTTTCTGCCTGGGCATCTCAGGGAGACGAGCCAGGCAGAGAGAGATTAAAGGTGGTCAGGACTGGGAGGATGACTGAGAGCTCACTGGAGGAGAAATCTTTGCAGCCCTTGCCATGGTAAGTCTCTGGCTGCAGGGCAATGCAGCTGTAGCTCCTGGCATTATCTCCTAAAACTGGCACAGGCACAGCTTGTGGGATCTGTACAGAGGGGGCTCTTGTTCAAGCAGTTTTGAACAGCTGTGAAGCCGGGTGAGCACCCAGGGGTGCCCAGGGCTGTCCTGCAGAGCAGGGTCCCTGCACCCCAGGGCTGTGACAGGGCAGGGACTCTGCCGCCTGCCAGGGTCAGCGCTCAGCCTGCCCGGGGACATCCCCTTGCGCTGCAGGGAGAAGCTCTGCATGAAAGGAGCAACCCCAGCAATGCAGGGTCCTTCTGCTGTACAGAGGGTGCTGTCTGGGTGTCACGGCCCATTCGATGATGGACTCGTGATGGTTCTTTTAACCTTGATCTCAGAGTGCAAAATTAAGGCGACCAAAATGCCCAGGGGTAATAATTCAATCAAGCAGCATTACTTTATTAATTTCCCCATAAAGGGGCACGCGATAGAGAGAAAGAGGAAGAAAAAGAAAAGGGAAAAGAAACGGGGAGAAGAAAAAGTAAAGATGAGAAATGAGGTTGTGTTTGTCACCAGTTGAGTTCCTGATGGCGATGGACAGGCAAATCGTCAGACCGACTCTTACAGACGGTCACCATCAGGGGACACCACAGGGACCAGGGGACACCAGGGCCTCTGAAGGGACAGCCAGGGCCACCGGTGTCACCACAGGGGTGGCCGTGACCCCTGGGAAAATGAGCAGGGTCACCATGGGGTCAGCGCCACCACAGGGATGGTCGGGTCCACCGTGGGGTCAAGGCCATTGCGGGGTCAGGGTCACCACGAGGTCAAGGCCACTGTGACGAAGGTCGCAGACAGGAACCAATAAAAGTGACACCAGATCTTGGAACCGTGTCGGAGCGGTTCTTGATGGCGATGTTCAGGCAAATACTGCTCCATCTTCGGACCGACTCTCACATTGGGTCAGAGCTATTCACATCTCAAGATCACTACAGGGCACTCCCAGGCGACTTTTAAACTAGTACAGCAAGTCGGTTGGTACCTGACAGGGAGGGATCCTGGTATTGAAATCCCTTTGTCTGGGTTGACGGGGTGGGCACTGGGACATAGAAACTAATTTCTTGGTTCAGGATGCGGCCCTGAAATTTCAGATCCATTTCTCTTAGAGTTGTATAAACCTGGGAGTATCAGAAATTAACACACTGTGCCTTACAGACAGCTTTACGGTGACTTTTCTAGGCTCATTATCGCTGGTTTGATGTTCCCATCAGAGCCAGCACATACAGAGCTGCCCCTGGGCTGTGCCCGGCTGCTGGGAGGGGTCTGCAGGGCAGAGCTGAGCACACAGCGGGTGGGATGGGGTCTGTGACACTGACAGGAGGAGACCTGGGGACACAGACACAGCTGCAGGCAGGGACAGCTCCAGCCAGCAGAGCAGGGGGTGTTCAGGAGCTCTTTTGGTCCTTCTCTGCAGATGATGCTGGGTGTTGTCTGCTGGGCAATGATCTGACTGTCCTTTGAGCACATCCCACCTTCAGCAGCCCTGACTCTGCTCTGCCTGTCCTGCTGGGCTCACGAGCTGCCCCCAGAAAGGCCCAGCTCTGCCGTAGGATCCCAGGAGTGCTGAGCCTTTCCTTGGGGTCTGCACTCTCCTCTCAGAGCCCTTTGCTTCCCTCAGTGAGCGGTTGTGTCCTGCTCTCTCCATCACATCTCCACCTCTGGGCTGAGGCAGCGAAAGGGCAGATCTGCCCTTTCAAACAGGGCTCTCCTGCTCCACTGTGAGTTCAGTTTTGGGTTTTCTTTTAAAGAGAGATTTGTTCATGAAGTGGTTTTCAAGGCAGCACAAGTGAAAAGACAGGGCAAATGGGTAAAAGCTGCTCTCCTAACTCTGCACTGAGCCACAGAGAGATGAGCTGTTTTGCCTGTCTTGAGACTCTTCTTCATATTTTCAGTCATATAAATGAGGATTTCAACCCCTGCAAAAATCCACTCATGAGATGTGATGATGGAAAATTCAAAACATAGACAAAATCATTGTAATGACATGCTAAGCCTCTACTTTGCAGCCCACGCTCGGAAGTGTATCAAGTACTGATCTTGAACTTTTCCACTAATGGAACGTCAAATCTGACATTGCTTGTGAACGTCAAGGCTGTCACAAACCAGCTCCCATGTCCCCAGCGCAGCAGAGCAAAGCTGGTTGCTTGGCCCCAGACGGGCAGAGGTCCTGCTCCTCACAGCACACTCAGCCAGCACACAGCGGAGGAAGGAAATGCATTTCAACTGGGCTTATTTATATGAAAAATGCAGTGGCTTTGCTCAGAGGAGTGTGTCCTGATTTTAAGTTGTCATTTTCTTTTTTGGAACAGAGCCCCCATGGCAAGAAACAGCAAATGTCCAACTGCAGCTCCATCACCCAGTTGCTCCCCCTGGCGTTCACAGACACACGGGAGCTGTGGCTCTTGCACTTCTGGCTCTTCCTGGGCATCTACCTGGCTGCCCTCCTGGGCAATGGCCTCACCATCACCACCATAGCCTGGGACCAGCACCTCCACAACCCCAGAGCCCGCCAGAGCCCGACAAGGCCCGACAGAGACCACCAGAGCCTGACAGAGCCCGCCAGAGCCTGACAAGGCCTGCCAGAGCCTGCCAGAGCCCGCCAGAGCCCGCCAAGGCCCGCCAGAGCCTGACAGAGCCCGACAAGGCCCGCCAGAGCCCGCCAGAGCCCGACAAGGCCCGACAGAGCCTGACAGAGCTTCTTCCTGCTCAACCTCTCCCTCCTCGAGCTGGGCTCCATCTCCACCACTGTCCCCAAGTCCATGGCCAATTCATTCTGGGACACCAGGAGCATTTCTTACACAGGATGTGCTGCTCGAGTCTTTCTGTTTGTCTTTTTCATTTCAGCAGAGTATTTTCTTCCCACCATCATGTCCTATGACCGCTACGTTGCCATCTGCAAACCCCTGCACTACGGGACCCTCCTGGGCAGCAGAGCTTTTGTCCACATGGCAGCAGCTGCCTGGGCCACTGGGTTTCTCAGTGCTCTGCGCCATTTTCACTGCCACTGTGCAAGGACACTGCTGTGGACCAGTTCTTCTGTGAAATTCCCCCGATCCTCAAGCTCTCCTGCTCAGACACCTACCTCGGGGAAATCTGGCTTCTTGTGGCCAGTGTCTTGGTATTACCTGGGTGTTTTTTCTTTACTGGGCTGTCCTATGTGCAGATCTTCAGGGCCGTGCTGAGGATCCCCTCTGAGCAGGGACGGCACAAAGCCTTTTCCACATGCCTCCCTCACCTGGCCGTGGTCTCCCTGTTTGTCAGCATTGGCATGTTTACCTACCTGAAAACGCCCTTCATCTCCTCCCCATCCTTGGGCCTGGCTTTGTCATTTCTGTACTCAGTGTTGCCTCCAGCAGTGAACCCCCTCATCTACAGCAGGAGGAACCAGGAGCTCAAGGATGCCCTGTGGAAACTAATTTCTTATTGTTTTCTGAAGCAATAAACTCCCACCTGCTTCTACACAGGAGTTTTAATGCAGCTAATTACAGGACCAGCCTGTCATCTGGATTTTCTGTTGTTATTAGGTGTTTTTTTAATGTGATCCTGTTGTCATGCCCTTTCTAATTCTCTGTCTGATTTTCTTTTATAACTACTGGCTGTGTAAATGAAGAGCTGTGCTCTCCTTGTCTCTTAAACAAAATAAACATTCCTGTAGTAACTTGTTTTTCACTATATCCTTCCTCCAAGGCCTTTTTGGAGGTTCAGGGACAATTCCTGTGTGCGCGGGAGGAGGGGAAAAGAGTCCAGCACGGCAGCACTGCCAGGGAGCAGCTGCGCTTGGTCTTCCAGAGCTGTTCTCATTCCACTCCCACACTCTCCTTCTGATCCCTTGTACTGGTGCAAGGTCTGAGTGCTCTGGCAGCTTGGTCACCGTCCTGCTGTGTGTCAGTCCTGTGAGAGCAGGCAGGGACAGGCAATGGGCACTTGTGTGACAGATCTGGACCCAGAACAGCCTTTCCAGATAGAAAGGTGATCTCCTCAGGGCAGTGCATGATGCTTTAGGTCTTCTTCCAAAGATTCTCTCAAGAATATGCCCATGAAATTGGCCACGGACGCAAAGCCCAGGGTACAGCTGAACAGTGTGTGTGTGCGGGGCTGGCACACAGCAGTGTCCTCTCACAGCCAGGCCTCCTGCCAGAGACCTGCAGGACCAGCAGAGCAGGGGCTGGGCTGTGCCCGTGTGCACCGGACACCCCACAGAAGCTGCCCCAGGACATCCTCACGAACTGCCCCTCATAACCACCATTTCCAGCACTGGCCTCTCTCCCCACCTCACAGACGTTGCTCTTCCCCCCATGGAGGGACACTGAATGAGCAGGTCAGAAATCCATGTTTGCTTTGTACAGATGAGATGTGAGCACGCACATCACGGATGTGAGGTGAGATGTACTCAAGTACGCACAAACAACATCAGCTATTCCTGGGAGTTCCATGAAGGCCTGTGGGACAGACAGTGCCTTGAGGTCACCTCATGTTGGCAGAAACATCCTATGGGAAACCACCTGAATGCAGCACTGGGTTGTGCTTCCTTGAACTGTGATCCCCGTGTCCATTCCTCATGGCGTGGGACATCTCAGATGAGTGCAGAGCAGGGTGACATGCCACAGGGCTGGGGTGCCTCCCATCCTTTGGGAGTGGCAACAGGAGGCCAGAGGGAAACCAAGACTACGGCCTCTATGTGCAACAGGGAAAGATTCTGTCTCTGAACATCCCACTCAGAGAGGTTCTGGGGTCCTTGGAAAAGGCAGACATCCAACCGAACTTCAAGAAGGGCTCTTTATTAAAACCCAGCCATTTTCCTCAAGAAGAGCTGCTCCTCCACCTGGTTTAGCGCCAGCAGCACAGGGCTCTCAGGATCCATCGTGATCTTGGCCGCTTCCATGAAGAGCGCACGATGACAATGGTCTGAGTTGCCAGGAAGCAGATGGAAGGCTCACTGTCGTTCTCCAAGGGTTGAATGGCTGCCAGAGAAAGAAGCAGAGCCCAGGTGACCTCTCATGTCTGGCCCCCAGGAATCCCCTCCCGACCACGCTCCCTACTCACCTCTGCAGATCACAGGCAGCTTCTCGTTGCATGTGCCCCTCAGGTGCCACACAGCCAGCCCTGGGCACAGAGCTCCATCAGCCCCTGCTCCCTCCCCTCACCAGGGCTGAGCCCAGGGGAGAGCAGGAGCTGAGATGGTGGGACCAAGCAAGGCAGCCACCAAGCCCACCTGTGTGGGCAGGGCTGGGAGGGGAGGCCAAGGCCCTGCACGGGGCAGCAGGGGCTCTGGCAGGCACAGGGCTGCTCCTTGTGCCAGGGCAGCGGTGGGGACCGGGGCCAGGCTGCCAAGAGAGGGACCCTGGGGACTGTGACTCACCGATGAACCTCAAGGCCGCCTCTCGCAAGCTGGCCTGAGCATCCATCAGGTATGGCAGGCTCTGAATCAAGAACTCTTGAGCTCTGCTTCTGTCCTGCTCCAGCTGGAGAGAGCACAAGGGTGTGAGCACGTCAGTGTCCCTCCCCACTTGGCTGGATCAGTCTCTCCTCCCAGGAACCCCCGTTCCCCTTCCCCTCCGGCCATTCCCGTGTTCCAGCCAGGAGCCCTGTGGGGCTGAGGCTGAGAGAGAGACACAGGCTGAGGAGTGCCAGGGCTGCTGAGAGCCCTCCATCCCAGTGGGTGCAGGGAGGGCAGCGGGACAGAGAGAAGAGCCCTTGGGGGCTCTGTTCTTGAGGACAGGGAACAAGGATGCAGCCTGGAGCTGCAGCAGGACAGGCGAGGCACATCTGCAGAGCCCACAGCACAGATATGTGCCTTTGTCCAGCCTGGGCCCTGGGCCTTGGGGGTCGTCCTCACCAAGCACTCTCCAATCCTCCATTTCTGCTGTGTCTGCACCAGGTGTTCGAGCTGTTTCCACTTGAGGAGCTCTGCTGCACCAAGGAGGCCTTCCCTGGCGACCTACGGAACAGCAGAAGCTGGGAGATGGCAGCATGGTCTGGAGAAGGAGATCTGGCATCACCCTCCTCTGGGCTCCGTTCCTGGGATGATTCTGCCCTTAGGGAGCTGAGACATGCCCTGGCCCAATCATCCAGGGGTCTCTTCCCTGCGTCACTGCTCAGCTTTGAAATCTGTACCTTGGCCACGCTCTGCGTTTGGTCACTCATGTGGAAGAAGAGTGGGAGCAGGCCAAGTCGCACCCTGTTCTTCGTCTTTCTCTTGTTGTTACCCACCAACACCTTCATCAGGTCTCTGAAGAGGCTGATGGACATCTCTCTCAGCTGGCTCAGCTCCTGGAAGGGAGAAGCACAGTAGGACCTGAACACCAGCAGCTCTCTGCCCACAGTTTGGAGAAGCTCCTGCATGGCTGATGTGAGGGGAGGTGCTCCAGGGCAGCATTCTGCACACTGCAGTTGTGGGCCAGATCTGCGGCCCTGCGTACAGGAAAGGCCACTCAAGAGACTTGTTCAGGCAGTGCCTGTGCCTCAAAGTGCTCTCCCAGCCACCCAGCGACCCCCACCAGCTTCAGCAGCCATGGTGGGGAGGAGCTGTGGGAGCAGCTGGCAGGGAGAAGCTGGGCTGGGCTGCAGAACACAGAAACCATCCCACAAGAGCCTCAGGGAGAAAGCAGAGAAGAAGCCCCTGCTCCGCGTGGCTGGGCTGAAGGGCAGCTCTCATTGTCCAGTTCTCATCCACAAGGCTCAGGCTTATATCAGCCTTACATCATCGAAAAAGGGCGGGAGAAATTCTGCCAGCAGCACAGCCATGGGGGTGGCCTCCTTCCTCTCCAGCTGAGCCATCACGTTTCTGAAGACCACCAGAGCCTTGATCTTGATAGCCTTATTGCCGTACTGCAGGACCCACAATAGGTCTGGCAGCATGACCTTCATTTTTCTTGCCTGTATGAAAAAGAGAGTTGCCCTCTTGGGACCAGGTCGATGCCTGGAGAGCTCCCCAGGCAGCCACCAGGCCCCACCATGGCAGGGAGGGCCTTTGGAGCAGTCACCCCTGCGCCTGACTGCCAGCCAAGGCCAAGCCCGAACCCACTGCCCCGGCCCTTGGCTGCCAACATGGCTGCCCTTGGTGACGCCCTACTCACCATCTCGTGTCTCTCTGACAGCGTCATCATGCCCCTGAGCAACAGGGAGAGCAGCGTTGGTCTTCGTTGCCTCAGAAACCTACTGACTTGGTACATTGGAGCAAACGCCTCATCTTGCAGGTCACTGCTGGCCAGCATCTGAAAGCAAGCCAGCAGTGAGCAACTGGCAGAGCTGGTGGGGCTCCTTGCACCGTGCAGCTCCTGGGGCACCAGGAGCTTTTTCCAGTAACTCACAGCCAAGCGAAGGATGGAGGCGTCGTCCCGGTGTGTATATAAGATCCTACGGTGCCGGTCCTGCAGTTGGATGTGCAGCTCCTTCAAGACGTTCTGCAAGGTCTGGGGCACGGAGAACATCACCTCCCACAGTGCCAGGGCAGTCCTGCAAGAGAGCGCTCTGTCAGCAGGGCAGCCTGGGCCACAGCAGCGTGTCCAGGCTCAGCGCTGCAGGACGCTTGGGATGCCCTGGGCAGCAGCAGAGGGCTGAGCTGCTGCTCCCGTGGGGCTGGCAGGAGTGCAGTGGGGGGCTCTGGGCTGTCTTGCTCAGCTGTGCCTGCTGCGGGCCTGGCTGAGCCCCAGCGCTGGCAAATGTGGTGGGATGGAGGGTCCTGCTCCTCGGGGGTGTCCTGCAGGATTCCTTGGCGCTGGCAGCCAGAGCGTCTCCAGGCCCCTCTCCCCACAGGGAACAAGCCCTCATGGCTTTTGGGGCCAGTACCTGTCTCCTGGTGGTGCGATTGTCAGCAGCGTCGAGACCACCTCCCCAGGGCATTTGTCAGCCATCTCGACAATGAGGGACTCCACACTCTGCCGGGCTGCTGTCGTGTTTATGCTCTCCAGGTTTCTGTGGATGCAGCTCGTGATCTTTGGTACCTGGAGGGGACAAAGGTGAGGATGGCGCTGCCACTGGAGTGCAGCCATTTTTTCAGCTGTCCTTCCCATCCCTCTCTGCCGCCTTCACGTGGCTTCACTGTTCCGAGACACCGGGATTTGAGAGGAAAAGACGGATGGAGGGAGGAACAAGGCCTGACAGGGCCAAAGGGCAATCCAGCCAGAGGCCACTTACATCCACCAGCCAGAAATCACAGTTTCTCTTCACCGTGTTCAGCATGTTTCTGGCCGCCTCCTTGTCAAAGGTGCTGGAGTCTCTCATTGCCTCGATTAACACCAGGACCACGTCTGTTTTCTCACAAGGCTGGAGGTCTTCTGCAAAGAACTATGGGAAGAAGGGAGGCAGCGAAGCCAAGTCACACCCGGTGCCCTGATGCTGCTGCTTAGCCGGGCAGTGCCAGCAGCCCTGCAGAGGCACCCGGCGGTGCTGCAACAGTGCCTGCAGCCAAACTGGGAGCAGGGGCGGCAGTGACTGCTGGGGAGGATGAGAAGAGAGGCCCCAGGTTGAGGGAGAAGGTTTGGGCTCATGGGCACAGGGTGCTGGCCCTGCCGTGAACCAGGGCTTGCTGGTGGCCAGGAGGACTGGGGCTGCTGCTGGGACACTGGAGCACACCCTCGCATTGTCCCTGCTTGGGGACAGCAGGAACCCTCTCAGCAGGGACCATGCCAGCCCCGCTGATTGTGGAGGCCTTTGCTCACACAAGGCCCCTGCTGATGCCACAGCCAAGGATGCCAGCCAGAGCCGGGAGCTCGTTACCTCGATAATGTGAGCAGCACTCGGCGAAGAACGCAAGGAGGTGGTCTTGGCTTCACAGTCCTCCTGGAGATGTGCGTTCTCCTCTGGCAGTGTCGTGCCTAAAAAGCGGGCAAACACAGAACAGTTGGTAAGACACAGAAGCTTCCCCAGTACCAGAAAGAGCTTTGAACTTGGAGTGGCCGAGGAGAGAGGTCATGTCAGTGCAGGAGGTGGTGGAGAGTGGTGCCATGGAAAGCCTGACCTGCCTCCAGTGTACGTGTGTGAATGCTCCTGGCTGTGTAAACTGCAAGGCCCTAGAGCTCTGTGTGCAGTCCCACAGCTCAGTCCCCATGGCTGGAGTAACGTGGGAGATGTGGGGGAGGGCTCGCATGGCTGGAGTGCTGCGGGGCAGGGATACAGGACCCCCGGGAGAGATGGGAAGATGCAGCACAACTGTGTCCTGCTCTCCTAAGGAGCAGCTCAGCTACACGTGAGCATCACAGTCTGGGAGAGAGCGTGGGGGTCAGGAGCAGAGGATGGGCAGTGCTGGTGACACGGAGGTCCATCACAATGCCAAGGAAGATGAGAGTCCATGTGTTCCGGTTCCACCTCAGACGTGGGCAACCAGCCAGCGTCTGCTAAAGGAGGAGAGCAGGAAGGGCTGCAGAGAGGGTTTGCAGGCAGGACAGAGCAGAGGAAGGAGCTCTGCCCCATGTCCATCCCAGTGCCTGCTGCCCTGGCACGGTCGTCCCATGCGTGTCACGGCTGGAGGGTGCCTGGCAGACGGGCTGAGATGCTGGAGCCAGGCAGGACAGGGAAAGCCCCCAGTGCAGCGGGTGAGGAACTCGCTTCAGACGGGCAGGAAAGGTCCCCGTCCCACAGCACGGCTGCCTCCTGCCCACCCAGCTGCCTCTCGCTGCCAGTGCCCTGGAGCAGGAGCTGGGTCCCCTCTGCCTGCAGAAGCTGTGCTGGCGCCAGCTCCCAGCTCAGAGCAGCCCTGCACTTCAGGCAGCATAATCACCACCCATGGGAACCCCCTGCCAGCCTGTGGGGAAACGTGATGCTGGTGTGGAGCAGAGAGCCATAGCTGGGCCCCACCCTGGCCAGACAGTCAGGGCCTCTCACTCACCGATCTGCAGTGGCTGGACCACATCCACCTGGTTGGGGTCCAGTGGAGATCTGAGCTCCTGTGGAGCCCCAACCTCCTCCTGCCAGGCCACCCTGGGGCGGCTGGGGGGTCTCTCCTGCCAGGCCAGCCTAGGTCGGATCGGGGGTCTCTCCGCCATTTTGCAGACAAAGGCTACGACTAAGGATGGGGAAGGCGGATGCTTCGGAAAAATGCCTTGGTGCTGCAGCTCCGCCAGAGGCAGCGACGAAAGGTGTGGGCTGCGCTCGTGTGCTCCTCGTTGGGGAAAGACGTGAGCTGCGCTCAGGAGCTCCTTGCTCCAAGTCTGCCAGGGGCAGCAGAGAGTCTGCCGGAGGCAGCTAGAGCTAGGTTGTGGTTGGACTCGACGATCTTAAGTGTGTCTTCCAACCAAAAAGATTCTCCGATTCTCTGAAAGACGTGGGCTACGCGCGGGGGCTCTCGCCAGCTCCGTGCTCACACCCTGTCTCCTCACCGTCCTGTCGGACAGTGTGGGCTGGGCCCGCAGCTGCGCTGAGCACGTGCAGGGCAGTGGGTGTCACCAAGTGAGGTCACAAAGGGCCCCACTGTGACCCTGCGCCTGGGGAGGGAGGCCAGGGTGTCCCTTGGGAGGCACAGGCCAGCTCAGCCCTGGGCACCTGGGTTCTCTCAGGGTGGCCATGGCTAAATTTCAATGCCAATTTCTAAACCCATTGCTCTGAGCATAGTCTTTAACAGTCCGTTGCACCGCTCCATTTTCCTGGTGGCTGGTGCATGATGGGGATGTCACAGACCCACTCAATGCCACGGTCCTTGGTCCAGACGTCTATGAGGATGTTGTGGAAATGAGTCCTGTTGTCTGGCTCAGCTCTCTCTGGGCTACCGCGTCACCACAGGACTTGCTTTTCAAGGCCCAGGACAGTGTTGCGGGCAGTGCCGTGGGACACGGTGCATGTTTCCAGCCAATGGCTGCCCCATTGTAAGCACAGAGCTCGTGCCGTGGCGGGTTTGTGTCAGTGTGATATATTCAATTTGCCAGGCCTCCCCATGTTTACACTTTAGTCATCGCCCCCCATACCACACAGGCTTTGCCTGCTTGGCTTGTTTGATCGTAGCACATGTTTCACAACGGTGAATAACCTGTGCAAGAGCGTGCATGGTCAAGTCCACCCCTCGACTGTGAGTCCATTCATATGTTGCATCCCTTCCTCGATGACCTGAGGCATCGTGGGCCCAATGGGGCATCAATAATTCACCTTCATCTTGCCAGTGCAAATCTATTTCAGCCACTTTAATCTTGGCAGCTCGATCCCCCTGCTGGTTGTTCTTATCAGATTCTTCAGTGGACCGACACTTGGGCACATGGGCTTCTACGTGGTAAACTCTCACAGGCAGGTTCTCCAGCCGGGCAGCAATATCTCGCCATGATTCAGCAGCCCAGATGGGTTGGGCTCTGCGCTGCCAGCGGCTCCGCTTCCATTGCTGGAACCAGCGCCACGGGGCATTTCCACCATCCATGAGAGAGCAGAGGTGAAGCTGCTTAGATGCTGGGGCCTCTTCAGCCCCTGTCAGGATGGCGGGTGCTGGGTCTCGTGGGGCCTCTGCCCCACAGCATGGGCTGTGGCCCAGCGTACAGCAGGGGCCACAATGGTCGGACGCTGTTGGCGGTGGCGGCGAGAAGCCAGATGGCCCATGGCTGCGTTCCAGCGGCACAGCCCGCGATACTGACTGTGTGAGCGGGTGGTGCCACGGACACGCGGGGTCTGGAACATGGGGGTGGCCGGGAGATGGGAGGGACAGGGAGGGTGGCAGAGAGGAAGGGGCCCCGGGCCTGGGCCGGGGCTGCTCGAGCTCGGGGCAGCCTGAGCACTCTGCCCTGGTTTGGGTGCCACACTGCCATGTGGCGCTGTGTCCTCTGATTGGCAGTCTGGGATTTCCCTCTGGCTCCTCCCATCAAATGATTGGTCAGACTGTTTGTCAATGATCCATGTGCTGCACTCCCACCAGGTGTGACTGGTGCAGCTAGCACAGCCCGGCCCTGAATGCTGCCCAGTTTGTTCAACTCTCGTCACCTTTTTGCAGGTCTCAAAGCTTGATTGGCTGGTTACCTCTCAGTCACATGGCTCGCCCCGCCTCCTCAAATGTGATTTGCTCTCCTCGGTCCACTGACTCTCTAGAGACTTCGGCTTGGTTGTTGCCAGGCAACGAGCTCCACCTAAAAATGGAGCTGTGCGGCCTGAGCAAAGGCCATGGGTGATAAACGACACGTTGGGACTCTGAACATGAGGATTTGGCCCCAAGAAGGAGGCTCTGGGCACTCAAAAGGACGGGCAGATGCTACAGATGGCGCTTTGGGCCCTGAACATGAGGGGACCCTCTTGGTTCCCACCCGAGCTGGGTTTGGTGCCCAAAGAGTGGGAAGAGGAGCAGTGGTTGGTGAGGACGTATTGGATCATGTGGGACCTGAGCCCGACGTCCATGGGGTGGAACAAGGGGTGGAGAAAGAACTGTTGTGGTGGCGACACTGCTCCTGCGTGGAGCTCCAGAGGCTGCAGGAGGATTTCTGCTCCACAAGGGACCAGCACAAGCCAGTGGCCCGTTCCTGTCTGTCACTGCTCTGGGGTTGTGACCTCGGCAGCACCTGCACAGCAGGAGTGTCCTCACTGCCAGCACCGGCTCTTTCCTCTGTCTGCACCTCTGTCCCCATCTCCCCGTGCTCTCCTCCCTCCCAGGCACCTTTTCCGCCTCCTCCAGGACCCACCAAGGCCTCTGTCTGTCTCTAAAAGGAAAGAAAAACTTTCCACTCTGACGCCATCAAATAAGCGCATGAAATGAAAACATTTTTAATGGGAAGGGTAACCCTAACGTTTCCCTGTCTGAATGGTTTTAATAATTGTACTGCAGTTTTTAAAAAATCGTGTAGCTTTAGTTTCTACTGGGAGGTTGTCTTCCGTGTGCCGTTGAGATTTCACACATATTATACCAATTTCTTTATTCTCCCTGCTCAGTTGCTTTCGACACGTATCATGTTATGTCCATAGGCAGCCATCCAGAATTTGTGTTTAGTTTTGATATTGTTAGGTATTGCAGTTGAGACGGACAAATGAGGTAGACCAAGTTCTTAGGTAAAAGCAGCAGTCTCCATTTATTGCCACAAACATCTTTTTATGTATTTTTCCAGCTCAAGTGTCTTTTTGCTATTGGTTACAAGTTGCGGCAGCAGCATCTCATTGGCTAATTTTGCTGTCATCAGTGTCACTCTTTTACTCCCTTCTCTCTCATGGCTACACCTCAATATCTCTGGATACTCCTTTAGTTCCATCTTTCTCACAGGTAGGCCTTAGTATCTTCAAGGCTAATTTCTGTTCCCATGTCCTCCCTTAGGGAATCCACAGACTCACCATAGTCCCCCACGAGATACCAAACTGAGGGTGTCAGTTCATCCCCGGGGCCACACACACGTGCCACACGCATTTCCTCCATCGCCTCCTCCTCTGGTGACACACAAGAGTTGACAGCACATGAGGTTTTGATAAGAATCTCTCCAAGCACTTCAGTTTCTCCCTGGATATTCCAAAGGCACCAGTGTCACATTTGGACAGGGACAGCCATAGCCCACTCCATGAGGCTCTGTATGGGGATAGAGGGGAAGATTTGGGGAGGAGGTTAGTGAAATGTAAATATGCTCAAGTGACTTGCACTTGTCTGTAGAAAAAGCACATGCATCACACTAATTGTTCTACTGACCTTGTGTGCTTGATGAGTAGAACCTCTGTGTTAGATAACATAGGCCTGTGAGAAACTGCAGGCACCTCATCACTATGTCTGAGGTTCCTGCTTGGTTGTGAGGAAGAGCGGGAAGCTGCGCCTGCCTGAAGCCTTGAAATACAGGCGAGCTCAGCAGTTCTGGTGATCTTCCAGCAGGGTGAACTGACCAGCGCCTGCGTCCCCGCTTCTGTCACCTCTGCCTGGGAGCTCCGGTGTGGCTTCGGAGATCCCCCAGTAGAGAGGGAACTAAAATAAAACTTGCTCTTTGCAAATGCATTTGTGGCCTCTGGCTCTTCTTGCGATGTGCCTGCGTATGTGTACACAGGCTCTGCAAACAAAACATTGCTCTTGTCCATGGCACTGTGTCAACAGAGCCTGATAGAGCCCAACAGCACCTGACAAAGTCTGACAGGGCCAGACAGAGCCCGACAAAGCGTGAAAGAGCCCATATGACCCCAAGAGAGTCCAAGAGGGCATGAAAGAGCCCTACAGAGCTTGACAGAGTCCGACAGGGCCCAAGAGAGACCAACAGAGGGTCCAGAGAAGAGCAACAAGACTGGTGAAGGGACTTGAGCACAAGACCTATGGGGAGAGGCTGAGGGAGCTGGGCTTGTTTAGTCCGGAGAAGAGGAGGCTTAGAGGTGAGCTCATCACTCTCTAGAACTACCTGAAGGGAAGTTGTGGCCAGCTGGGACTGGGTGCCATGATCTAGCAAATGGGCTGGAGTTGGACCAAGGGTTGGACTTGATGATCTCTGCGGTCTTTTCCAACCCAGTCGATTCTGTGATTCTGCGAACAGAGCCTGACAGAGTTTCACAGAGCCTGACAGGGCCCAAAGAACATGATCATGACTTGCAGGGTACAGTCACGCTTGATTTTAAAATGCCAGTCTAGTCTATTTTTCTTCACTGCTTATTTGGCTATTTGTAGAGGACACAAAGCACTTGTACTGCAATCCTATATGCTATGCTATGTAGTCCTGTGTACTATTTGTTCCTCCATACTGTTTAATCAACACTTGCAGCCAGATGTCCTAGCAAAATCTTGCACATACCTCGAGAACTGACCAGGAACAGTGGCCACATGTTGCTAAAATCATCTCTAAAAGCTTCTAAACTCAGTTTCTAGAAATAGGACAGATCCTGGCACCGTGACTGATAGAGAGCTCTTCAGACTCCTGCCCAAGCGATTTTGGGGGATAGAAAATATCAGCTGCACTGAGTTTTTTCTTCACAAGCTTTTCCTTCATCATTTTTTAAAGAATCATTTCACATTATTCCCCGTATGTTCATTAGCATCAAGTCTGATCTTTTATTTCCCAAGAAAAATTTAACCATGTCAACAAAAGACTAGTGGAAACCACCAGTCTGCAGTCCAGGTTAAAATCTCTCTGAGTATCCACATGAGAGAAACAAAACATGAAATGAAGACAGAGACGTGGAGTGGAACTCCTCCAGCTTCTTCTAGAAAGTCTACTTCTCCATTACAGACATATAAAGCAGTTACCTGGAATATGGAGGCGTATGCTTTTACATTCCATCAAATCCTTCACAAAATCGTTTGTAAACGATTGTTTGCTGAATGCCTGGCTGACTTCCAGGTAACAGACCACCACTGCTCTGCCCACGGCCAGCAACCCCGTCCTTTCCTCACAGAGAACAAAGAGGATGGACAGACACAACCTGCCCTGGGTAAAACCCATCACCTTCTCTTTCAGACACCCAGAAATGGGGTTCCAGTGGACATGTTCTGGGGCACAGCCCTTGGTTCCCCTGCTCACCCACTGGCCATTTTTGAGAAGTGCACACACTGTGTGAGAGCTGCCAGTGGTCAGGGAGTCCCCCCAGTCTCCATGAACTTTCCAAGATGGTGGAGAGTGGCCTCACTGTGACATCGTCCTGCTGTCTCAGCTCCTGGGGTGCTGCCCCTCCTGTCCCATAGACTGGAAAGGATTGTGTTAGTTCCAGTGATCCATGACTTGATCCCCATCCACTGCTGCTTGTTCTGCCTCCAGTCACAGAGGCCTGAGAGACCTTGCTGGTGAAGATGGAGAGCAAGACACACAGGGAATGTCACTTCCTTCCCTTATTAAATTCATCAGTGGCCACATGTTGTCTTTGTTTCTCCTTTAACTGTTCCTGCAGTAGTAACAGCTCATTATGGGGACCTTCAATTGCCTTACAGGTCTAGACTGAGTTCTGATCTGGACTGCTGCTGTGCTTGGAGGCTGCTGTCATTGAGCACCAGATGAACTCACTCCTGCCACCCTGCCTGGCAGTTTATTCCATCCGTGTCACAGCTCTGTCTGCAGCACTGACAGCTCCAGCCCACCCCGTCAGGTCCCTGGCTGAGGACATTGCCTCACATCTGGGCTGAACCACCCCAGCTGTGGCACCAGCCCGGCTCTGACCTGCCACAGGAAACCTGGTACCAAGTGTCCAAGACCGCATGTGTGCAAAGGCTTTGCCTCAGAGCACAGACATGACATGGCCACAGATTATTGAATGTCTCTCTACACCTAGGAGTATAAAACCAGAATAAAATGCCTGAATTCATTCAACTGAAGATGCTCCTCCCCCAGCGTGGAGGAATTAGATCCTTTGCTGTAACATTCCTGGTGTCCTGTCTAACGATGGGGCAAGAAAATATGTTTCTCATGCCAAAATTATTTCTTAATATGAAAAAAACTACTGCAGGAAAGAATTGTCTCTGTAGTGGTGAGAGAAGAAACATCACTGATTATTTCAGACTTTTTCATGGGCCATTCCCCTGGAGATCCAGGAAGAACACAAGGGAGCCCAGAGGGGACAGAGAAAGGGACCTCATGGGCTGCTGCTGTGCTGCTGAGCTGGACTGGGCTCCTGGGACAGAGGGAGCTCATGGCAAGCGGCAGCGCTGCAGAGAGACAGCTCTGCCCAGGAGCAGCTCCTCTGCAAAGCGCAGTAGGGCCGAGGGCTCTGCCTGGGCATCTCAGGGAGACGAGCCAGGCAGAGAGAGATTAAAGGTGGTCAGGACTGGGAGGATGACTGAGAGCTCACTGGAGGAGAAATCTTTGCAGCCCTTGCCATGGTAAGTCTCTGGCTGCAGGGCAATGCAGCTGTAGCTCCTGGCATTATCTCCTAAAACTGGCACAGGCACAGCTTGTGGGATCTGTACAGAGGGGGCTCTTGTTCAAGCAGTTTTGAACAGCTGTGAAGCCGGGTGAGCACCCAGGGGTGCCCAGGGCTGTCCTGCAGAGCAGGGTCCCTGCACCCCAGGGCTGTGACAGGGCAGGGACTCTGCCGCCTGCCAGGGTCAGCGCTCAGCCTGCCCGGGGACATCCCCTTGCGCTGCAGGGAGAAGCTCTGCATGAAAGGAGCAACCCCAGCAATGCAGGGTCCTTCTGCTGTACAGAGGGTGCTGTCTGGGTGTCACGGCCCATTCGATGATGGACTCGTGATGGTTCTTTTAACCTTGATCTCAGAGTGCAAAATTAAGGCGACCAAAATGCCCAGGGGTAATAATTCAATCAAGCAGCATTACTTTATTAATTTCCCCATAAAGGGGCACGCGATAGAGAGAAAGAGGAAGAAAAAGAAAAGGGAAAAGAAACGGGGAGAAGAAAAAGTAAAGATGAGAAATGAGGTTGTGTTTGTCACCAGTTGAGTTCCTGATGGCGATGGACAGGCAAATCGTCAGACCGACTCTTACAGACGGTCACCATCAGGGGACACCACAGGGACCAGGGGACACCAGGGCCTCTGAAGGGACAGCCAGGGCCACCGGTGTCACCACAGGGGTGGCCGTGACCCCTGGGAAAATGAGCAGGGTCACCATGGGGTCAGCGCCACCACAGGGATGGTCGGGTCCACCGTGGGGTCAAGGCCATTGCGGGGTCAGGGTCACCACGAGGTCAAGGCCACTGTGACGAAGGTCGCAGACAGGAACCAATAAAAGTGACACCAGATCTTGGAACCGTGTCAGAGCGGCTCTTGATGGCGATGTTCAGGCAAATACTGCTCCATCTTCGGACCGACTCTCACATTGGGTCAGAGCTATTCACATCTCAAGATCACTACAGGGCACTCCCAGGCGACTTTTAAACTAGTACAGCAAGTCGGTTGGTACCTGACAGGGAGGGATCCTGGTATTGAAATCCCTTTGTCTGGGTTGACGGGGTGGGCACTGGGACATAGAAACTAATTTCTTGGTTCAGGATGCGGCCCTGAAATTTCAGATCCATTTCTCTTAGAGTTGTATAAACCTGGGAGTATCAGAAATTAACACACTGTGCCTTACAGACAGCTTTACGGTGACTTTTCCAGGCTCATTATTGCTGGTTTGATGTTCCCATCAGAGCCAGCACATACAGAGCTGCCCCTGGGCTGTGCCCGGCTGCTGGGAGGGGTCTGCAGGGCAGAGCTGAGCACACAGCGGGTGGGATGGGGTCTGTGACACTGACAGGAGGAGACCTGGGGACACAGACACAGCTGCAGGCAGGGACAGCTCCAGGCAGCAGAGCAGGGGGTGTTCAGGAGCTCTTTTGGTCCTTCTCTGCAGATGATGCTGGGTGTTGTCTGCTGGGCAATGATCTGACTGTCCTTTGAGCACATCCCACCTTCAGCAGCCCTGACTCTGCTCTGCCTGTCCTGCTGGGCTCACGAGCTGCCCCCAGAAAGGCCCAGCTCTGCCGTAGGATCCCAGGAGTGCTGAGCCTTTCCTTGGGGTCTGCACTCTCCTCTCAGAGCCCTTTGCTTCCCTCAGTGAGCGGTTGTGTCCTGCTCTCTCCATCACATCTCCACCTCTGGGCTGAGGCAGCGAAAGGGCAGATCTGCCCTTTCAAACAGGGCTCTCCTGCTCCACTGTGAGTTCAGTTTTGGGTTTTCTTTTAAAGAGAGATTTGTTCATGAAGTGGTTTTCAAGGCAGCACAAGTGAAAAGACAGGGCAAATGGGTAAAAGCTGCTCTCCTAACTCTGCACTGAGCCACAGAGAGATGAGCTGTTTTGCCTGTCTTGAGACTCTTCTTCATATTTTCAGTCATATAAATGAGGATTTCAACCCCTGCAAAAATCCACTCATGAGATGTGATGATGGAAAATTCAAAACATAGACAAAATCATTGTAATGACATGCTAAGCCTCTACTTTGCAGCCCACGCTCGGAAGTGTATCAAGTACTGATCTTGAACTTTTCCACTAATGGAACGTCAAATCTGACATTGCTTGTGAACGTCAAGGCTGTCACAAACCAGCTCCCATGTCCCCAGCGCAGCAGAGCAAAGCTGGTTGCTTGGCCCCAGACGGGCAGAGGTCCTGCTCCTCACAGCACACTCAGCCAGCACACAGCGGAGGAAGGAAATGCATTTCAACTGGGCTTATTTATATGAAAAATGCAGTGGCTTTGCTCAGAGGAGTGTGTCCTGATTTTAAGTTGTCATTTTCTTTTTTGGAACAGAGCCCCCATGGCAAGAAACAGCAAATGTCCAACTGCAGCTCCATCACCCAGTTGCTCCCCCTGGCGTTCACAGACACACGGGAGCTGTGGCTCTTGCACTTCTGGCTCTTCCTGGGCATCTACCTGGCTGCCCTCCTGGGCAATGGCCTCACCATCACCACCATAGCCTGGGACCAGCACCTCCACACCCCCAGAGCCCGCCAGAGCCCGACAAGGCCCGACAGAGCCCGCCAGAGCCTGACAGAGCCCGCCAGAGTCCGTCAAGGCCCGACAGAACCCGCTAGAGCCCGCCAGAGCCCAACAAGGCCCCCCAGAGCCCGCCAGAGCCCGACAAGGCCCGCCAGAGCCCGACAAGGCACGCCAGAGCCTGACAGAGCCTGCCAGAGCCCTCCAGAGCCCGACAAGGCACGCCAGAGCCCGCCAGAGCCCGACAAGGCCCGACAGAGCCTGACAGAGCCCGCCAGAGCCCGACAAGGCCCGACAGAGCCTGACAGAGCCCGCCAGAGCCCGACAAGGCCCGCCAGAGCCTGACAAGGCCCGACAGAGCCCGCCAGAGCCCGCCAGAGCCCGCCAAGGCCCTTACAGAGCCTGACAGAGCCCGACAAGGCCCGCCAGAGCCCGCCAGAGCCCGACAAGGCCCGACAGAGCCTGACAGAGCTTCTTCCTGCTCAACCTCTCCTTCCTCGAGCTGGGCTCCATCTCCACCACTGTCCCCAAGTCCATGGCCAATTCATTCTGGGACACCAGGAGCATTTCTTACACAGGATGTGCTGCTCGAGTCTTTCTGTTTGTCTTTTTCATTTCAGCAGAGTATTTTCTTCCCATCATCATGTCCTATGACCGCTACGTTGCCATCTGTAAACCCCTGCACTACGGGACCCTCCTGGGCAGCAGAGCTTGTGTCCACATGGCAGCAGCTGCCTGGGCCACTGGGTTTCTCAGTGCTCTGCGCCATTTTCACTGCCACTGTGCAAGGGCACTGCTGTGGACCAGTTCTTCTGTGAAATTCCCCCGATCCTCAAGCTCTCCTGCTCAGACACCTACCTCGGGGAAATCTGGCTTCTTGTGGCCAGTGTCTTGGTATTACTTGGGTGTTTTTTCTTTATTGGGCTGTCCTATGTGCAGATCTTCAGGGCCGTGCTGAGGATCCCCTCTGAGCAGGGAGGGCACAAAGCCTTTTCCACATGCCTCCCTCACCTGGCCGTGGTCTCCCTGTTTGTCAGCATTGGCATGTTTACCTACCTGAAAACGCCCTTCATCTCCTCCCCATCCTTGGGCCTGGTTTTGTCATTTCTGTACTCAGTGTTGCCTCCAGCAGTGAACCCCCTCATCTACAGCAGGAGGAACCAGGAGCTCAAGGATGCCCTGTGGGAACTCATTTCTTATTGTTTTCTGAAGCAATAAACTCCCACCTGCTTCTACACAGGAGTTTTAATGTAGCTAATTACAGGACCAGCCTGTCATCTGGATTTTCTGTTGTTATTAGGTGTTTTTTTAATGTGATCCTGTTATCATGCCCTTTCTAATTCTCTGTCTGATTTTCTTTTATAACTACTGGCTGTGTAAATGAAGAGCTGTGCTCTCCTTGTCTCTTAAACAAAATAAACATTCCTGTAGTAACTTGTTTTTCACTATATCCTTCCTCCAAGGCCTTTTTGGAGGTTCAGGGACAATTCCTGTGTGCGTGGGAGGAGGGGAAAAGAGTCCAGCACGGCAGCACTGCCAGGGAGCAGCTGCGCTTGGTCTTCCAGAGCTGTTCTCATTCCACTCCCACACTCTCCTTCTGATCCCTTGTACTGGTGCAAGGCCTGAGTGCTCTGGCAGCTTGGTCACCGTCCTGCTGTGTGTCAGTCCTTTGAGCGCAGGCAGGGACAGGCAATGGGCACTTGTGTGACAGATCTGGACCCAGAACAGCCTTTCCAGATAGAAAGGTGATCTCCTCAGGGCAGTGCATGATGCTTTAGGTCTTCTTCCAAAGATTCTCTCAAGAATATGCCCATGAAATTGGCCACGGATGCAAACCCCAGGGTACAGCTGAACAGTGTGTGTGTGCGGGGCTGGCACACAGCAGTGTCCTCTCACAGCCAGGCCTCCTGCCAGAGACCTGCAGGACCAGCAGAGCAGGGGCTGGGCTGTGCCCGTGTGCACCGGACACCCCACAGAAGCTGCCCCAGGACATCCTCACGAACTGCCCCTCATAACCACCATTTCCAGCACTGGCCTCTCTCCCCACCTCACAGATGTTGCTCTTCCCCCCATGGAGGGACACTGAATGAGCAGGTCAGAAATCCATGTTTGCTTTGTACAGATGAGATGTGAGCACGCACATCACGGATGTGAGGTGAGATGTACCCAAGTAAGCACAAACAACATCAGCTATTCCTGGGAGTTCCATGAAGGCCTGTGGGACAGACAGTGCCTTGAGGTCACTTCATGTTGGCAGAAACATCCTATGGGAAACCACCTGAATGCAGCACTGGGTTGTGCTTCCTTGAACTGTGATCCCCGTGTCCATTCCTCATGGCGTGGGACATCTCAGATGAGTGCAGAGCAGGGTGACATGCCACAAGGCTGGGGTGCCTCCCATCCTTTGGGAGTGGCAACAGGAGGCCAGAGGGAAACCAAGACTACGGCCTCTATGTGCAACAGGGAAAGATTCTGTCTCTGAACATCCCACTCAGAGAGGTTCTGGAGTCCTTGGAAAAGGCAGACATCCAACCGAACTTCAAGAAGGGCTCTTTATTAAAACCCAGCCATTTTCCTCAAGAAGAGCTGCTCCTCCACCTGGTTTAGCGCCAGCAGCACAGGGCTCTCAGGATCCATCGTGATCTTGGCCGCTTCCATGAAGAGCGCACGATGACAATGGTCTGAGTTGCCAGGAAGCAGATGGAAGGCTCACTGTCATTCTCCAAGGGTTGAATGGCTGCCAGAGAAAGAAGCAGAGCCCAGGTGACCTCTCATGTCTGGCCCCCAGGAATCCCCTCCCGACCACGCTCCCTACTCACCTCTGCAGATCACAGGCAGCTTCTCGTTGCATGTGCCCCTCAGGTGCCACACAGCCAGCCCTGGGCACAGAGCTCCATCAGCCCCTGCTCCCTCCCCTCACCAGGGCTGAGCCCAGGGGAGAGCAGGAGCTGAGATGGTGGGACCAAGCAAGGCAGCCACCAAGCCCACCTGTGTGGGCAGGGCTGGGAGGGGAGGCCAAGGCCCTGCACGGGGCAGCAGGGGCTCTGGCAGGCACAGGGCTGCTCCTTGTGCCAGGGCAGCGGTGGGGACCGGGGCCAGGCTGCCAAGAGAGGGACCCTGGGGACTGTGACTCACCGATGAACCTCAAGGCCGCCTCTCGCAAGCTGGCCTGAGCATCCATCAGGTATGGCAGGCTCTGAATCAAGAACTCTTGAGCTCTGCTTCTGTCCTGCTCCAGCTGGAGAGAGCACAAGGGTGTGAGCACGTCAGTGTCCCTCCCCACTTGGCTGGATCAGTCTCTCCTCCCAGGAACCCCCGTTCCCCTTCCCCTCCGGCCATTCCCGTGTTCCAGCCAGGAGCCCTGTGGGGCTGAGGCTGAGAGAGAGACACAGGCTGAGGAGTGCCAGGGCTGCTGAGAGCCCTCCATCCCAGTGGGTGCAGGGAGGGCAGCGGGACAGAGAGAAGAGCCCTTGGGGGCTCTGTTCTTGAGGACAGGGAACAAGGATGCAGCCTGGAGCTGCAGCAGGACAGGCGAGGCACATCTGCAGAGCCCACAGCACAGATATGTGCCTTTGTCCAGCCTGGGCCCTGGGCCTTGGGGGTCGTCCTCACCAAGCACTCTCCAATCCTCCATTTCTGCTGTGTCTGCACCAGGTGTTCGAGCTGTTTCCACTTGAGGAGCTCTGCTGCACCAAGGAGGCCTTCCCTGGCGACCTACGGAACAGCAGAAGCTGGGAGATGGCAGCATGGTCTGGAGAAGGAGATCTGGCATCACCCTCCTCTGGGCTCCGTTCCTGGGATGATTCTGCCCTTAGGGAGCTGAGACATGCCCTGGCCCAATCATCCAGGGGTCTCTTCCCTGCGTCACTGCTCAGCTTTGAAATTTGTACCTTGGCCACGCTCTGCCTTTGGTCACTCATGTGGAAGAAGAGTGGGAGCAGGCCAAGTCGCACCCTGTTCTTCGTCTTTCTCTTGTTGTTGCCCACCAACACCTTCATCAGGTCTCTGAAGAGGCTGATGGACATCTCTCTCAGCTGGCTCAGCTCCTGGAAGGGAGAAGCACAGTAGGACCTGAACACCAGCAGCTCTCTGCCCACAGTGAGCAGAAGCTCCTGCATGGCTGATGTGAGGGGAGGTGCTCCAGGGCAGCATTCTGCACACTGCAGTTGTGGGCCAGATCTGCGGCCCTGCGTACAGGAAAGGCCACTCAAGAGACTTGTTCAGGCAGTGCCTGTGCCTCAAAGTGCTCTCCCAGCCACCCAGCGTCCCCCACCAGCTTCAGCAGCCATGGTGGGGAGGAGCTGTGGGAGCAGCTGGCAGGGAGAAGCTGGGCTGGGCTGCAGAACACAGAAACCATCCCACAAGAGCCTCAGGGAGAAAGCAGAGAAGAAGCCCCTGCTCCGCGTGGCTGGGCTGAAGGGCAGCTCTCATTGTCCAGTTCTCATCCACAAGGCTCAGGCTTATATCAGCCTTACATCATCGAAAAAGGGCGGGAGAAATTCTGCCAGCAGCACAGCCATGGGGGTGGCCTCCTTCCTCTCCAGCTGAGCCATCACGTTTCTGAAGACCACCAGAGCCTTGATCTTGATAGCCTTATTGCCGTACTGCAGGACCCACAATAGGTCTGGCAGCATGACCTTCATTTTTCTTGCCTGTATGAAAAAGAGAGTTGCCCTCTTGGGACCAGGTCGATGCCTGGAGAGCTCCCCAGGCAGCCACCAGGCCCCACCATGGCAGGGAGGGCCTTTGGAGCAGTCACCCCTGCTCCTGACTGCCAGCCAAGGCCAAGCCCGAACCCAATGCCCCGGCCCTTGGCTGCCAACATGGCTGCCCTTGGTGACGCCCTACTCACCATCTCGTGTCTCTCTGACAGCGTCATCATGCCCCTGAGCAACAGGGAGAGCAGCGTTGGTCTTCGTTGCCTCAGAAACCTACTGACTTGGTATATTGGAGCAAACGCCTCATCTTGCAGGTCACTGCTGGCCAGCATCTGAAAGCAAGCCAGCAGTGAGCAACTGGCAGAGCTGGTGGGGCTCCTTGCACCGTGCAGCTCCTGGGGCACCAGGAGCTTTTTCCAGTAACTCACAGCCAAGCGAAGGATGGAGGCGTCGTCCCGGTGTGTATATAAGATCCTACGGTGCCGGTCCTGCAGTTGGATGTGCAGCTCCTTCAAGACGTTCTGCAAGGTCTGGGGCACGGAGAACATCACCTCCCACAGTGCCAGGGCAGTCCTGCAAGAGAGCGCTCTGTCAGCAGGGCAGCCTGGGCCACAGCAGCGTGTCCAGGCTCAGCGCTGCAGGACGCTTGGGATGCCCTGGGCAGCAGCAGAGGGCTGAGCTGCTGCTCCTGTGGGGCTGGCAGGAGTGCAGTGGGGGGCTCTGGGCTGTCTTGCTCAGCTGTGGCTGCTGCGGGCCTGGCTGAGCCCCAGCGCTGGCAAATGTGGTGGGATGGAGGGTCCTGCTCCTCGGGGGTGTCCTGCAGGATTCCTTGGCGCTGGCAGCCAGAGCGTCTCCAGGCCCCTCTCCCCACAGGGAACAAGCCCTCATGGCTTTTGGGGCCAGTACCTGTCTCCTGGTGGTGCGATTGTCAGCAGCGTCGAGACCACCTCCGCAGGGCATTTGTCAGCCATCTCGACAATGAGGGACTCCACACTCTGCCGGGCTGCTGTCGTGTTTATGCTCTCCAGGTTTCTGTGGATGCAGCTCGTGATCTTTGGTACCTGGAGGGGACAAAGGTGAGGATGGCGCTGCCACTGGAGTGCAGCCATTTTTTCAGCTGTCCTTCCCATCCCTCTCTGCCGCCTTCACGTGGCTTCACTGTTCCGAGACACCGGGATTTGAGAGGAAAAGACGGATGGAGGGAGGAACAAGGCCTGACAGGGCCAAAGGGCAATCCAGCCAGAGGCCACTTACATCCACCAGCCAGAAATCACAGATTCTCTTCACCGTGTTCAGCATGTTTCTGGCCGCCTCCTTGTCAAAGGTGCTGGAGTCTCTCATTGCCTCGATTAACACCAGGACCACGTCTGTTTTCTCACAAGGCTGGAGGTCTTCTGCAAAGAACTATGGGAAGAAGGGAGGCAGCGAAGCCAAGTCACACCCGGTGCCCTGATGCTGCTGCTTAGCCGGGCAGTGCCAGCAGCCCTGCAGAGGCACCCGGCGGTGCTGCAACAGTGCCTGCAGCCAAACTGGGAGCAGGGGCGGCAGTGACTGCTGGGGAGGATGAGAAGAGAGGCCCCAGGTTGAGGGAGAAGGTTTGGGCTCATGGGCACAGGGTGCTGGCCCTGCCGTGAACCAGGGCTTGCTGGTGGCCAGGAGGACTGGGGCTGCTGCTGGGACACTGGAGCACACCCTCGCATTGTCCCTGCTTGGGGACAGCAGGAACCCTCTCAGCAGGGACCATGCCAGCCCCGCTGATTGTGGAGGCCTTTGCTCACACAAGGCCCCTGCTGATGCCACAGCCAAGGATGCCAGCCAGAGCCGGGAGCTCGTTACCTCGATAATGTGAGCAGCACTCGGCGAAGAACGCAAGGAGGTGGTCTTGGCTTCACAGTCCTCCTGGAGATGTGCGTTCTCCTCTGGCAGTGTCGTGCCTAAAAAGCGGGCAAACACAGAACAGTTGGTAAGACACAGCAGCTTCCCCAGTACCGGAAAGAGCTTTGAACTTGGAGTGGCCGAGGAGAGAGGTCATGTCAGTGCAGGAGGTGGTGGAGAGTGGTGCCATGGAAAGCCTGACCTGCCTCCAGTGTACGTGTGTGAATGCTCCTGGCTGTGGAAACTGCAAGGCCCTAGAGCTCTGTGTGCAGTCCCACAGCTCAGTCCCCATGGCTGGAGTAACGTGGGAGATGTGGGGGAGGGCTCGCATGGCTGGAGTGCTGCGGGGCAGGGATACAGGACCCCCGGGAGAGATGGGAAGATGCAGCACAACTGTGTCCTGCTCTCCTAAGGAGCAGCTCAGCTACACGTGAGCATCACAGTCTGGGAGAGAGTGTGGGGGTCAAGAGCAGAGGATGGGCAGTGCTGGTGACACGGAGGTCCATCACAATGCCAAGGAAGATGAGAGTCCATGTGTTCCGGTTCCACCTCAGACGTGGGCAACCAGCCAGCGTCTGCTAAAGGAGGAGAGCAGGAAGGGCTGCAGAGAGGGTTTGCAGGCAGGACAGAGCAGAGGAAGGAGCTCTGCCCCATGTCCATCCCAGTGCCTGCTGCCCTGGCACGGTCGTCCCATGCGTGTCACGGCTGGAGGGTGCCTGGCAGACGGGCTGAGATGCTGGAGCCAGGCACGACAGGGAAAGCCCCCAGTGCAGCGGGTGAGGAACTCGCTTCAGACGGGCAGGAAAGGTCCCCGTCCCACAGCACGGCTGCCTCCTGCCCACCCAGCTGCCTCTCGCTGCCAGTGCCCTGGAGCAGGAGCTGGGTCCCCTCTGCCTGCAGAAGCTGTGCTGGCGCCAGCTCCCAGCTCAGAGCAGCCCTGGACTTCAGGCAGCATAATCACCACCCATGGGAACCCCCTGCCAGCCTGTGGGGAAACGTGATGCTGGTGTGGAACAGAGAGCCATAGCTGGGCCCCACCCTGGCCAGACAATCAGGGCCTCTCACTCACCGATCTGCAGTGGCTGGACCACATCCACCTGGTTGGGGTCCAGTGGAGATCTGAGCTCCTGGGGATCCCCAACCTCCTCCTGCCAGGCCACCCTGGGGCGGCTGGAGGGTCTCTCCTGCCAGGCCAGCCTAGGTCGGATCGGGGGTCTCTCCGCCATTTTGCAGACAAAGGCTACGACTAAGGATGGGGAAGGCGGATGCTTCGGAAAAATGCCTTGGTGCTGCAGCTCCGCCAGAGGCAGCGACGAAAGGTGTGGGCTGCGCTCGTGTGCTCCTCGTTGGGGAAAGACGTGAGCTGCGCTCAGGAGCTCCTTGCTCCAAGTCTGCCAGGGGCAGCAGAGAGTCTGCCGGAGGCAGCTAGAGCTAGGTTGTGGTTGGACTCGACGATCTTAAGTGTGTCTTCCAACCAAAAAGATTCTCCGATTCTCTGAAAGACGTGGGCTACGCGCGGGGGCTCTCGCCAGCTCCGTGCTCACACCCTGTCTCCTCACCGTCCTGTCGGACAGTGTGGGCTGGGCCCGCAGCTGCGCTGAGCACGTGCAGGGCAGTGGGTGTCACCAAGTGAGGTCACAAAGGGCCCCACTGTGACCCTGCGCCTGGGGAGGGAGGCCAGGGTGTCCCTTGGGAGGCACAGGCCAGCTCAGCCCTGGGCACCTGGGTTCTCTCAGGGTGGCCATGGCTAAATTTCAATGCCAATTTCTAAACCCATTGCTCTGAGCATAGTCTTTAACAGTCCGTTGCACCGCTCCATTTTCCCGGTGGCTGGTGCATGATGGGGATGTCACAGACCCACTCAATGCCACGGTCCTTGGTCCAGACGTCTATGAGGATGTTGTGGAAATGAGTCCTGTTGTCTGGCTCAGCTCTCTCTGGGCTACCGCGTCACCACAGGACTTGCTTTTCAAGGCCCAGGACAGTGTTGCGGGCAGTGCCGTGGGACACGGTGCATGTTTCCAGCCAATGGCTGCCCCATTGTAAGCACAGAGCTCGTGCCGTGGCGGGTTTGTGTCAGTGTGATATATTCAATTTGCCAGGCCTCCCCATGTTTACACTTTAGTCATCGCCCCCCATACCACACAGGCTTTGCCTGCTTGGCTTGTTTGATCGTAGCACATGTTTCACAACGGTGAATAACCTGTGCAAGAGCGTGCATGGTCAAGTCCACCCCTCGACTGTGAGTCCATTCATATGTTGCATCCCTTCCTCGATGACCTGAGGCATCGTGGGCCCAATGGGGCATCAATAATTCACCTTCATCTTGCCAGTGCAAATCTATTTCAGCCACTTTAATCTTGGCAGCTCGATCCCCCTGCTGGTTGTTCTTATCAGATTCTTCAGTGGACCGACACTTGGGCACATGGGCTTCTACGTGGTAAACTCTCACAGGCAGGTTCTCCAGCCGGGCAGCAATATCTCGCCATGATTCAGCAGCCCAGATGGGTTGGGCTCTGCGCTGCCAGCGGCTCCGCTTCCATTGCTGGAACCAGCGCCACGGGGCATTTCCACCATCCATGAGAGAGCAGAGGTGAAGCTGCTTAGATGCTGGGGCCTCTTCAGCCCCTGTCAGGATGGCGGGTGCTGGGTCTCGTGGGGCCTCTGCCCCACAGCATGGGCTGTGGCCCAGCGTACAGCAGGGGCCACAATGGTCGGACGCTGTTGGCGGTGGCGGCGAGAAGCCAGATGGCCCATGGCTGCGTTCCAGCGGCACAGCCCGCGATACTGACTGTGTGAGCGGGTGGTGCCACGGACACGCGGGGTCTGGAACATGGGGGTGGCCGGGAGATGGGAGGGACAGGGAGGGTGGCAGAGAGGAAGGGGCCCCGGGCCTGGGCCGGGGCTGCTCGAGCTCGGGGCAGCCTGAGCACTCTGCCCTGGTTTGGGTGCCACACTGCCATGTGGCGCTGTGTCCTCTGATTGGCAGTCTGGGATTTCCCTCTGGCTCCTCCCATCAAATGATTGGTCAGACTGTTTGTCAATGATCCATGTGCTGCACTCCCACCAGGTGTGACTGGTGCAGCTAGCACAGCCCGGCCCTGAATGCTGCCCAGTTTGTTCAACTCTCGTCACCTTTTTGCAGGTCTCAAAGCTTGATTGGCTGGTTACCTCTCAGTCACATGGCTCGCCCCGCCTCCTCAAATGTGATTTGCTCTCCTCGGTCCACTGACTCTCTAGAGACTTCGGCTTGGTTGTTGCCAGGCAACGAGCTCCACCTAAAAATGGAGCTGTGCGGCCTGAGCAAATGCCATGGGTGATAAACGACACGTTGGGACTCTGAACATGAGGATTTGGCCCCATGAAGGAGGCTCTGGGCACTCAAAAGGACGGGCAGATGCTACAGATGGCGCTTTGGGCCCTGAACATGAGGGGACCCTCTTGGTTCCCACCCGAGCTGGGTTTGGTGCCCAAAGAGTGGGAAGAGGAGCAGTGGTTGGTGAGGACGTATTGGATCATGTGGGACCTGAGCCCGACGTCCATGGGGTGGAACAAGGGGTGGAGAAAGAACTGTTGTGGTGGCGACACTGCTCCTGCGTGGAGCTCCAGAGGCTGCAGGAGGATTTCTGCTCCACAAGGGACCAGCACAAGCCAGTGGCCCGTTCCTGTCTGTCACTGCTCTGGGGTTGTGACCTCGGCAGCACCTGCACAGCAGGAGTGTCCTCACTGCCAGCACCGGCTCTTTCCTCTGTCTGCACCTCTGTCCCCATCTCCCCGTGCTCTCCTCCCTCCCAGGCACCTTTTCCGCCTCCTCCAGGACCCACCAAGGCCTCTGTCTGTCTCTAAAAGGAAAGAAAAACTTTCCACTCTGACGCCATCAAATAAGCGCATGAAATGAAAACATTTTTAATGGGAAGGGTAACCCTAACGTTTCCCTGTCTGAATGGTTTTAATAATTGTACTGCAGTTTTTAAAAAATCGTGTAGCTTTAGTTTCTACTGGGAGGTTGTCTTCCGTGTGCCGTTGAGATTTCACACATATTATACCACTTTCTTTATTCTCCCTGTTCAGTTGCCTTCGACACGTATCATGTTATGTCCATAGGCAGCCATCCAGAATTTGTGTTTAGTTTTGATATTGTTAGGTATTGCAGTTGAGACGGACAAATGAGGTAGACCAAGTTCTTAGGTAAAAGCAGCAGTCTCCATTTATTGCCACAAACATCTTTTTATGTATTTTTCCAGCTCAAGTGTCTTTTTGCTATTGGTTACAAGTTGCGGCAGTAGCATCTCATTGGCTAATTTTGCTGTCATCAGTGTCACTCTTTTACTCCCTTCTCTCTCATGGCTACACCTCAATATCTCTGGATACTCCTTTAGTTCCATCTTTCTCACAGGTAGGCCTTAGTATCTTCAAGGCTAATTTCTGTTCCCATGTCCTCCCTTAGGGAATCCACAGACTCACCATAGTCCCCCACAAGATACCAAACTGAGGGTGTCAGTTCATCCCCGGGGCCACACACACGTGCCACACGCATTTCCTCCATCGCCTCCTCCTCTGGTGACACACAAGAGTTGACAGCACATGAGGTTTTGATAAGAATCTCTCCAAGCACTTCAGTTTCTCCCTGGATATTCCAAAGGCACCAGTGTCACATTTGGACAGGGACAGCCATAGCCCACTCCATGAGGCTCTGTATGGGGATAGAGGGGAAGATTTGGGGAGGAGGTTAGTGAAATGTAAATACGCTCAAGTGACTTGCACTTGTCTGTAGAAAAAGCACATGCATCAGACTAATTGTTCTACTGACCTTGTGTGCTTGATGAGTAGAACCTCTGCGTTAGATAACATAGGCCTGTGAGAAACTGCAGGCACCTCATCACTATGTCTGAGGTTCCTGCTTGGTTGTGAGGAAGAGCGGGAAGCTGCGCCTGCCTGAAGCCTTGAAATACAGGCGAGCTCAGCAGTTCCGGTGATCTTCCAGCAGGGTGAACTGACCAGCGCCTGCGTCCCCGCTTCTGTCACCTCTGCCTGGGAGCTCCGGTGTGGCTTCGGAGATCCCCCAGTAGAGAGGGAACTAAAATAAAACTTGCTCTTTGCAAATGCATTTGTGGCCTCTGGCTCTTCTTGCGATGTGCCTGCGTATGTGTACACAGGCTCTGCAAACAAAACATTGCTCTTGTCCATGGCACTGTGTCAACAGAGCCTGATAGAGCCCAACAGCACCTGACAAAGTCTGACAGGGCCAGACAGAGCCCGACAAAGCGTGAAAGAGCCCATATGACCCCAAGAGAGTCCAAGAGGGCATGAAAGAGCCCTACAGAGCTTGACAGAGTCCGACAGGGCCCAAGAGAGACCAACAGAGGGTCCAGAGAAGAGCAACAAGACTGGTGAAGGGACTTGAGCACAAGACCTATGGGGAGAGGCTGAGGGAGCTGGGCTTGTTTAGTCCGGAGAAGAGGAGGCTTAGAGGTGAGCTCATCACTCTCTAGAACTAACTGAAGGGAAGTTGTGGCCAGCTGGGACTGGGTGCCATGATCTAGCAAATGGGCTGGAGTTGGACCAAGGGTTGGACTTGATGATCTCTGCGGTCTTTTCCAACGCAGTCGATTCTGTGATTCATGTCAACAAAAGACTAGTGGAAACCACCAGTCTGCAGTCCAGGTTAAAATCTCTCTGAGTATCCAGATGAGAGAAACAAAACATGAAATGAAGACAGAGACGTGGAGTGCAACTCCTCCAGCTTCTTCTAGAAAGTCTACTTCTCCATTACAGACATATAAAGCAGTTACCTGGAATATGGAGGTGTATGCTTTTACATTCCATCAAATCCTTCACAAAATCGTTTGTAAACGATTGTTTGCTGAACGCCTGGCTGACTTCCAGGTAACAGACCACCGCTGCTCTGCCCACGGCCAGCAACCCCGTCCTTTCCTCACAGAGAACAAAGAGGATGGACAGACACAACCTGCCCTGGGTAAAACCCATCACCTTCTCTTTCAGACACCCAGAAATGGGGTTCCAGTGGACACGTTCTGGGGCACAGCCCTTGGTTCCCCTGCTCACCCACCTGCCATTTTTGAGAAGTGCACACACTGTGTGAGAGCTGCCAGTGGTCAGGGAGTCCCCCCAGTCTCCATGAGCTTTCCAAGATGGTGGAGAGTGGCCTCACTGTGACGTCGTCCTGCTGTCTCAGCTCCTGGGGTGCTGCCCCTCCTGTCCCATAGACTGGAAAGGATTGTGTTAGTTCCAGTGATCCCTGACTTGATCCCCATCCACTGCTGCTTGTTCTGCCTCCAGTCACAGAGGCCTGAGAGACCTTGCTGGTGAAGATGGAGAGCAAGACACACAGGGAATGTCACTTCCTTCCCTTATTAAATTCGTCAGTGGCCACATGTTGTCTTTGTTTCTCCTTTAACTGTTCCTGCAGTAGTAACAGCTCATTATGGGGACCTTCAATTGCCTTACAGGTCTAGACTGAGTTCTGATCTGGACTGCTGCTGTGCTTGGAGGCTGCTGTCATTGAGCACCAGATGAACACACTCCTGCCACCCTGCCTGGCAGTTTATTCCATCCGTGTCACAGCTCTGTCTGCAGCACTGACAGCTCCAGCCCACCCCGTCAGGTCCCTGGCTGAGGACATTACCTCACATCTGGGCTGAACCACCCCAGCTGTGGCACCAGCCCGGCTCTGACCTGCCACAGGAAACCTGGTACCAAGTGTCCAAGACCGCATGTGTGCAAAGGCTTTGCCTCAGAGCACAGACATGACATGGCCACAGATTGTTGAATGTCTCTCTACACCTAGGACTATAAAACCAGAATAAAATGCCTGAATTCATTCAACTGAAGATGCTCCTCCCCCAGCGTGGAGGAATTAGATCCTTTGCTGTAACATTCCTGGTGTCCTGTCTAACGATGGGGCAAGAAAATATGTTTCTCATGCCAAAATTATTTCTTAATATGAAAAAAACTACTGCAGGAAAGAATTGTCTCTGTAGTGGTGAGAGAAGAAACATCACTGATTATTTCAGACTTTTTCATGGGCCATTCCCCTGGAGATCCAGGAAGAACACAAGGGAGCCCAGAGGGGACAGAGAAAGGGACCTCATGGGCTGCTGCTGTGCTGCTGAGCTGGGCTGGGCTCCTGGGACAGAGGGAGCTCATGGCAAGCGGCAGCGCTGCAGAGAGACAGCTCTGCCCAGGAGCAGCTCCTCTGCAAAGCGCAGCAGGCCTGAGGTTTCTGCCTGGGCATCTCAGGGAGACGAGCCAGGCAGAGAGAGATTAAAGGTGGTCAGGACTGGGAGGATGACTGAGAGCTCACTGGAGGAGAAATCTTTGCAGCCCTTGCCATGGTAAGTCTCTGGCTGCAGGGCAATGCAGCTGTAGCTCCTGGCATTATCTCCTAAAACTGGCACAGGCACAGCTTGTGGGATCTGTACAGAGGGGGCTCTTGTTCAAGCAGTTTTGAACAGCTGTGAAGCCGGGTGAGCACCCAGGGGTGCCCAGGGCTGTCCTGCAGAGCAGGGTCCCTGCACCCCAGGGCTGTGACAGGGCAGGGACTCTGCTGCCTGACAGGGTCAGCGCTCAGCCTGCCCGGGGAGATCCCCTTGCGCTGCAGGGAGAAGCTCTGCATGAAAGGAGCAACCCCAGCAATGCAGGGTCCTTCTGCTGTACAGAGGGTGCTGTCTGGGTGTCACGGCCCATTCGATGATGGACTCGTGATGGTTCTTTTAACCTTGATCTCAGAGTGCAAAATTAAGGCGACCAAAATGCCCAGGGGTAATAATTCAATCAAGCAGCATTACTTTATTAATTTCCCCTTAAATGGGCACGTGATAGAGAGAAAGAGGAAGAAAAAGAAAAGGGAAAAGAAACGGGGAGAAGAAAAAGTAAAGATGAGAAATGAGGTTGTGTTTGTTACCAGTTGAGTTCCTGATGGCGATGGTCAGGCAAATCGTCAGACCGACTCTTACAGATGGTCACCATCAGGGGACACCACAGGGACCAGGGGACACCAGGGCCTCTGAAGGGACAGCCAGGGCCACCGGTGTCACCACAGGGGTGGCCGGGACCCTTGGGAAAATGAGCAGGGTCACCATGGGGTCAGCGCCACCACAGGGATGGTCGAGGCCACCGTGGGGTCAAGGCCATTGGGGGGTCCGGGTCACCACGGGGTCAAGGCCACTGTGACGAAGGTCGCAGACAGGAACCAATAAAAGTGACACCAGATCTTGGAACCGTGTCGGAGCGGTTCTTGATGGCGATGTTCAGGCAAATACTACTCCATCTTCGGACCGACTCTCACATTGGGTCAGAGCTATTCACATCTCAAGATCACTACAGGGCACTCCCAGGCGACTTTTAAACTAGTACAGCAAGTCAGTTGGTACCTGACAGGGAGGGATCCTGGTATTGAAATCCCTCTGTCTGGGTTGACGGGGTGGGCACTGGGACATAGAAACTAATTTCTTGGTTCAGGATGCGGCCCTGAAATTTCAGATCCATTTCTCTTAGAGTTGTATAAACCTGGGAGTATCAGAAATTAACACACTGTGCCTTACAGACAGCTTTACGGTGACTTTTCCAGGCTCATTATTGCTGGTTTGATGTTCCCATCAGAGCCAGCACATACAGAGCTGCCCCTGGGCTGTGCCCGGCTGCTGGGAGGGGTCTGCAGGGCAGAGCTGAGCACACAGCGGGTGGGATGGGGTCTGTGACACTGACAGGAGGAGACCTGGGGACACAGACACAGCTGCAGGCAGGGACAGCTCCAGGCAGCAGAGCAGGGGGTGTTCAGGAGCTCTTTTGGTCCTTCTCTGCAGATGATGCTGGGTGTTGTCTGCTGGGCAATGATCTGACTGTCCTTTGAGCACATCCCACCTTCAGCAGCCCTGACTCTGCTCTGCCTGTCCTGCTGGGCTCACGAGCTGCCCCCAGAAAGGCCCAGCTCTGCCGTAGGATCCCAGGAGTGCTGAGCCTTTCCTTGGGGTCTGCACTCTCCTCTCAGAGCCCTTTGCTTCCCTCAGTGAGCGGTTGTGTCCTGCTCTCTCCATCACATCTCCACCTCTGGGCTGAGGCAGCGAAAGGGCAGATCTGCCCTTTCAAACAGGGCTCTCCTGCTCCACTGTGAGTTCAGTTTTGGGTTTTCTTTTAAAGAGAGATTTGTTCATGAAGTGGTTTTCAAGGCAGCACAAGTGAAAAGACATTGCAAATGGGTAAAAGCTGCTCTCCTAACTCTGCACTGAGCCACAGAGAGATGAGCTGTTTTGCCTGTCTTGAGACTCTTCTTCATATTTTCAGTCATATAAATGAGGATTTCAACCCCTGCAAAAATCCACTCATGAGATGTGATGATGGAAAATTCAAAACATAGACAAAATCATTGTAATGACATGCTAAGCCTCTACTTTGCAGCCCACGCTCGGAAGTGTATCAAGTACTGATCTTGAACTTTTCCACTAATGGAACGTCAAATCTGACATTGCTTGTGAACGTCAAGGCTGTCACAAACCAGCTCCCATGTCCCCAGCGCAGCAGAGCAAAGCTGGTTGCTTGGCCCCAGACGGGCAGAGGTCCTGCTCCTCACAGCACACTCAGCCAGCACACAGCGGAGGAAGGAAATGCATTTCAACTGGGCTTATTTATATGAAAAATGCAGTGGCTTTGCTCAGAGGAGTGTGTCCTGATTTTAAGTTGTCATTTTCTTTTTTGGAACAGAGCCCCCATGGCAAGAAACAGCAAATGTCCAACTGCAGCTCCATCACCCAGTTGCTCCCCCTGGCGTTCACAGACACACGGGAGCTGTGGCTCTTGCACTTCTGGCTCTTCCTGGGCATCTACCTGGCTGCCCTCCTGGGCAATGGCCTCACCATCACCACCATAGCCTGGGACCAGCACCTCCACACCCCCACAGCCCGCCAGAGCCCGACAAGGCCCGACAGAGCCCGCCAGAGCCTGACAGAGCCCACCAAAGCCCGACAAGGACCGACAGAACCCGCTAGAGCCCGCCAGAGCCCGACAAGGCCCCCCAGAGCCCGCCAGAGCCCGACAAGGCCCGACAAGGCCCGACAGAGCCCGACAAGGCACGCCAGAGCCTGACAGAGCCTGCCAGAGCCCTCCAGAGCCCGACAAGGCACGCCAGAGCCCGCCATTGCCCGACAAGGCCCTTACAGAGCCTGACAGAGCCCGACAAGGCCCGCCAGAGCCCGACAAGGCCCGACAGAGCCTGACAGAGCTTCTTCCTGCTCAACCTCTCCTTCCTCGAGCTGGGCTCCATCTCCACCACTGTCCCCAAGTCCATGGCCAATTCATTCTGGGACACCAGGAGCATTTCTTACACAGGATGTGCTGCTCGAGTCTTTCTGTTTGTCTTTTTAATTTCAGCAGAGTATTTTCTTCCCATCATCATGTCCTATGACCGCTACGTTGCCATCTGTAAACCCCTGCACTACGGGACCCTCCTGGGCAGCAGAGCTTGTGTCCACATGGCAGCAGCTGCCTGGGCCACTGGGTTTCTCAGTGCTCTGCGCCATTTTCACTGCCACTGTGCAAGGGCACTGCTGTGGACCAGTTCTTCTGTGAAATTCCCCCGATCCTCAAGCTCTCCTGCTCAGACACCTACCTCGGGGAAATCTGGCTTCTTGTGGCCAGTGTCTTGGTATTACTTGGGTGTTTTTTCTTTATTGGGCTGTCCTATGTGCAGATCTTCAGGGCCGTGCTGAGGATCCCCTCTGAGCAGGGACGGCACAAAGCCTTTTCCACATGCCTCCCTCACCTGGCCGTGGTCTCCCTGTTTGTCAGCATTGGCATGTTTACCTACCTGAAAACGCCCTTCATCTCCTCCCCATCCTTGGGCCTGGTTTTGTCATTTCTGTACTCAGTGTTGCCTCCAGCAGTGAACCCCCTCATCTACAGCAGGAGGAACCAGGAGCTCAAGGATGCCCTGTGGGAACTCATTTCTTATTGTTTTCTGAAGCAATAAACTCCCACCTGCTTCTACACAGGAGTTTTAATGTAGCTAATTACAGGACCAGCCTGTCATCTGGATTTTCTGTTGTTATTAGGTGTTTTTTTAATGTGATCCTGTTGTCATGCCCTTTCTAATTCTCTGTCTGATTTTCTTTTATAACTACTGGCGGTGTAAATGAAGAGCTGTGCTCTCCTTGTCTCTTAAACAAAATAAACATTCCTGTAGTAACTTGTTTTTCACTATATCCTTCCTCCAAGGCCTTTTTGGAGGTTCAGGGACAATTCCTGTGTGCGTGGGAGGAGGGGAAAAGAGTCCAGCACGGCAGCACTGCCAGGGAGCAGCTGCGCTTGGTCTTCCAGAGCTGTTCTCATTCCACTCCCACACTCTCCTTCTGATCCCTTGTACTGGTGCAAGGCCTGAGTGCTCTGGCAGCTTGGTCACCGTCCTGCTGTGTGTCAGTCCTGTGAGCGCAGGCAGGGACAGGCAATGGGCACTTGTGTGACAGATCTGGACCCAGAACAGCCTTTCCAGATAGAAAGGTGATCTCCTCAGGGCAGTGCATGATGCTTTAGGTCTTCTTCCAAAGATTCTCTCAAGAATATGCCCATGAAATTGGCCACGGATGCAAACCCCAGGGTACAGCTGAACAGTGTGTGTGTGCGGGGCTGGCACACAGCAGTGTCCTCTCACAGCCAGGCCTCCTGCCAGAGACCTGCAGGACCAGCAGAGCAGGGGCTGGGCTGTGCCCGTGTGCACCGGACACCCCACAGAAGCTGCCCCAGGACATCCTCACGAACTGCCCCTCATAACCACCATTTCCAGCACTGGCCTCTCTCCCCACCTCGCAGATGTTGCTCTTCCCCCCATGGAGGGACACTGAATGAGCAGGTCAGAAATCCATGTTTGCTTTGTACAGATGAGATGTGAGCACGCACATCACGGATGTGAGGTGAGATGTACCCAAGTAAGCACAAACAACATCAGCTATTCCTGGGAGTTCCATGAAGGCCTGTGGGACAGACAGTGCCTTGAGGTCACTTCATGTTGGCAGAAACATCCTATGGGAAACCACCTGAATGCAGCACTGGGTTGTGCTTCCTTGAACTGTGATCCCCGAGTCCATTCCTCATGGCGTGGGACATCTCAGATGAGTGCAGAGCAGGGTGACATGCCACAAGGCTGGGGTGCCTCCCATCCTTTGGGAGTGGCAACAGGAGGCCAGAGGGAAACCAAGACTACGGCCTCTATGTGCAACAGGGAAAGATTCTGTCTCTGAACATCCCACTCAGAGAGGTTCTGGGGTCCTTGGAAAAGGCAGACATCCAACCGAACTTCAAGAAGGGCTCTTTATTAAAACCCAGCCATTTTCCTCAAGAAGAGCTGCTCCTCCACCTGGTTTAGCGCCAGCAGCACAGGGCTCTCAGGATCCATCGTGATCTTGGCCGCTTCCATGAAGAGCGCACGATGACAATGGTCTGAGTTGCCAGGAAGCAGATGGAAGGCTCACTGTCGTTCTCCAAGGGTTGAATGGCTGCCAGAGAAAGAAGCAGAGCCCAGGTGACCTCTCATGTCTGGCCCCCAGGAATCCCCTCCCGACCACGCTCCCTACTCACCTCTGCAGATCACAGGCAGCTTCTCGTTGCATGTGCCCCTCAGGTGCCACACAGCCAGCCCTGGGCACAGAGCTCCATCAGCCCCTGCTCCCTCCCCTCACCAGGGCTGAGCCCAGGGGAGAGCAGGAGCTGAGATGGTGGGACCAAGCAAGGCAGCCACCAAGCCCACCTGTGTGGGCAGGGCTGGGAGGGGAGGCCAAGGCCCTGCACGGGGCAGCAGGGGCTCTGGCAGGCACAGGGCTGCTCCTTGTGCCAGGGCAGCGGTGGGGACCGGGGCCAGGCTGCCAAGAGAGGGACCCTGGGGACTGTGACTCACCGATGAACCTCAAGGCCGCCTCTCGCAAGCTGGCCTGAGCATCCATCAGGTATGGCAGGCTCTGAATCAAGAACTCTTGAGCTCTGCTTCTGTCCTGCTCCAGCTGGAGAGAGCACAAGGGTGTGAGCACGTCAGTGTCCCTCCCCACTTGGCTGGATCAGTCTCTCCTCCCAGGAACCCCCGTTCCCCTTCCCCTCCGGCCATTCCCGTGTTCCAGCCAGGAGCCCTGTGGGGCTGAGGCTGAGAGAGAGACACAGGCTGAGGAGTGCCAGGGCTGCTGAGAGCCCTCCATCCCAGTGGGTGCAGGGAGGGCAGCGGGACAGAGAGAAGAGCCCTTGGGGGCTCTGTTCTTGAGGACAGGGAACAAGGATGCAGCCTGGAGCTGCAGCAGGACAGGCGAGGCACATCTGCAGAGCCCACAGCACAGATATGTGCCTTTGTCCAGCCTGGGCCCTGGGCCTTGGGGGTCGTCCTCACCAAGCACTCTCCAATCCTCCATTTCTGCTGTGTCTGCACCAGGTGTTCGAGCTGTTTCCACTTGAGGAGCTCTGCTGCACCAAGGAGGCCTTCCCTGGCGACCTACGGAACAGCAGAAGCTGGGAGATGGCAGCATGGTCTGGAGAAGGAGATCTGGCATCACCCTCCTCTGGGCTCCGTTCCTGGGATGATTCTGCCCTTAGGGAGCTGAGACATGCCCTGGCCCAATCATCCAGGGGTCTCTTCCCTGCGTCACTGCTCAGCTTTGAAATCTGTACCTTGGCCACGCTCTGCGTTTGGTCACTCATGTGGAAGAAGAGTGGGAGCAGGCCAAGTCGCACCCTGTTCTTCGTCTTTCTCTTGTTGTTACCCACCAACACCTTCATCAGGTCTCTGAAGAGGCTGATGGACATCTCTCTCAGCTGGCTCAGCTCCTGGAAGGGAGAAGCACAGTAGGACCTGAACACCAGCAGCTCTCTGCCCACAGTTTGCAGAAGCTCCTGCATGGCTGATGTGAGGGGAGGTGCTCCAGGGCAGCATTCTGCACACTGCAGTTGTGGGCCAGATCTGCGGCCCTGCGTACAGGAAAGGCCACTCAAGAGACTTGTTCAGGCAGTGCCTGTGCCTCAAAGTGCTCTCCCAGCCACCCAGCGTCCCCCACCAGCTTCAGCAGCCATGGTGGGGAGGAGCTGTGGGAGCAGCTGGCAGGGAGAAGCTGGGCTGGGCTGCAGAACACAGAAACCATCCCACAAGAGCCTCAGGGAGAAAGCAGAGAAGAAGCCCCTGCTCCGCGTGGCTGGGCTGAAGGGCAGCTCTCATTGTCCAGTTCTCATCCACAAGGCTCAGGCTTATATCAGCCTTACATCATCGAAAAAGGGCGGGAGAAATTCTGCCAGCAGCACAGCCATGGGGGTGGCCTCCTTCCTCTCCAGCTGAGCCATCACGTTTCTGAAGACCACCAGAGCCTTGATCTTGATAGCCTTATTGCCGTACTGCAGGACCCACAATAGGTCTGGCAGCATGACCTTCATTTTTCTTGCCTGTATGAAAAAGAGAGTTGCCCTCTTGGGACCAGGTCGATGCCTGGAGAGCTCCCCAGGCAGCCACCAGGCCCCACCATGGCAGGGAGGGCCTTTGGAGCAGTCACCCCTGCTCCTGACTGCCAGCCAAGGCCAAGCCCGAACCCACTGCCCCGGCCCTTGGCTGCCAACATGGCTGCCCTTGGTGACGCCCTACTCACCATCTCGTGTCTCTCTGACAGCGTCATCATGCCCCTGAGCAACAGGGAGAGCAGCGTTGGTCTTCGTTGCCTCAGAAACCTACTGACTTGGTACATTGGAGCAAACGCCTCATCTTGCAGGTCACTGCTGGCCAGCATCTGAAAGCAAGCCAGCAGTGAGCAACTGGCAGAGCTGGTGGGGCTCCTTGCACCGTGCAGCTCCTGGGGCACCAGGAGCTTTTTCCAGTAACTCACAGCCAAGCGAAGGATGGAGGCGTCGTCCCGGTGTGTATATAAGATCCTACGGTGCCGGTCCTGCAGTTGGATGTGCAGCTCCTTCAAGACGTTCTGCAAGGTCTGGGGCACGGAGAACATCACCTCCCACAGTGCCAGGGCAGTCCTGCAAGAGAGCGCTCTGTCAGCAGGGCAGCCTGGGCCACAGCAGCGTGTCCAGGCTCAGCGCTGCAGGACGCTTGGGATGCCCTGGGCAGCAGCAGAGGGCTGAGCTGCTGCTCCCGTGGGGCTGGCAGGAGTGCAGTGGGGGGCTCTGGGCTGTCTTGCTCAGCTGTGCCTGCTGCGGGCCTGGCTGAGCCCCAGCACTGGCAAATGTGGTGGGATGGAGGGTCCTGCTCCTCGGGGGTGTCCTGCAGGATTCCTTGGCGCTGGCAGCCAGAGCGTCTCCAGGCCCCTCTCCCCACAGGGAACAAGCCCTCATGGCTTTTGGGGCCAGTACCTGTCTCCTGGTGGTGCGATTGTCAGCAGCGTCGAGACCACCTCCCCAGGGCATTTGTCAGCCATCTCGACAATGAGGGACTCCACACTCTGCCGGGCTGCTGTTGTGTTTATGCTCTCCAGGTTTCTGTGGATGCAGCTCGTGATCTTTGGTACCTGGAGGGGACAAAGGTGAGGATGGCGCTGCCACTGGAGTGCAGCCATTTTTTCAGCTGTCCTTCCCATCCCTCTCTGCCGCCTTCACGTGGCTTCACTTTTCCGAGAGACCGGGATTTGAGAGGAAAAGACGGATGGAGGGAGGAACAAGGCCTGACAGGGCCAAAGGGCAATCCAGCCAAAGGCCACTTACATCCACCAGCCAGAAATCACAGTTTCTCTTCACCGTGTTCAGCATGTTTCTGGCCGCCTCCTTGTCAAAGGTGCTGGAGTCTCTCATTGCCTCGATTAACACCAGGACCACGTCTGTTTTCTCACAAGGCTGGAGGTCTTCTGCAAAGAACTATGGGAAGAAGGGAGGCAGCGAAGCCAAGTCACACCCGGTGCCCTGATGCTGCTGCTTAGCCGGGCAGTGCCAGCAGCCCTGCAGAGGCACCCGGCGGTGCTGCAACAGTGCCTGCAGCCAAACTGGGAGCAGGGGCGGCAGTGACTGCTGGGGAGGATGAGAAGAGAGGCCCCAGGTTGAGGGAGAAGGTTTGGGCTCATGGGCACAGGGTGCTGGCCCTGCCGTGAACCAGGGCTTGCTGGTGGCCAGGAGGACTGGGGCTGCTGCTGGGACACTGGAGCACACCCTCGCATTGTCCCTGCTTGGGGACAGCAGGAACCCTCTCAGCAGGGACCATGCCAGCCCCGCTGATTGTGGAGGCCTTTGCTCACACAAGGCCCCTGCTGATGCCACAGCCAAGGATGCCAGCCAGAGCCGGGAGCTCGTTACCTCGATAATGTGAGCAGCACTCGGCGAAGAACGCAAGGAGGTGGTCTTGGCTTCACAGTCCTCCTGGAGATGTGCGTTCTCCTCTGGCAGTGTCGTGCCTAAAAAGCGGGCAAACACAGAACAGTTGGTAAGACACAGCAGCTTCCCCAGTACTGGAAAGAGCTTTGAACTTGGAGTGGCCGAGGAGAGAGGTCATGTCAGTGCAGGAGGTGGTGGAGAGTGGTGCCATGGAAAGCCTGACCTGCCTCCAGTGTACGTGTGTGAATGCTCCTGGCTGTGGAAACTGCAAGGCCCTAGAGCTCTGTGTGCAGTCCCACAGCTCAGTCCCCATGGCTGGAGTAACGTGGGAGATGTGGGGGAGGGCTCGCATGGCTGGAATGCTACGGAGCAGGGATACAGGACCCCCGGGAGAGATGGGAAGATGCAGCACAACTGTGTCCTGCTCTCCTAAGGAGCAGCTCAGCTACACGTGAGCATCACGGTCTGGGAGAGAGCGTGGGGGTCAGGAGCAGAGGAGGGGCAGTGCTGGTGACACGGAGGTCCATCACAATGCCAAGGAAGATGAGAGTCCATGTGTTCCGGTTCCACCTCAGACGTGGGCAACCAGCCAGCGTCTGCTAAAGGAGGAGAGCAGGAAGGGCTGCAGAGAGGGTTTGCAGGCAGGACAGAGCAGAGGAAGGAGCTCTGCCCCATGTCCATCCCAGTGCCTGCTGCCCTGGCACGGTCGTCCCATGCGTGTCACGGCTGGAGGGTGCCTGGCAGACGGGCTGAGATGCTGGAGCCAGGCAGGACAGGGAAAGCCCCCAGTGCAGTGGGTGAGGAACTCGCTTCAGACGGGCAGGAAAGGTCCCCGTCCCACAGCACGGCTGCCTCCTGCCCACCCAGCTGCCTCTCGCTGCCAGTGCCCTGGAGCAGGAGCTGGGTCCCCTCTGCCTGCAGAAGCTGTGCTGGCGCCAGCTCCCAGCTCAGAGCAGCCCTGGACTTCAGGCAGCATGATCACCACCCATGGGAACCCCCTGCCAGCCTGTGGGGAAACGTGATGCTGGTGTGGAGCAGAGAGCCATAGCTGGGCCCCACCCTGGCCAGACAGTCAGGGCCTCTCACTCACCGATCTGCAGTGGCTGGACCACATCCACCTGGTTGGGGTCCAGTGGAGATCTGAGCTCCTGGGGATCCCCAACCTCCTCCTGCCAGGCCACCCTGGGGCGGCTGGGGGGTCTCTCCTGCCAGGCCAGCCTAGGTCGGATCGGGGGTCTCTCCGCCATTTTGCAGACAAAGGCTACGACTAAGGATGGGGAAGGCGGATGCTTCGGAAAAATGCCTTGGTGCTGCAGCTCTGCCAGAGGCAGCGACGAAAGGTGTGGGCTGCGCTCGTGTGCTCCTCGTTGGGGAAAGACGTGAGCTGCGCTCAGGAGCTCCTTGCTCCAAGTCTGCCAGGGGCAGCAGAGAGTCTGCCGGAGGCAGCTAGAGCTAGGTTGTGGTTGGACTCGACGATCTTAAGTGTGTCTTCCAACCAAAAAGATTCTCCGATTCTCTGAAAGACGTGGGCTACGCGCGGGGGCTCTCGCCAGCTCCGTGCTCACACCCTGTCTCCTCACCGTCCTGTCGGACAGTGTGGGCTGGGCCCGCAGCTGCGCTGAGCACGTGCAGGGCAGTGGGTGTCACCAAGTGAGGTCACAAAGGGCCCCACTGTGACCCTGCGCCTGGGGAGGGAGGCCAGGGTGTGCCCTTGGGAGGCACAGGCCAGCTCAGCCCTGGGCACCTGGGTTCTCTCAGGGTGGCCATGGCTAAATTTCAATGCCAATTTCTAAACCCATTGCTCTGAGCATAGTCTTTAACAGTCCGTTGCACCGCTCCATTTTCCCGGTGGCTGGTGCATGATGGGGATGTCACAGACCCACTCAATGCCACGGTCCTTGGTCCAGACGTCTATGAGGATGTTGTGGAAATGAGTCCTGTTGTCTGGCTCAGCTCTCTCTGGGCTACCGCGTCACCACAGGACTTGCTTTTCAAGGCCCAGGACAGTGTTGCGGGCAGTGCCGTGGGACACGGTGCATGTTTCCAGCCAATGGCTGCCCCATTGTAAGCACAGAGCTCGTGCCGTGGCGGGTTTGTGTCAGTGTGATATATTCAATTTGCCAGGCCTCCCCATGTTTACACTTTAGTCATCGCCCCCCATACCACACAGGCTTTGCCTGCTTGGCTTGTTTGATCGTAGCACATGTTTCACAACGGTGAATAACCTGTGCAAGAGCGTGCATGGTCAAGTCCACCCCTCGACTGTGAGTCCATTCATATGTTGCATCCCTTCCTCGATGACCTGAGGCATCGTGGGCCCAATGGGGCATCAATAATTCACCTTCATCTTGCCAGTGCAAATCTATTTCAGCCACTTTAATCTTGGCAGCTCGATCCCCCTGCTGGTTGTTCTTATCAGATTCTTCAGTGGACCGACACTTGGGCACATGGGCTTCTACGTGGTAAACTCTCACAGGCAGGTTCTCCAGCCGGGCAGCAATATCTCGCCATGATTCAGCAGCCCAGATGGGTTGGGCTCTGCTCTGCCAGCGGCTCCGCTTCCATTGCTGGAACCAGCGCCACGGGGCATTTCCACCATCCATGAGAGAGCAGAGGTGAAGCTGCTTAGATGCTGGGGCCTCTTCAGCCCCTGTCAGGATGGCGGGTGCTGGGTCTCGTGGGGCCTCTGCCCCACAGCATGGGCTGTGGCCCAGCGTACAGCAGGGGCCACAATGGTCGGACGCTGTTGGCGGTGGCGGCGAGAAGCCAGATGGCCCATGGCTGCGTTCCAGCGGCACAGCCCGCGATACTGACTGTGTGAGCGGGTGCTGCCACGGACACGCGGGGTCTGGAACATGGGGGTGTCCGGGAGATGGGAGGGACAGGGAGGGTGGCAGAGAGGAAGGGGCCCCGGGCCTGGGCCGGGGCTGCTCGAGCTCGGGGCAGCCTGAGCACTCTGCCCTGGTTTGGGTGCCACACTGCCATGTGGCGCTGTGTCCTCTGATTGGCAGTCTGGGATTTCCCTCTGGCTCCTCCCATCAAATGATTGGTCAGACTGTTTGTCAATGATCCATGTGCTGCACTCCCACCAGGTGTGACTGGTGCAGCTAGCACAGCCCGGCCCTGAATGCTGCCCAGTTTGTTCAACTCTCGTCACCTTTTTGCAGGTCTCAAAGCTTGATTGGCTGGTTACCTCTCAGTCACATGGCTCGCCCCGCCTCCTCAAATGTGATTTGCTCTCCTCGGTCCACTGACTCTCTAGAGACTTCGGCTTGGTTGTTGCCAGGCAACGAGCTCCACCTAAAAATGGAGCTGTGTGGCCTGAGCAAAGGCCATGGGTGATAAACGACACGTTGGGACTCTGAACATGAGGATTTGGCCCCAAGAAGGAGGCTCTGGGCACTCAAAAGGACGGGCAGATGCTACAGATGGCGCTTTGGGCCCTGAACATGAGGGGACCCTCTTGGTTCCCACCCGAGCTGGGTTTGGTGCCCAAAGAGTGGGAAGAGGAGCAGTGGTTGGTGAGGACGTATTGGATCATGTGGGACCTGAGCCCGACGTCCATGGGGTGGAACAAGGGGTGGAGAAAGAACTGTTGGGGTGGCGACACTGCTCCTGCGTGGAGCTCCAGAGGCTGCAGGAGGATTTCTGCTCCACAAGGGACCAGCACAAGCCAGTGGCCCGTTCCTGTCTGTCACTGCTCTGGGGTTGTGACCTCGGCAGCACCTGCACAGCAGGAGTGTCCTCACTGCCAGCACCGGCTCTTTCCTCTGTCTGCACCTCTGTCCCCATCTCCCCGTGCTCTCCTCCCTCCCAGGCACCTTTTCCGCCTCCTCCAGGACCCACCAAGGCCTCTGTCTGTCTCTAAAAGGAAAGAAAAACTTTCCACTCTGACGCCATCAAATAAGCGCATGAAATGAAAACATTTTTAATGGGAAGGGTAACCCTAACGTTTCCCTGTCTGAATGGTTTTAATAATTGTACTGCAGTTTTTAAAAAATTGTGTAGCTTTAGTTTCTACTGGGAGGTTGTCTTCCGTGTGCCGTTGAGATTTCACACATATTATACCAATTTCTTTATTCTCCCTGTTCAGTTGCTTTCGACACGTATCATGTTATGTCCATAGGCAGCCATCCAGAATTTGTGTTTAGTTTTGATATTGTTAGGTATTGCAGTTGAGACGGACAAATGAGGTAGACCAAGTTCTTAGGTAAAAGCAGCAGTCTCCATTTATTGCCACAAACATCTTTTTATGTATTTTTCCAGCTCAAGTGTCTTTTTGCTATTGGTTACAAGTTGCGGCAGTAGCATCTCATTGGCTAATTTTGCTGTCATCAGTGTCACTCTTTTACTCCCTTCTCTCTCATGGCTACACCTCAATATCTCTGGATACTCCTTTAGTTCCATCTTTCTCACAGGTAGGCCTTAGTATCTTCAAGGCTAATTTCTGTTCCCATGTCCTCCCTTAGGGAATCCACAGACTCACCATAGTCCCCCACGAGATACCAAACTGAGGGTGTCAGTTCATCCCCGGGGCCACACACACGTGCCACATGCATTTCCTCCATCGCCTCCTCCTCTGGTGACACACAAGAGTTGACAGCACATGAGGTTTTGATAAGAATCTCTCCAAGCACTTCAGTTTCTCCCTGGATATTCCAAAGGCACCAGTGTCACATTTGGACAGGGACAGCCATAGCCCACTCCATGAGGCTCTGTATGGGGATAGAGGGGAAGATTTGGGGAGGAGGTTAGTGAAATGTAAATATGCTCAAGTGACTTGCACTTGTCTGTAGAAAAAGCACATGCATCACACTAATTATTCTACTGACCTTGTGTGCTTGATGAGTAGAACCTCTGCGTTAGATAACATAGGCCTGTGAGAAACTGCAGGCACCTCATCACTATGTCTGAGGTTCCTGCTTGGTTGTGAGGAAGAGCGGGAAGCTGCGCCTGCCTGAAGCCTTGAAATACAGGCGAGCTCAGCAGTTCCGGTGATCTTCCAGCAGGGTGAACTGACCAGCGCCTGCGTCCCCGCTTCTGTCACCTCTGCCTGGGAGCTCCGGTGTGGCTTCGGAGATCCCCCAGTAGAGAGGGAACTAAAATAAAACTTGCTCTTTGCAAATGCATTTGTGGCCTCTGGCTCTTCTTGCGATGTGCCTGCGTATGTGTACACAGGCTCTGCAAACAAAACATTGCTCTTGTCCATGGCACTGTGTCAACAGAGCCTGATAGAGCCCAACAGCACCTGACAAAGTCTGACAGGGCCAGACAGAGCCCGACAAAGCGTGAAAGAGCCCATATGACCCCAAGAGAGTCCAAGAGGGCATGAAAGAGCCCTACAGAGCTTGACAGAGTCCAACAGGTCCCAAGAGAGACCAACAGAGGGTCCAGAGAAGAGCAACAAGACTGGTGAAGGGACTTGAGCACAAGACCTATGGGGAGAGGCTGAGGGAGCTGGGCTTGTTTAGTCCGGAGAAGAGGAGGCTTAGAGGTGAGCTCATCACTCTCTAGAACTACCTGAAGGGAAGTTGTGGCCAGCTGGGACTGGGTGCCATGATCTAGCAAATGGGCTGGAGTTGGACCAAGGGTTGGACTTGATGATCTCTGCGGTCTTTTCCAACCCAGTCGATTCTGTGATTCTGCGAACAGAGCCTGACAGAGTTTCACAGAGCCTGACAGGGCCCAAAGAACATGATCATGACTTGCAGGGTACAGTCACGCTTGATTTTAAAATGCCAGTCTAGTCTATTTTTCTTCACTGCTTATTTGGCTATTTGTAGAGGACACAAAGCACTTGTACTGCAATCCTATATGCTATGCTATGTAGTCCTGTGTACTATTTGTTCCTCCATACTGTTTAATCAACACTTGCAGCCAGATGTCCTAGCAAAATCTTGCACATACCTCGAGAACTGACCAGGAACAGTGGCCACATGTTGCTAAAATCATCTCTAAAAGCTTCTAAACTCAGTTTCTAGAAATAGGACAGATCCTGGCACCGTGACTGACAGAGAGCTCTTCAGACTCCTGCCCAAGCGATTTTGGGGGATAGAAAATATCAGCTGCACTGAGTTTTTTCTTCACAAGCTTTTCCTTCATCATTTTTTAAAGAATCATTTCACATTATTCCCCGTATGTTCATTAGCATCAAGTCTGATCTTTTATTTCCCAAGAAAAATTTAACCATGTCAACAAAAGACTAGTGGAAACCACCAGTCTGCAGTCCAGGTTAAAATCTCTCTGAGTATCCACATGAGAGAAACAAAACATGAAATGAAGACAGAGACGTGGAGTGCAACTCCTCCAGCTTCTTCTAGAAAGTCTACTTCTCCATTACAGACATATAAAGCAGTTACCTGGAATATGGAGGCGTATGCTTTTACATTCCATCAAATCCTTCACAAAATCGTTTGTAAACGATTGTTTGCTGAATGCCTGGCTGACTTCCAGGTAACAGACCACCGCTGCTCTGCCCACGGCCAGCAACCCCGTCCTTTCCTCACAGAGAACAAAGAGGATGGACAGACACAACCTGCCCTGGGTAAAACCCGTCACCTTCTCTTTCAGACACCCAGAAATGGGGTTCCAGTGGACACGTTCTGGGGCACAGCCCTTGGTTCCCCTGCTCACCCACTGGCCATTTTTGAGAAGTGCACACACTGTGTGAGAGCTGCCAGTGGTCAGGGAGTCCCCCCAGTCTCCATGAGCTTTCCAAGATGGTGGAGAGTGGCCTCACTGTGACGTCGTCCTGCTGTCTCAGCTCCTGGGGTGCTGCCCCTCCTGTCCCATAGACTGGAAAGGATTGTGTTAGTTCCAGTGATCCCTGACTTGATCCCCATCCACTGCTGCTTGTTCTGCCTCCAGTCACAGAGGCCTGAGAGACCTTGCTGGTGAAGATGGAGAGCAAGACACACAGGGAATGTCACTTCCTTCCCTTATTAAATTCGTCAGTGGCCACATGTTGTCTTTGTTTCTCCTTTAACTGTTCCTGCAGTAGTAACAGCTCATTATGGGGACCTTCAATTGCCTTACAGGTCTAGACTGAGTTCTGATCTGGACTGCTGCTGTGCTTGGAGGCTGCTGTCATTGAGCACCAGATGAACTCACTCCTGCCACGCTGCCTGGCAGTTTATTCCATCCGTGTCACAGCTCTGTCTGCAGCACTGACAGCTCCAGCCCACCCCGTCAGGTCCCTGGCTGAGGACATTACCTCACATCTGGGCTGAACCACCCCAGCTGTGGCACCAGCCCGGCTCTGACCTGCCACAGGAAACCTGGTACCAAGTGTCCAAGACCGCATGTGTGCAAAGGCTTTGCCTCAGAGCACAGACATGACATGGCCACAGATTGTTGAATGTCTCTCTACACCTAGGACTATAAAACCAGAATAAAATGCCTGAATTCATTCAACTGAAGATGCTCCTCCCCCAGCGTGGAGGAATTAGATCCTTTGCTGTAACATTCCTGGTGTCCTGTCTAACGATGGGGCAAGAAAATCTGTTTCTCATGCCAAAATTATTTCTTAATATGAAAAAAACTACTGCAGGAAAGAATTGTCTCTGTAGTGGTGAGAGAAGAAACATCACTGATTATTTCAGACTTTTTCATGGGCCATTCCCCTGGAGATCCAGGAAGAACACAAGGGAGCCCAGAGGGGACAGAGAAAGGGACCTCATGGGCTGCTGCTGTGCTGCTGAGCTGGACTGGGCTCCTGGGACAGAGGGAGCTCATGGCAAGCGGCAGCGCTGCAGAGAGACAGCTCTGCCCAGGAGCGGCTCCTCTGCAAAGCGCAGCAGGCCTGAGGTTTCTGCCTGGGCATCTCAGGGAGACGAGCCAGGCAGAGAGAGATTAAAGGTGGTCAGGACTGGGAGGATGACTGAGAGCTCACTGGAGGAGAAATCTTTGCAGCCCTTGCCATGGTAAGTCTCTGGCTGCAGGGCAATGCAGCTGTAGCTCCTGGAATTATCTCCTAAAACTGGCACAGGCACAGCTTGTGGGATCTGTACAGAGGGGGCTCTTGTTCAAGCAGTTTTGAACAGCTGTGAAGCCGGGTGAGCACCCAGGGGTGCCCAGGGCTGTCCTGCAGAGCAGGGTCCCTGCACCCCAGGGCTGTGACAGGGCAGGGACTCTGCCGCCTGCCAGGGTCAGCGCTCAGCCTGCCCGGGGACATCCCCTTGCGCTGCAGGGAGAAGCTCTGCATGAAAGGAGCAACCCCAGCAATGCAGGGTCCTTCTGCTGTACAGAGGGTGCTGTCTGGGTGTCACGGCCCATTCGATGATGGACTCGTGATGGTTCTTTTAACCTTGATCTCAGAGTGCAAAATTAAGGCGACCAAAATGCCCAGGGGTAATAATTCAATCAAGCAGCATTACTTTATTAATTTCCCCATAAAGGGGCACGCGATAGAGAGAAAGAGGAAGAAAAAGTAAAGGGAAAAAAAAAGGGGAGAAGTAAAAGTAAAGACGAGAAATGAGGTTGTGTTTGTCACCAGTTGAGTTCCTGATGGCGATGGTCAGGCAAATCGTCAGACCGACTCTTACAGACGGTCACCATCAGGGGACACCACAGGGACCAGGGGACACCAGGGCCTCTGAAGGGACAGCCAGGGCCACCGGTGTCACCACAGGGGTGGCCGTGACCCCTGGGAAAATGAGCAGGGTCACCATGGGGTCAGGGCCACCACAGGGATGGTCGGGTCCACCGTGGGGTCAAGGCCATTGCCGGGTCAGGGTCACCACGGGGTCAAGGCCACTGTGACGAAGGTCGCGGACAGGAACCAATAAAAGTGACACCAGATCTTGGAACCGTGTCGGAGCGGTTCTTGATGGCGATGTTCAGGCAAATACTGCTCCATCTTCGGACCGACTCTCACATTGGGTCAGAGCTATTCACATCTCAAGATCACTACAGGGCACTCCCAGGCGACTTTTAAACTAGTACAGCAAGTCAGTTGGTACCTGACAGGGAGGGATCCTGGTATTGAAATCCCTTTGTCTGGGTTGACGGGGTGGGCACTGGGACATAGAAACTAATTTCTTGGTTCAGGATGCGGCCCTGAAATTTCAGATCCATTTCTCTTAGAGTTGTATAAACCTGGGAGTATCAGAAATTAACACACTGTGCCTTACAGACAGCTTTACGGTGACTTTTCCAGGCTCATTATTGCTGGTTTGATGTTCCCATCAGAGCCAGCACATACAGAGCTGCCCCTGGGCTGTGCCCGGCTGCTGGGAGGGGTCTGCAGGGCAGAGCTGAGCACACAGCGGGTGGGATGGGGTCTGTGACACTGACAGGAGGAGACCTGGGGACACAGACACAGCTGCAGGCAGGGACAGCTCCAGGCAGCAGAGCAGGGGGTGTTCAGGAGCTCTTTTGGTCCTTCTCTGCAGATGATGCTGGGTGTTGTCTGCTGGGCAATGATCTGACTGTCCTTTGAGCACATCCCACCTTCAGCAGCCCTGACTCTGCTCTGCCTGTCCTGCTGGGCTCACGAGCTGCCCCCAGAAAGGCCCAGCTCTGCCGTAGGATCCCAGGAGTGCTGAGCCTTTCCTTGGGGTCTGCACTCTCCTCTCAGAGCCCTTTGCTTCCCTCAGTGAGCGGTTGTGTCCTGCTCTCTCCATCACATCTCCACCTCTGGGCTGAGGCAGCGAAAGGGCAGATCTGCCCTTTCAAACAGGGCTCTCCTGCTCCACTGTGAGTTCAGTTTTGGGTTTTCTTTTAAAGAGAGATTTGTTCATGAAGTGGTTTTCAAGGCAGCACAAGTGAAAAGACAGGGCAAATGGGTAAAAGCTGCTCTCCTAACTCTGCACTGAGCCACACAGAGATGAGCTGTTTTGCCTGTCTTGAGACTCTTCTTCATATTTTCAGTCATATAAATGAGGATTTCAACCCCTGCAAAAATCCACTCATGAGATGTGATGATGGAAAATTCAAAACATAGACAAAATCATTGTAATGACATGCTAAGCCTCTACTTTGCAGCCCACGCTCGGAAGTGTATCAAGTACTGATCTTGAACTTTTCCACTAATGGAACGTCAAATCTGACATTGCTTGTGAACGTCAAGGCTGTCACAAACCAGCTCCCATGTCCCCAGCGCAGCAGAGCAAAGCTGGTTGCTTGGCCCCAGACGGGCAGAGGTCCTGCTCCTCACAGCACACTCAGCCAGCACACAGCGGAGGAAGGAAATGCATTTCAACTGGGCTTATTTATATGAAAAATGCAGTGGCTTTGCTCAGAGGAGTGTGTCCTGATTTTAAGTTGTCATTTTCTTTTTTGGAACAGAGCCCCCATGGCAAGAAACAGCAAATGTCCAACTGCAGCTCCATCACCCAGTTGCTCCCCCTGGCGTTCACAGACACACGGGAGCTGTGGCTCTTGCACTTCTGGCTCTTCCTGGGCATCTACCTGGCTGCCCTCCTGGGCAATGGCCTCACCATCACCACCATAGCCTGGGACCAGCACCTCCACACCCCCACAGCCCGCCAGAGCCCGACAAGGCCCGACAGAGCCCGCCAGAGCCTGACAGAGCCCACCAAAGCCCGACAAGGCCCGACAGAACCCGCTAGAGCCCGCCAGAGCCCGACAAGGCCCGACAGAGCCCGACAAGGCACGCCAGAGCCTGACAGAGCCTGCCAGAGCCCTCCAGAGCCCGACAAGGCACGCCAGAGCCCGCCAGAGCCCGACAAGGCCCGACAGAGCCTGACAGAGCCCGCCAGAGCCCGACAAGGCCCGCCAGAGCCCGCCAGAGCCTGACAAGGCCCGACAGAGCCCGCCAGAGCCCGCCAGAGCCCACCAAGGCCCGACAGAGCCTGACAGAGCCCGACAAGGCCCGCCAGAGCCCGCCAGAGCCCGACAAGGCCCGACAGAGCCTGACAGAGCTTCTTCCTGCTCAACCTCTCCTTCCTCGAGCTGGGCTCCATCTCCACCACTGTCCCCAAGTCCATGGCCAATTCATTCTGGGACACCAGGAGCATTTCTTACACAGGATGTGCTGCTTGAGTCTTTCTGTTTGTCTTTTTCATTTCAGCAGAGTATTTTCTTCCCATCATCATGTCCTATGACCGCTACGTTGCCATCTGTAAACCCCTGCACTACGGGACCCTCCTGGGCAGCAGAGCTTGTGTCCACATGGCAGCAGCTGCCTGGGCCACTGGGTTTCTCAGTGCTCTGCGCCATTTTCACTGCCACTGTGCAAGGGCACTGCTGTGGACCAGTTCTTCTGTGAAATTCCCCCGATCCTCAAGCTCTCCTGCTCAGACACCTACCTCGGGGAAATCTGGCTTCTTGTGGCCAGTGTCTTGGTATTACTTGGGTGTTTTTTCTTTATTGGGCTGTCCTATGTGCAGATCTTCAGGGCCGTGCTGAGGATCCCCTCTGAGCAGGGAGGGCACAAAGCCTTTTCCACATGCCTCCCTCACCTGGCCGTGGTCTCCCTGTTTGTCAGCATTGGCATGTTTACCTACCTGAAAACGCCCTTCATCTCCTCCCCATCCTTGGGCCTGGTTTTGTCATTTCTGTACTCAGTGTTGCCTCCAGCAGTGAATCCCCTCATCTACAGCAGGAGGAACCAGGAGCTCAAGGATGCCCTGTGGGAACTCATTTCTTATTGTTTTCTGAAGCAATAAACTCCCACCTGCTTCTACACAGGAGTTTTAATGTAGCTAATTACAGGACCAGCCTGTCATCTGGATTTTCTGTTGTTATTAGGTGTTTTTTTAATGTGATCCTGTTGTCATGCCCTTTCTAATTCTCTGTCTGATTTTCTTTTATAACTACTGGCTGTGTAAATGAAGAGCTGTGCTCTCCTTGTCTCTTAAACAAAATAAACATTCCTGTAGTAACTTGTTTTTCACTATATCCTTCCTCCAAGGCCTTTTTGGAGGATCAGGGACAATTCCTGTGTGCGTGGGAGGAGGGGAAAAGACTCCAGCACGGCAGCACTGCCAGGGAGCAGCTGCGCTTGGTCTTCCAGAGCTGTTCTCATTCCACTCCCACACTCTCCTTCTGATCCCTTGTACTGGTGCAAGGCCTGAGTGCTCTGGCAGCTTGGTCACCGTCCTGCTGTGTGTCAGTCCTGTGAGCGCAGGCAGGGACAGGCAATGGGCACTTGTGTGACAGATCTGGACCCAGAACAGCCTTTCCAGATAGAAAGGTGATCTCCTCAGGGCAGTGCATGATGCTTTAGGTCTTCTTCCAAAGATTCTCTCAAGAATATGCCCATGAAATTGGCCACGGATGCAAACCCCAGGGTACAGCTGAACAGTGTGTGTGTGCGGGGCTGGCACACAGCAGTGTCCTCTCACAGCCAGGCCTCCTGCCAGAGACCTGCAGGACCAGCAGAGCAGGGGCTGGGCTGTGCCCGTGTGCACCGGACACCCCACAGAAGCTGCCCCAGGACATCCTCACGAACTGCCCCTCATAACCACCATTTCCAGCACTGGCCTCTCTCCCCACCTCACAGATGTTGCTCTTCCCCCCATGGAGGGACACTGAATGAGCAGGTCAGAAATCCATGTTTGCTTTGTACAGATGAGATGTGAGCACGCACATCACGGATGTGAGGTGAGATGTACCCAAGTAAGCACAAACAACATCAGCTATTCCTGGGAGTTCCATGAAGGCCTGTGGGACAGACAGTGCCTTGAGGTCACTTCATGTTGGCAGAAACATCCTATGGGAAACCACCTGAATGCAGCACTGGGTTGTGCTTCCTTGAACTGTGATCCCCGTGTCCATTCCTCATGGCGTGGGACATCTCAGATGAGTGCAGAGCAGGGTGACATGCCACAAGGCTGGGGTGCCTCCCATCCTTTGGGAGTGGCAACAGGAGGCCAGAGGGAAACCAAGACTACGGCCTCTATGTGCAACAGGGAAAGATTCTGTCTCTGAACATCCCACTCAGAGAGGTTCTGGGGTCCTTGGAAAAGGCAGACATCCAACCGAACTTCAAGAAGGGCTCTTTATTAAAACCCAGCCATTTTCCTCAAGAAGAGCTGCTCCTCCACCTGGTTTAGCGCCAGCAGCACAGGGCTCTCAGGATCCATCGTGATCTTGGCCGCTTCCATGAAGAGCGCACGATGACAATGGTCTGAGTTGCCAGGAAGCAGATGGAAGGCTCACTGTCATTCTCCAAGGGTTGAATGGCTGCCAGAGAAAGAAGCAGAGCCCAGGTGACCTCTCATGTCTGGCCCCCAGGAATCCCCTCCCGACCACGCTCCCTACTCACCTCTGCAGATCACAGGCAGCTTCTCGTTGCATGTGCCCCTCAGGTGCCACACAGCCAGCCCTGGGCACAGAGCTCCATCAGCCCCTGCTCCCTCCCCTCACCAGGGCTGAGCCCAGGGGAGAGCAGGAGCTGAGATGGTGGGACCAAGCAAGGCAGCCACCAAGCCCACCTGTGTGGGCAGGGCTGGGAGGGGAGGCCAAGGCCCTGCACGGGGCAGCAGGGGCTCTGGCAGGCACAGGGCTGCTCCTTGTGCCAGGGCAGCGGTGGGGACCGGGGCCAGGCTGCCAAGAGAGGGACCCTGGGGACTGTGACTCACCGATGAACCTCAAGGCCTCCTCTCGCAAGCTGGCCTGAGCATCCATCAGGTATGGCAGGCTCTGAATCAAGAACTCTTGAGCTCTGCTTCTGTCCTGCTCCAGCTGGAGAGAGCACAAGGGTGTGGGCACGTCAGTGTCCCTCCCCACTTGGCTGGATCAGTCTCTCCTCCCAGGAACCCCCGTTCCCCTTCCCCTCCGGCCATTCCCGTGTTCCAGCCAGGAGCCCTGTGGGGCTGAGGCTGAGAGAGAGACACAGGCTGAGGAGTGCCAGGGCTGCTGAGAGCCCTCCATCCCAGTGGGTGCAGGGAGGGCAGCGGGACAGAGAGAAGAGCCCTTGGGGGCTCTGTTCTTGAGGACAGGGAACAAGGATGCAGCCTGGAGCTGCAGCAGGACAGGCGAGGCACATCTGCAGAGCCCACAGCACAGATATGTGCCTTTGTCCAGCCTGGGCCCTGGGCCTTGGGGGTCGTCCTCACCAAGCACTCTCCAATCCTCCATTTCTGCTGTGTCTGCACCAGGTGTTCGAGCTGTTTCCACTTGAGGAGCTCTGCTGCACCAAGGAGGCCTTCCCTGGCAACCTACGGAACAGCAGAAGGTGGGAGATAGCAGCATGGTCTGGAGAAGGAGATCTGGCATCACCCTCCTCTGGGCTCCGTTCCTGGGATGATTCTGCCCTTAGGGAGCTGAGACATGCCCTGGCCCAATCATCCAGGGGTCTCTTCCCTGCGTCACTGCTCAGCTTTGAAATCTGTACCTTGGCCACGCTCTGCGTTTGGTCACTCATGTGGAAGAAGAGTGGGAGCAGGCCAAGTCGCACCCTGTTCTTCGTCTTTCTCTTGTTGTTACCCACCAACACCTTCATCAGGTCTCTGAAGAGGCTGATGGACATCTCTCTCAGCTGGCTCAGCTCCTGGAAGGGAGAAGCACAGTAGGACCTGAACACCAGCAGCTCTCTGCCCACGGTTTGCAGAAGCTCCTGCATGGCTGATGTGAGGGGAGGTGCTCCAGGGCAGCATTCTGCACACTGCAGTTGTGGGCCAGATCTGCGGCCCTGCGTACAGGAAAGGCCACTCAAGAGACTTGTTCAGGCAGTGCCTGTGCCTCAAAGTGCTCTCCCAGCCACCCAGCGACCCCCACCAGCTTCAGCAGCCATGGTGGGGAGGAGCTGTGGGAGCAGCTGGCAGGGAGAAGCTGGGCTGGGCTGCAGAACACAGAAACCATCCCACAAGAGCCTCAGGGAGAAAGCAGAGAAGCCGCCCCTGCTCCGCGTGGCTGGGCTGAAGGGCAGCTCTCATTGTCCAGTTCTCATCCACAAGGTTCAGGCTTATATCAGCCTTACATCATCAAAAAAGGGCGGGAGAAATTCTGCCAGCAGCACAGCCATGGGGGTGGCCTCCTTCCTCTCCAGCTGAGCCATCACGTTTCTGAAGACCACCAGAGCCTTGATCTTGATAGCCTTATTGCCGTACTGCAGGACCCACAGCAGGTCTGGCAGCATGACCTTCATTTTTCTTGCCTGTATGAAAAAGAGAGTTGCCCTCTTGGGACCAGGTCGATGCCTGGAGAGCTCCCCAGGCAGCCACCAGGCCCCACCATGGCAGGGAGGGCCTTTGGAGCAGTCACCCCTGCTCCTGACTGCCAGCCAAGGCCAAGCCCGAACCCACTGCCCCGGCCCTTGGCTGCCAACATGGCTGCCCTTGGTGACGCCCTACTCACCATCTCGTGTCTCTCTGACAGCGTCATCATGCCCCTGAGCAACAGGGAGAGCAGCGTTGGTCTTCGTTGCCTCAGAAACCTACTGACTTGGTACATTGGAGCAAACGCCTCATCTTGCAGGTCACTGCTGGCCAGCATCTGAAAGCAAGCCAGCAGTGAGCAACTGGCAGAGCTGGTGGGGCTCCTTGCACCGTGCAGCTCCTGGGGCACCAGGAGCTTTTTCCAGTAACTCACAGCCAAGCGAAGGATGGAGGCGTCGTCCCGGTGTGTATATAAGATCCTACGGTGCCGGTCCTGCAGTTGGATGTGCAGCTCCTTCAAGACGTTCTGCAAGGTCTGGGGCACGGAGAACATCACCTCCCACAGTGCCAGGGCAGTCCTGCAAGAGAGCGCTCTGTCAGCAGGGCAGCCTGGGCCACAGCAGCGTGTCCAGGCTCAGCGCTGCAGGACGCTTGGGATGCCCTGGGCAGCAGCAGAGGGCTGAGCTGCTGCTCCCGTGGGGCTGGCAGGAGTGCAGTGGGGGGCTCTGGGCTGTCTTGCTCAGCTGTGCCTGCGGCGGGCCTGGCTGAGCCCCAGCGCTGGCAAATGTGGTGGGATGGAGGGTCCTGCTCCTCGGGGGTGTCCTGCAGGATTCCTTGGCGCTGGCAGCCAGAGCGTCTCCAGGCCCCTCTCCCCACAGGGAACAAGCCCTCATGGCTTTTGGGGCCAGTACCTGTCTCCTGGTGGTGCGATTGTCAGCAGCGTCGAGACCACCTCCCCAGGGCATTTGTCAGCCATCTCGACAATGAGGGACTCCACACTCTGCCGGGCTGCTGTCGTGTTTATGCTCTCCAGGTTTCTGTGGATGCAGCTCGTGATCTTTGGTACCTGGAGGGGACAAAGGTGAGGATGGCGCTGCCACTGGAGTGCAGCCATTTTTTCAGCTGTCCTTCCCATCCCTCTCTGCCGCCTTCACGTGGCTTCACTGTTCCGAGACACCGGGATTTGAGAGGAAAAGACGGATGGAGGGAGGAACAAGGCCTGACAGGGCCAAAGGGCAATCCAGCCAAAGGCCACTTACATCCACCAGCCAGAAATCACAGTTTCTCTTCACCGTGTTCAGCATGTTTCTGGCCGCCTCCTTGTCAAAGGTGCTGGAGTCTCTCATTGCCTCGATTAACACCAGGACCACGTCTGTTTTCTCACAAGGCTGGAGGTCTTCTGCAAAGAACTATGGGAAGAAGGGAGGCAGCGAAGCCAAGTCACACCCGGTGCCCTGATGCTGCTGCTTAGCCGGGCAGTGCCAGCAGCCCTGCAGAGGCACCCGGCGGTGCTGCAACAGTGCCTGCAGCCAAACTGGGAGCAGGGGCGGCAGTGACTGCTGGGGAGGATGAGAAGAGAGGCCCCAGGTTGAGGGAGAAGGTTTGGGCTCATGGGCACAGGGTGCTGGCCCTGCCGTGAACCAGGGCTTGCTGGTGGCCAGGAGGACTGGGGCTGCTGCTGGGACACTGGAGCACACCCTCGCATTGTCCCTGCTTGGGGACAGCAGGAACCCTCTCAGCAGGGACCATGCCAGCCCCGCTGATTGTGGAGGCCTTTGCTCACACAAGGCCCCTGCTGATGCCACAGCCAAGGATGCCAGCCAGAGCCGGGAGCTCGTTACCTCGATAATGTGAGCAGCACTCGGCGTGCCTGCTGCCCTGGCACGGTCGTCCCATGCGTGTCACGGCTGGAGGGTGCCTGGCAGACAGGCTGAGATGCTGGAGCCAGGCACGACAGGGAAAGCCCCCAGTGCAGCGGGTGAGGAACTCGCTTCAGACGGGCAGGAAAGGTCCCCGTCCCACAGCACGGCTGCCTCCTGCCCACCCAGCTGCCTCTCGCTGCCAGTGCCCTGGAGCAGGAGCTGGGTCCCCTCTGCCTGCAGAAGCTGTGCTGGCACCAGCTCCCAGCTCAGAGCAGCCCTGCACTTCAGGCAGCATAATCACCACCCATGGGAACCCCCTGCCAGCCTGTGGGGAAACGTGATGCTGGTGTGGAGCAGAGGGCCATAGCTGGGCCCCACCCTGGCCAGACAGTCAGGGCCTCTCACTCACCGATCTGCAGTGGCTGGACCACATCCACCTGGTTGGGGTCCAGTGGAGATCTGAGCTCCTGGGGAGCCCCAACCTCCTCCTGCCAGGCCACCCTGGGGCGGCTGGGGGGTCTCTCCTGCCAGGCCAGCCTAGGTCGGATCGGGGGTCTCTCCGCCATTTTGCAGACAAAGGCTACGACTAAGGATGGGGAAGGCGGATGCTTCGGAAAAATGCCTTGGTGCTGCAGCTCTGCCAGAGGCAGCGACGAAAGGTGTGGGCTGCGCTCGTGTGCTCCTCGTTGGGGAAAGACGTGAGCTGCGCTCAGGAGCTCCTTGCTCCAAGTCTGCCAGGGGCAGCAGAGAGTCTGCCGGAGGCAGCTAGAGCTAGGTTGTGGTTGGACTCGACGATCTTAAGTGTGTCTTCCAACCAAAAAGATTCTCCGATTCTCTGAAAGACGTGGGCTACGCGCGGGGGCTCTCGCCAGCTCCGTGCTCACACCCTGTCTCCTCACCGTCCTGTCGGACAGTGTGGGCTGGGCCCGCAGCTGCGCTGAGCACGTGCAGGGCAGTGGGTGTCACCAAGTGAGGTCACAAAGGGCCCCACTGTGACCCTGCGCCTGGGGAGGGAGGCCAGGGTGTGCCCTTGGGAGGCACAGGCCAGCTCAGCCCTGGGCACCTGGGTTCTCTCAGGGTGGCCATGGCTAAATTTCAATGCCAATTTCTAAACCCATTGCTCTGAGCATAGTCTTTAACAGTCCGTTGCACCGCTCCATTTTCCCGGTGGCTGGTGCATGATGGGGATGTCACAGACCCACTCAATGCCACGGTCCTTGGTCCAGACGTCTATGAGGATGTTGTGGAAATGAGTCCTGTTGTCTGGCTCAGCTCTCTCTGGGCTACCGCGTCACCACAGGACTTGCTTTTCAAGGCCCAGGACAGTGTTGCGGGCAGTGCCGTGGGACACGGTGCATGTTTCCAGCCAATGGCTGCCCCATTGTAAGCACAGAGCTCGTGCCGTGGCGGGTTTGTGTCAGTGTGATATATTCAATTTGCCAGGCCTCCCCATGTTTACACTTTAGTCATCGCCCCCCATACCACACAGGCTTTGCCTGCTTGGCTTGTTTGATCGTAGCACATGTTTCACAACGGTGAATAACCTGTGCAAGAGCGTGCATGGTCAAGTCCACCCCTCGACTGTGAGTCCATTCATATGTTGCATCCCTTCCTCGATGACCTGAGGCATCGTGGGCCCAATGGGGCATCAATAATTCACCTTCATCTTGCCAGTGCAAATCTATTTCAGCCACTTTAATCTTGGCAGCTCGATCCCCCTGCTGGTTGTTCTTATCAGATTCTTCAGTGGACCGACACTTGGGCACATGGGCTTCTACGTGGTAAACTCTCACAGGCAGGTTCTCCAGCCGGGCAGCAATATCTCGCCATGATTCAGCAGCCCAGATGGGTTGGGCTCTGCGCTGCCAGCGGCTCCGCTTCCATTGCTGGAACCAGCGCCACGGGGCATTTCCACCATCCATGAGAGAGCAGAGGTGAAGCTGCTTAGATGCTGGGGCCTCTTCAGCCCCTGTCAGGATGGCGGGTGCTGGGTCTCGTGGGGCCTCTGCCCCACAGCATGGGCTGTGGCCCAGCGTACAGCAGGGGCCACAATGGTCGGACGCTGTTGGCGGTGGCGGCGAGAAGCCAGATGGCCCATGGCTGCGTTCCAGCGGCACAGCCCGCGATACTGACTGTGTGAGCGGGTGGTGCCACGGACACGCGGGGTCTGGAACATGGGGGTGGCCGGGAGATGGGAGGGACAGGGAGGGTGGCAGAGAGGAAGGGGCCCCGGGCCTGGGCCGGGGCTGCTCGAGCTCGGGGCAGCCTGAGCACTCTGCCCTGGTTTGGGTGCCACACTGCCATGTGGCGCTGTGTCCTCTGATTGGCAGTCTGGGATTTCCCTCTGGCTCCTCCCATCAAATGATTGGTCAGACTGTTTGTCAATGATCCATGTGCTGCACTCCCACCAGGTGTGACTGGTGCAGCTAGCACAGCCCGGCCCTGAATGCTGCCCAGTTTGTTCAACTCTCGTCACCTTTTTGCAGGTCTCAAAGCTTGATTGGCTGGTTACCTCTCAGTCACATGGCTCGCCCCGCCTCCTCAAATGTGATTTGCTCTCCTCGGTCCACTGACTCTCTAGAGACTTCGGCTTGGTTGTTGCCAGGCAACGAGCTCCACCTAAAAATGGAGCTGTGCGGCCTGAGCAAAGGCCATGGGTGATAAACGACACGTTGGGACTCTGAACATGAGGATTTGGCCCCAAGAAGGAGGCTCTGGGCACTCAAAAGGACGGGCAGATGCTACAGATGGCGCTTTGGGCCCTGAACATGAGGGGACCCTCTTGGTTCCCACCCGAGCTGGGTTTGGTGCCCAAAGAGTGGGAAGAGGAGCAGTGGTTGGTGAGGACGTATTGGATCATGTGGGACCTGAGCCCGACGTCCATGGGGTGGAACAAGGGGTGGAGAAAGAACTGTTGGGGTGGCGACACTGCTCCTGCGTGGAGCTCCAGAGGCTGCAGGAGGATTTCTGCTCCACAAGGGACCAGCACAAGCCAGTGGCCCGTTCCTGTCTGTCACTGCTCTGGGGTTGTGACCTCGGCAGCACCTGCACAGCAGGAGTGTCCTCACTGCCAGCACCGGCTCTTTCCTCTGTCTGCACCTCTGTCCCCATCTCCCCGTGCTCTCCTCCCTCCCAGGCACCTTTTCCGCCTCCTCCAGGACCCACCAAGGCCTCTGTCTGTCTCTAAAAGGAAAGAAAAACTTTCCACTCTGACGCCATCAAATAAGCGCATGAAATGAAAACATTTTTAATGGGAAGGGTAACCCTAACGTTTCCCTGTCTGAATGGTTTTAATAATTGTACTGCAGTTTTTAAAAAATCGTGTAGCTTTAGTTTCTACTGGGAGGTTGTCTTCCGTGTGCCGTTGAGATTTCACACATATTATACCACTTTCTTTATTCTCCCTGTTCAGTTGCTTTCGACACGTATCATGTTATGTCCATAGGCAGCCATCCAGAATTTGTGTTTAGTTTTGATATTGTTAGGTATTGCAGTTGAGACGGACAAATGAGGTAGACCAAGTTCTTAGGTAAAAGCAGCAGTCTCCATTTATTGCCACAAACATCTTTTTATGTATTTTTCCAGCTCAAGTGTCTTTTTGCTATTGGTTACAAGTTGCGGCAGTAGCATCTCATTGGCTAATTTTGCTGTCATCAGTGTCACTCTTTTACTCCCTTCTCTCTCATGGCTACACCTCAATATCTCTGGATACTCCTTTAGTTCCATCTTTCTCACAGGTAGGCCTTAGTATCTTCAAGGCTAATTTCTGTTCCCATGTCCTCCCTTAGGGAATCCACAGACTCACCATAGTCCCCCACGAGATACCAAACTGAGGGTGTCAGTTCATCCCCGGGGCCACACACACGTGCCACACGCATTTCCTCCATCGCCTCCTCCTCTGGTGACACACAAGAGTTGACAGCACATGAGGTTTTGATAAGAATCTCTCCAAGCACTTCAGTTTCTCCCTGGATATTCCAAAGGCACCAGTGTCACATTTGGACAGGGACAGCCATAGCCCACTCCATGAGGCTCTGTATGGGGATAGAGGGGAAGATTTGGGGAGGAGGTTAGTGAAATGTAAATATGCTCAAGTGACTTGCACTTGTCTGTAGAAAAAGCACATGCATCACACTAATTGTTCTACTGACCTTGTGTGCTTGATGAGTAGAACCTCTGCGTTAGATAACATAGGCCTGTGAGAAACTGCAGGCACCTCATCACTATGTCTGAGGTTCCTGCTTGGTTGTGAGGAAGAGCGGGAAGCTGCGCCTGCCCGAAGCCTTGAAATACAGGCGAGCTCAGCAGTTCCGGTGATCTTCCAGCAGGGTGAACTGACCAGCGCCTGCGTCCCCGCTTCTGTCACCTCTGCCTGGGAGCTCCGGTGTGGCTTCGGAGATCCCCCAGTAGAGAGGGAACTAAAATAAAACTTGCTCTTTGCAAATGCATTTGTGGCCTCTGGCTCTTCTTGCGATGTGCCTGCGTATGTGTACACAGGCTCTGCAAACAAAACATTGCTCTTGTCCATGGCACTGTGTCAACAGAGCCTGATAGAGCCCAACAGCACCTGACAAAGTCTGACAGGGCCAGACAGAGCCCGACAAAGCGTGAAAGAGCCCATATGACCCCAAGAGAGTCCAAGAGGGCATGAAAGAGCCCTACAGAGCTTGACAGAGTCCGACAGGGCCCAAGAGAGACCAACAGAGGGTCCAGAGAAGAGCAACAAGACTGGTGAAGGGACTTGAGCACAAGACCTATGGGGAGAGGCTGAGGGAGCTGGGCTTGTTTAGTCCGGAGAAGAGGAGGCTTAGAGGTGAGCTCATCACTCTCTAGAACTACCTGAAGGGAAGTTGTGGCCAGCTGGGACTGGGTGCCATGATCTAGCAAATGGGCTGGAGTTGGACCAAGGGTTGGACTTGATGATCTCTGCGGTCTTTTCCAACGCAGTCGATTCTGTGATTCTGCGAACAGAGCCTGACAGAGTTTCACAGAGCCTGACAGGGCCCAAAGAACATGATCATGACTTGCAGGGTACAGTCACGCTTGATTTTAAAATGCCAGTCTAGTCTATTTTTCTTCACTGCTTATTTGGCTATTTGTAGAGGACACAAAGCACTTGTACTGCAATCCTATATGCTATGCTATGTAGTCCTGTGTACTATTTGTTCCTCCATACTGTTTAATCAACACTTGCAGCCAGATGTCCTAGCAAAATCTTGCACATACCTCGAGAACTGACCAGGAACAGTGGCCACATGTTGCTAAAATCATCTCTAAAAGCTTCTAAACTCAGTTTCTAGAAATAGGACAGATCCTGGCACCGTGACTGATAGAGAGCTCTTCAGACTCCTGCCCAAGCGATTTTGGGGGATAGAAAATATCAGCTGCACTGAGTTTTTTCTTCACAAGCTTTTCCTTCATCATTTTTTAAAGAATCATTTCACATTATTCCCCGTATGTTCATTAGCATCAAGTCTGATCTTTTATTTCCCAAGAAAAATTTAACCATGTCAACAAAAGACTAGTGGAAACCACCAGTCTGCAGTCCAGGTTAAAATCTCTCTGAGTATCCACATGAGAGAAACAAAACATGAAATGAAGACAGAGACGTGGAGTGGAACTCCTCCAGCTTCTTCTAGAAAGTCTACTTCTCCATTACAGACATATAAAGCAGTTACCTGGAATATGGAGGCGTATGCTTTTACATTCCATCAAATCCTTCACAAAATCGTTTGTAAACGATTGTTTGCTGAATGCCTGGCTGACTTCCAGGTAACAGACCACCGCTGCTCTGCCCACGGCCAGCAACCCCGTCCTTTCCTCACAGAGAACAAAGAGGATGGACAGACACAACCTGCCCTGGGTAAAACCCATCACCTTCTCTTTCAGACACCCAGAAATGGGGTTCCAGTGGACACGTTCTGGGGCACAGCCCTTGGTTCCCCTGCTCACCCACCTGCCATTTTTGAGAAGTGCACACACTGTGTGAGAGCTGCCAGTGGTCAGGGAGTCCCCCCAGTCTCCATGAGCTTTCCAAGATGGTGGAGAGTGGCCTCACTGTGACGTCGTCCTGCTGTCTCAGCTCCTGGGGTGCTGCCCCTCCTGTCCCATAGACTGGAAAGGATTGTGTTAGTTCCAGTGATCCCTGACTTGATCCCCATCCACTGCTGCTTGTTCTGCCTCCAGTCACAGAGGCCTGAGAGACCTTGCTGGTGAAGATGGAGAGCAAGACACACAGGGAATGTCACTTCCTTCCCTTATTAAATTTGTCAGTGGCCACATGTTGTCTTTGTTTCTCCTTTAACTGTTCATGCAGTAGTAACAGCTCATTATGGGGACCTTCAATTGCCTTACAGGTCTAGACTGAGTTCTGATCTGGACTGCTGCTGTGCTTGGAGGCTGCTGTCATTGAGCACCAGATGAACTCACTCCTGCCACCCTGCCTGGCAGTTTATTCCATCCGTGTCACAGCTCTGTCTGCAGCACTGACAGCTCCAGCCCACCCCGTCAGGTCCCTGGCTGAGGACATTACCTCACATCTGGGCTGAACCACCCCAGCTGTGGCACCAGCCCGGCTCTGACCTGCCACAGGAAACCTGGTACCAAGTGTCCAAGACCGCATGTGTGCAAAGGCTTTGCCTCAGAGCACAGACATGACATGGCCACAGATTGTTGAATGTCTCTCTACACCTAGGACTATAAAACCAGAATAAAATGCCTGAATTCATTCAACTGAAGATGCTCCTCCCCCAGCGTGGAGGAATTAGATCCTTTGCTGTAACATTCCTGGTGTCTTGTCTATTGATGGAGATAGAAAATATATTTCTCATGCCAAAATTATTTCTTAATATGAAAAAAACTACTGCAGGAAAGAATTGTCTCTGTAGTGGTGAGAGAAGAAACATCACTGATTATTTCAGACTTTTTCATGGGCCATTCCCCTGGAGATCCAGGAAGAACACAAGGGAGCCCAGAGGGGACAGAGAAAGGGACCTCATGGGCTGCTGCTGTGCTGCTGAGCTGGGCTGGGCTCCTGGGACAGAGGGAGCTCATGGCAAGCGGCAGCGCTGCAGAGAGACAGCTCTGCCCAGGAGCAGCTCCTCTGCAAAGCGCAGCAGGGCCGAGGGCTCTGCCTGGGCACCTCAGGGAGACGAGCCAGGCAGAGAGAGATTAAAGGTGGTCAGGACTGGGAGGATGACTGAGAGCTCACTGGAGGAGAAATCTTTGCAGCCCTTGCCATGGTAAGTCTCTGGCTGCAGGGCAATGCAGCTGTAGCTCCTGGCATTATCTCCTAAAAGTGGCACAGGCACAGGTTGTGGGATCTGTACAGAGGGGGCTCTTGTTCAAGCAGTTTTGAACAGCTGTGAAGCCGGGTGAGCACCCAGGGGTGCCCAGGGCTGTCCTGCAGAGCAGGGTCCCTGCACCCCAGGGCTGTGACAGGGCAGGGACTCTGCCGCCTGCCAGGGTCAGCGCTCAGCCTGCCCGGGGAGATCCCCTTGCGCTGCAGGGAGAAGCTCTGCATGAAAGGAGCAACCCCAGCAATGCAGGGTCCTTCTGCTGTACAGAGGGTGCTGTCTGGGTGTCACAGCCCATTCGATGATGGACTCGTGATGGTTCTTTTAACCTTGATCTCAGAGTGCAAAATTAAGGCGACCAAAATGCCCAGGGGTAATAATTCAATCAAGCAGCATTACTTTATTAATTTCCCCATAAAGGGGCACGCGATAGAGAGAAAGAGGAAGAAAAAGAAAAGGGAAAAAAAAAATGGGAGAAGTAAAAGTAAAGACGAGAAATGAGGTTGTGTTTGTCACCAGTTGAGTTCCTGATGGCGATGGTCAGGCAAATCGTCAGACCGACTCTTACAGACGGTCACCATCAGGGGACACCACAGGGACCAGGGGACACCAGGGCCTCTGAAGGGACAGCCAGGGCCACCGGTGTCACCACAGGGGTGGCCGGGACCCTTGGGAAAATGAGCAGGGTCACCATGGGGTCAGCGCCACCACAGGGATGGTCGAGGCCACCGTGGGGTCAAGGCCATTGGGGGGTCCGGGTCACCACGGGGTCAAGGCCACTGTGACGAAGGTCGCGGACAGGAACCAATAAAAGTGACACCAGATCTTGGAACCGCGTTGGAGCGGTTCTTGATGGCGATGTTCAGGCAAATACTGCTCCATCTTCGGACCGACTCTCACATTGGGTCAGAGCTATTCACATCTCAAGATCACTACAGGGCACTCCCAGGCGACTTTTAAACTAGTACAGCAAGTCAGTTGGTACCTGACAGGGAGGGATCCTGGTATTGAAATCCCTTTGTCTGGGTTGACGGGGTGGGCACTGGGACATAGAAACTAATTTCTTGGTTCAGGATGCGGCCCTGAAATTTCAGATCCATTTCTCTTAGAGTTGTATAAACCTGGGAGTATCAGAAATTAACACACTGTGCCTTACAGACAGCTTTACGGTGACTTTTCCAGGCTCATTATTGCTGGTTTGATGTTCCCATCAGAGCCAGCACATACAGAGCTGCCCCTGGGCTGTGCCCGGCTGCTGGGAGGGGTCTGCAGGGCAGAGCTGAGCACACAGCGGGTGGGATGGGGTCTGTGACACTGACAGGAGGAGACCTGGGGACACAGACACAGCTGCAGGCAGGGACAGCTCCAGGCAGCAGAGCAGGGGGTGTTCAGGAGCTCTTTTGGTCCTTCTCTGCAGATGATGCTGGGTGTTGTCTGCTGGGCAATGATCTGACTGTCCTTTGAGCACATCCCACCTTCAGCAGCCCTGACTCTGCTCTGCCTGTCCTGCTGGGCTCACGAGCTGCCCCCAGAAAGGCCCAGCTCTGCCGTAGGATCCCAGGAGTGCTGAGCCTTTCCTTGGGGTCTGCACTCTCCTCTCAGAGCCCTTTGCTTCCCTCAGTGAGCGGTTGTGTCCTGCTCTCTCCATCACATCTCCACCTCTGGGCTGAGGCAGCGAAAGGGCAGATCTGCCCTTTCAAACAGGGCTCTCCTGCTCCACTGTGAGTTCAGTTTAGGGTTTTCTTTTAAAGAGAGATTTGTTCATGAAGTGGTTTTCAAGGCAGCACAAGTGAAAAGACAGGGCAAATGGGTAAAAGCTGCTCTCCTAACTCTGCACTGAGCCACAGAGAGATGAGCTGTTTTGCCTGTCTTGAGACTCTTCTTCATATTTTCAGTCATATAAATGAGGATTTCAACCCCTGCAAAAATCCACTCATGAGATGTGATGATGGAAAATTCAAAACATAGACAAAATCATTGTAATGACATGCTAAGCCTCTACTTTGCAGCCCACGCTCGGAAGTGTATCAAGTACTGATCTTGAACTTTTCCACTAATGGAACGTCAAATCTGACATTGCTTGTGAACGTCAAGGCTGTCACAAACCAGCTCCCATGTCCCCAGCGCAGCAGAGCAAAGCTGGTTGCTTGGCCCCAGACGGGCAGAGGTCCTGCTCCTCACAGCACACTCAGCCAGCACACAGCGGAGGAAGGAAATGCATTTCAACTGGGCTTATTTATATGAAAAATGCAGTGGCTTTGCTCAGAGGAGTGTGTCCTGATTTTAAGTTGTCATTTTCTTTTTTGGAACAGAGCCCCCATGGCAAGAAACAGCAAATGTCCAACTGCAGCTCCATCACCCAGTTGCTCCCCATGGCGTTCACAGACACACGGGAGCTGTGGCTCTTGCACTTCTGGCTCTTCCTGGGCATCTACCTGGCTGCCCTCCTGGGCAATGGCCTCACCATCACCACCATAGCCTGGGACCAGCACCTCCACACCCCCAGAGCCCGCCAGAGCCCGACAAGGCCCGACAGAGCCCGCCAGAGCCTGACAGAGCCCGCCAGAGTCCGACAAGGCCCGACAGGACCCGCTAGAGCCCGCCAGAGCCCAACAAGGCCCCCCAGAGCCCGCCAGAGCCCGACAAGGCCCGACAAGGCCCGACAAGGCACGCCAGAGCCTGACAGAGCCTGCCAGAGCCCTCCAGAGCCCGACAAGGCACGCCAGAGCCCGCCAGAGCCCGACAAGGCCCGACAGAGCCTGACAGAGCCCGCCAGAGCCCGACAAGGCCCGCCAGAGCCCGCCAGAGCCTGACAAGGCCCGACAGAGCCCGACAGAGCCCGCCAGAGCCCGCCAGAGCCCGCCAAGGCCCGACAGAGCCTGACAGAGCCCGACAAGGCCCGCCAGAGCCCGCCAGAGCCCGACAAAGCCGAACAGAGCCTGACAGAGCTTCTTCCTGCTCAACCTCTCCTTCCTCGAGCTGGGCTCCATCTCCACCACTGTCCCCAAGTCCATGGCCAATTCATTCTGGGACACCAGGAGCATTTCTTACACAGGATGTGCTGCTCGAGTCTTTCTGTTTGTCTTTTTCATTTCAGCAGAGTATTTTCTTCCCATCATCATGTCCTATGACCGCTACGTTGCCATCTGTAAACCCCTGCACTACGGGACCCTCCTGGGCAGCAGAGCTTGTGTCCACATGGCAGCAGCTGCCTGGGCCACTGGGTTTCTCAGTGCTCTGCGCCATTTTCACTGCCACTGTGCAAGGGCACTGCTGTGGACCAGTTCTTCTGTGAAATTCCCCCGATCCTCAAGCTCTCCTGCTCAGACACCTACCTCGGGGAAATCTGGCTTCTTGTGGCCAGTGTCTTGGTATTACTTGGGTGTTTTTTCTTTATTGGGCTGTCCTATGTGCAGATCTTCAGGGCCGTGCTGAGGATCCCCTCTGAGCAGGGAGGGCACAAAGCCTTTTCCACATGCCTCCCTCACCTGGCCGTGGTCTCCCTGTTTGTCAGCATTGGCATGTTTACCTACCTGAAAACGCCCTTCATCTCCTCCCCATCCTTGGGCCTGGCTTTGTCATTTCTGTACTCAGTGTTGCCTCCAGCAGTGAACCCCCTCATCTACAGCAGGAGGAACCAGGAGCTCAAGGATGCCCTGTGGAAACTCATTTCTTATTGTTTTCTGAAGCAATAAACTCCCACCTGCTTCTACACAGGAGTTTTAATGCAGCTAATTACAGGACCAGCCTGTCATCTGGATTTTCTGTTGTTATTAGGTGTTTTTTTAATGTGATCCTGTTGTCATGCCCTTTCTAATTCTCTGTCTGATTTTCTTTTATAACTACTGGCTGTGTAAATGAAGAGCTGTGCTCTCCTTGTCTCTTAAACAAAATAAACATTCCTGTAGTAACTTGTTTTTCACTATATCCTTCCTCCAAGGCCTTTTTGGAGGTTCAGGGACAATTCCTGTGTGCGTGGGAGGAGGGGAAAAGAGTCCAGCACGGCAGCACTGCCAGGGAGCAGCTGCGCTTGGTCTTCCAGAGCTGTTCTCATTCCACTCCCACACTCTCCTTCTGATCCCTTGTACTGGTGCAAGGCCTGAGTGCTCTGGCAGCTTGGTCACCGTCCTGCTGTGTGTCAGTCCTGTGAGCGCAGGCAGGGACAGGCAATGGGCACTTGTGTGACAGATCTGGACCCAGAACAGTCTTTCCAGATAGAAAGGTGATCTCCTCAGGGCAGTGCATGATGCTTTAGGTCTTCTTCCAAAGATTCTCTCAAGAATATGCCCATGAAATTGGCCACGGATGCAAACCCCAGGGTACAGCTGAACAGTGTGTGTGTGCGGGGCTGGCACACAGCAGTGTCCTCTCACAGCCAGGCCTCCTGCCAGAGACCTGCAGGACCAGCAGAGCAGGGGCTGGGCTGTGCCCGTGTGCACCGGACACCCCACAGAAGCTGCCCCAGGACATCCTCACGAACTGCCCCTCATAACCACCATTTCCAGCACTGGCCTCTCTCCCCACCTCACAGATGTTGCTCTTCCCCCCATGGAGGGACACTGAATGAGCAGGTCAGAAATCCATGTTTGCTTTGTACAGATGAGATGTGAGCACGCACATCACGGATGTGAGGTGAGATGTACCCAAGTAAGCACAAACAACATCAGCTATTCCTGGGAGTTCCATGAAGGCCTGTGGGACAGACAGTGCCTTGAGGTCACTTCATGTTGGCAGAAACATCCAATGGGAAACCACCCGAATGCAGCACTGGGTTGTGCTTCCTTGAACTGTGATCCCCGTGTCCATTCCTCATGGCGTGGGACATCTCAGATGAGTGCAGAGCAGGGTGACATGCCACAAGGCTGGGGTGCCTCCCATCCTTTGGGAGTGGCAACAGGAGGCCAGAGGGAAACCGAGACTACGGCCTCTATGTGCAACAGGGAAAGATTCTGTCTCTGAACATCCCACTCAGAGAGGTTCTGGGGTCCTTGGAAAAGGCAGACATCCAACCGAACTTCAAGAAGGGCTCTTTATTAAAACCCAGCCATTTTCCTCAAGAAGAGCTGCTCCTCCACCTGGTTTAGCGCCAGCAGCACAGGGCTCTCAGGAACCATCGTGATCTTGGCCGCTTCCATGAAGAGCGCACGATGACAATGGTCTGAGTTGCCAGGAAGCAGATGGAAGGCTCACTGTCGTTCTCCAAGGGTTGAATGGCTGCCAGAGAAAGAAGCAGAGCCCAGGTGACCTCTCATGTCTGGCCCCCAGGAATCCCCTCCCGACCACGCTCCCTACTCACCTCTGCAGATCACAGGCAGCTTCTCGTTGCATGTGCCCCTCAGGTGCCACACAGCCAGCCCTGGGCACAGAGCTCCATCAGCCCCTGCTCCCTCCCCTCACCAGGGCTGAGCCCAGGGGAGAGCAGGAGCTGAGATGGTGGGACCAAGCAAGGCAGCCACCAAGCCCACCTGTGTGGGCAGGGCTGGGAGGGGAGGCCAAGGCCCTGCACGGGGCAGCAGGGGCTCTGGCAGGCACAGGGCTGCTCCTTGTGCCAGGGCAGCGGTGGGGACCGGGGCCAGGCTGCCAAGAGAGGGACCCTGGGGACTGTGACTCACCGATGAACCTCAAGGCCGCCTCTCGCAAGCTGGCCTGAGCATCCATCAGGTATGGCAGGCTCTGAATCAAGAACTCTTGAGCTCTGCTTCTGTCCTGCTCCAGCTGGAGAGAGCACAAGGGTGTGAGCACGTCAGTGTCCCTCCCCACTTGGCTGGATCAGTCTCTCCTCCCAGGAACCCCCGTTCCCCTTCCCCTCCGGCCATTCCCGTGTTCCAGCCAGGAGCCCTGTGGGGCTGAGGCTGAGAGAGAGACACAGGCTGAGGAGTGCCAGGGCTGCTGAGAGCCCTCCATCCCAGTGGGTGCAGGGAGGGCAGCGGGACAGAGAGAAGAGCCCTTGGGGGCTCTGTTCTTGAGGACAGGGAACAAGGATGCAGCCTGGAGCTGCAGCAGGACAGGCGAGGCACATCTGCAGAGCCCACAGCACAGATATGTGCCTTTGTCCAGCCTGGGCCCTGGGCCTTGGGGGTCGTCCTCACCAAGCACTCTCCAATCCTCCATTTCTGCTGTGTCTGCACCAGGTGTTCGAGCTGTTTCCACTTGAGGAGCTCTGCTGCACCAAGGAGGCCTTCCCTGGCGACCTACGGAACAGCAGAAGCTGGGAGATGGCAGCATGGTCTGGAGAAGGAGATCTGGCATCACCCTCCTCTGGGCTCCGTTCCTGGGATGATTCTGCCCTTAGGGAGCTGAGACATGCCCTGGCCCAATCATCCAGGGGTCTCTTCCCTGCGTCACTGCTCAGCTTTGAAATCTGTACCTTGGCCACGCTCTGCGTTTGGTCACTCATGTGGAAGAAGAGTGGGAGCAGGCCAAGTCGCACCCTGTTCTTCGTCTTTCTCTTGTTGTTACCCACCAACACCTTCATCAGGTCTCTGAAGAGGCTGATGGACATCTCTCTCAGCTGGCTCAGCTCCTGGAAGGGAGAAGCACAGTAGGACCTGAACACCAGCAGCTCTCTGCCCACAGTTTGGAGAAGCTCCTGCATGGCTGATGTGAGGGGAGGTGCTCCAGGGCAGCATTCTGCACACTGCAGTTGTGGGCCAGATCTGCGGCCCTGCGTACAGGAAAGGCCACTCAAGAGACTTGTTCAGGCAGTGCCTGTGCCTCAAAGTGCTCTCCCAGCCACCCAGCGACCCCCACCAGCTTCAGCAGCCATGGTGGGGAGGAGCTGTGGGAGCAGCTGGCAGGGAGAAGCTGGGCTGGGCTGCAGAACACAGAAACCATCCCACAAGAGCCTCAGGGAGAAAGCAGAGAAGAAGCCCCTGCTCCGCGTGGCTGGGCTGAAGGGCAGCTCTCATTGTCCAGTTCTCATCCACAAGGCTCAGGCTTATATATCAGCCTTACATCATCGAAAAAGGGCGGGAGAAATTCTGCCAGCAGCACAGCCATGGGGGTGGCCTCCTTCCTCTCCAGCTGAGCCATCACGTTTCTGAAGACCACCAGAGCCTTGATCTTGATAGCCTTATTGCCGTACTGCAGGACCCACAATAGGTCTGGCAGCATGACCTTCATTTTTCTTGCCTGTATGAAAAAGAGAGTTGCCCTCTTGGGACCAGGTCGATGCCTGGAGAGCTCCCCAGGCAGCCACCAGGCCCCACCATGGCAGGGAGGGCCTTTGGAGCAGTCACCCCTGCTCCTGACTGCCAGCCAAGGCCAAGCCCGAACCCACTGCCCCGGCCCTTGGCTGCCAACATGGCTGCCCTTGGTGACGCCCTACTCACCATCTCGTGTCTCTCTGACAGCGTCATCATGCCCCTGAGCAACAGGGAGAGCAGCGTTGGTCTTCGTTGCCTCAGAAACCTACTGACTTGGTACATTGGAGCAAACGCCTCATCTTGCAGGTCACTGCTGGCCAGCATCTGAAAGCAAGCCAGCAGTGAGCAACTGGCAGAGCTGGTGGGGCTCCTTGCACCGTGCAGCTCCTGGGGCACCAGGAGCTTTTTCCAGTAACTCACAGCCAAGCGAAGGATGGAGGCGTCGTCCCGGTGTGTATATAAGATCCTATGGTGCCGGTCCTGCAGTTGGATGTGCAGCTCCTTCAAGACGTTCTGCAAGGTCTGGGGCACGGAGAACATCACCTCCCACAGTGCCAGGGCAGTCCTGCAAGAGAGCGCTCTGTCAGCAGGGCAGCCTGGGCCACAGCAGCGTGTCCAGGCTCAGCGCTGCAGGACGCTTGGGATGCCCTGGGCAGCAGCAGAGGGCTGAGCTGCTGCTCCTGTGGGGCTGGCAGGAGTGCAGTGGGGGGCTCTGGGCTGTCTTGCTCAGCTGTGGCTGCTGCGTGCCTGGCTGAGCCCCAGCGCTGGCAAATGTGGTGGGATGGAGGGTCCTGCTCCTCGGGGGTGTCCTGCAGGATTCCTTGGCGCTGGCAGCCAGAGCGTCTCCAGGCCCCTCTCCCCACAGGGAACAAGCCCTCATGGCTTTTGGGGCCAGTACCTGTCTCCTGGTGGTGCGATTGTCAGCAGCGTCGAGACCACCTCCCCAGGGCATTTGTCAGCCATCTCGACAATGAGGGACTCCACACTCTGCCGGGCTGCTGTCGTGTTTATGCTCTCCAGGTTTCTGTGGATGCAGCTCGTGATCTTTGGTACCTGGAGGGGACAAAGGTGAGGATGGCGCTGCCACTGGAGTGCAGCCATTTTTTCAGCTGTCCTTCCCATCCCTCTCTGCCGCGTTCACGTGGCTTCACTGTTCCGAGACACCGGGATTTGAGAGGAAAAGACGGATGGAGGGAGGAACAAGGCCTGACAGGGCCAAAGGGCAATCCAGCCAAAGGCCACTTACATCCACCAGCCAGAAATCACAGTTTCTCTTCACCGTGTTCAGCATGTTTCTGGCCGCCTCCTTGTCAAAGGTGCTGGAGTCTCTCATTGCCTCGATTAACACCAGGACCACGTCTGTTTTCTCACAAGGCTGGAGGTCTTCTGCAAAGAACTATGGGAAGAAGGGAGGCAGCGAAGCCAAGTCACACCCGGTGCCCTGATGCTGCTGCTTAGCCGGGCAGTGCCAGCAGCCCTGCAGAGGCACCCGGCGGTGCTGCAACAGTGCCTGCAGCCAAACTGGGAGCAGGGGCGGCAGTGACTGCTGGGGAGGATGAGAAGAGAGGCCCCAGGTTGAGGGAGAAGGTTTGGGCTCATGGGCACAGGGTGCTGGCCCTGCCGTGAACCAGGGCTTGCTGGTGGCCAGGAGGACTGGGGCTGCTGCTGGGACACTGGAGCACACCCTCGCATTGTCCCTGCTTGGGGACAGCAGGAACCCTCTCAGCAGGGACCATGCCAGCCCCGCTGATTGTGGAGGCCTTTGCTCACACAAGGCCCCTGCTGATGCCACAGCCAAGGATGCCAGCCAGAGCCGGGAGCTCGTTACCTCGATAATGTGAGCAGCACTCGGCGAAGAACGCAAGGAGGTGGTCTTGGCTTCACAGTCCTCCTGGAGATGTGCGTTCTCCTCTGGCAGTGTCGTGCCTAAAAAGCGGGCAAACACAGAACAGTTGGTAAGACACAGCAGCTTCCCCAGTACCAGAAAGAGCTTTGAACTTGGAGTGGCCGAGGAGAGAGGTCATGTCAGTGCAGGAGGTGGTGGAGAGTGGTGCCATGGAAAGCCTGACCTGCCTCCAGTGTACGTGTGTGAATGCTCCTGGCTGTGGAAACTGCAAGGCCCTAGAGCTCTGTGTGCAGTCCCACAGCTCAGTCCCCATGGCTGGAGTAACGTGGGAGATGTGGGGGAGGGCTCGCATGGCTGGAGTGCTGCGGGGCAGGGATACAGGACCCCCGGGAGAGATGGGAAGATGCAGCACAACTGTGTCCTGCTCTCCTAAGGAGCAGCTCAGCTACACGTGAGCATCACGGTCTGGGAGAGAGCGTGGGGGTCAGGAGCAGAGGAGGGGCAGTGCTGGTGACACGGAGGTCCATCACAATGCCAAGGAAGATGAGAGTCCATGTGTTCCGGTTCCACCTCAGACGTGGGCAACCAGCCAGCGTCTGCTAAAGGAGGAGAGCAGGAAGGGCTGCAGAGAGGGTTTGCAGGCAGGACAGAGCAGAGGAAGGAGCTCTGCCCCATGTCCATCCCAGTGCCTGCTGCCCTGGCACGGTCGTCCCATGCGTGTCACGGCTGGAGGGTGCCTGGCAGACGGGCTGAGATGCTGGAGCCAGGCAGGACAGGGAAAGCCCCCAGTGCAGCGGGTGAGGAACTCGCTTCAGACGGGCAGGAAAGGTCCCCGTCCCACAGCACGGCTGCCTCCTGCCCACCCAGCTGCCTCTCGCTGCCAGTGCCCTGGAGCAGGAGCTGGGTCCCCTCTGCCTGCAGAAGCTGTGCTGGCACCAGCTCCCAGCTCAGAGCAGCCCTGCACTTCAGGCAGCATAATCACCACCCATGGGAACCCCCTGCCAGCCTGTGGGGAAACGTGATGCTGGTGTGGAGCAGAGAGCCATAGCTGGGCCCCACCCTGGCCAGTCAGTCAGGGCCTCTCACTCACCGATCTGCAGTGGCTGGACCACATCCACCTGGTTGGGGTCCAGTGGAGATCTGAGCTCCTGGGGAGCCCCAGCCTCCTCCTGCCAGGCCACCCTGGAGTGGCTGGGGGGTCTCTCCTGCCAGGCCAGCCTAGGTCGGATCGGGGGTCTCTCCGCCATTTTGCAGACAAAGGCTACGACTAAGGATGGGGAAGGCGGATGCTTCGGAAAAATGCCTTGGTGCTGCAGCTCTGCCAGAGGCAGCGACGAAAGGTGTGGGCTGCGCTCGTGTGCTCCTCGTTGGGGAAAGACGTGAGCTGCGCTCAGGAGCTCCTTGCTCCAAGTCTGCCAGGGGCAGCAGAGAGTCTGCCGGAGGCAGCTAGAGCTAGGTTGTGGTTGGACTCGACGATCTTAAGTGTGTCTTCCAACCAAAAAGATTCTCCGATTCTCTGAAAGACGTGGGCTACGCGCGGGGGCTCTCGCCAGCTCCGTGCTCACACCCTGTCTCCTCACCGTCCTGTCGGACAGTGTGGGCTGGGCCCGCAGCTGCGCTGAGCACGTGCAGGGCAGTGGGTGTCACCAAGTGAGGTCACAAAGGGCCCCACTGTGACCCTGCGCCTGGGGAGGGAGGCCAGGGTGTGCCCTTGGGAGGCACAGGCCAGCTCAGCCCTGGGCACCTGGGTTCTCTCAGGGTGGCCATGGCTAAATTTCAATGCCAATTTCTAAACCCATTGCTCTGAGCATAGTCTTTAACAGTCCGTTGCACCGCTCCATTTTCCTGGTGGCTGGTGCATGATGGGGATGTCACAGACCCACTCAATGCCACGGTCCTTGGTCCAGACGTCTATGAGGATGTTGTGGAAATGAGTCCTGTTGTCTGGCTCAGCTCTCTCTGGGCTACCGCGTCACCACAGGACTTGCTTTTCAAGGCCCAGGACAGTGTTGCGGGCAGTGCCGTGGGACACGGTGCATGTTTCCAGCCAATGGCTGCCCCATTGTAAGCACAGAGCTCGTGCCGTGGCGGGTTTGTGTCAGTGTGATATATTCAATTTGCCAGGCCTCCCCATGTTTACACTTTAGTCATCGCCCCCCATACCACACAGGCTTTGCCTGCTTGGCTTGTTTGATCGTAGCACATGTTTCACAACGGTGAATAACCTGTGCAAGAGCGTGCATGGTCAAGTCCACCCCTCGACTGTGAGTCCATTCATATGTTGCATCCCTTCCTCGATGACCTGAGGCATCGTGGGCCCAATGGGGCATCAATAATTCACCTTCATCTTGCCAGTGCAAATCTATTTCAGCCACTTTAATCTTGGCAGCTCGATCCCCCTGCTGGTTGTTCTTATCAGATTCTTCAGTGGACCGACACTTGGGCACATGGGCTTCTACGTGGCAAACTCTCACAGGCAGGTTCTCCAGCCGGGCAGCAATATCTCGCCATGATTCAGCAGCCCAGATGGGTTGGGCTCTGCGCTGCCAGCGGCTCCGCTTCCATTGCTGGAACCAGCGCCACGGGGCATTTCCACCATCCATGAGAGAGCAGAGGTGAAGCTGCTTAGATGCTGGGGCCTCTTCAGCCCCTGTCAGGATGGCGGGTACTGGGTCTCGTGGGGCCTCTGCCCCACAGCATGGGCTGTGGCCCAGCGTACAGCAGGGGCCACAATGGTCGGACGCTGTTGGCGGTGGCGGCGAGAAGCCAGATGGCCCATGGCTGCGTTCCAGCGGCACAGCCCGCGATACTGACTGTGTGAGCGGGTGGTGCCACGGACACGCGGGGTCTGGAACATGGGGGTGGCCGGGAGATGGGAGGGACAGGGAGGGTGGCGGAGAGGAAGGGGCCCCGGGCCTGGGCCGGGGCTGCTCGAGCTCGGGGCAGCCTGAGCACTCTGCCCTGGTTTGGGTGCCACACTGCCATGTGGCGCTGTGTCCTCTGATTGGCAGTCTGGGATTTCCCTCTGGCTCCTCCCATCAAATGATTGGTCAGACTGTTTGTCAATGATCCATGTGCTGCACTCCCACCAGGTGTGACTGGTGCAGCTAGCACAGCCCGGCCCTGAATGCTGCCCAGTTTGTTCAACTCTCGTCACCTTTTTGCAGGTCTCAAAGCTTGATTGGCTGGTTACCTCTCAGTCACATGGCTCGCCCCGCCTCCTCAAATGTGATTTGCTCTCCTTGGTCCACTGACTCTCTAGAGACTTCGGCTTGGTTGTTGCCAGGCAACGAGCTCCACCTAAAAATGAAGCTGTGCGGCCTGAGCAAAGGCCATGGGTGATAAACGACACGTTGGGACTCTGAACATGAGGATTTGGCCCCAAGAAGGAGGCTCTGGGCACTCAAAAGGACGGGCAGATGCTACAGATGGCGCTTTGGGCCCTGAACATGAGGGGACCCTCTTGGTTCCCACCCGAGCTGGGTTTGGTGCCCAAAGAGTGGGAAAAGGAGCAGTGGTTGGTGAGGACGTATTGGATCATGTGGGACCTGAGCCCGACGTCCATGGGGTGGAACAAGGGGTGGAGAAAGAACTGTTGGGGTGGCGACACTGCTCCTGCGTGGAGCTCCAGAGGCTGCAGGAGGATTTCTGCTCCACAAGGGACCAGCACAAGCCAGTGGCTCGTTCCTGTCTGTCACTGCTCTGGGGTTGTGACCTCGGCAGCACCTGCACAGCAGGAGTGTCCTCACTGCCAGCACCGGCTCTTTCCTCTGTCTGCACCTCTGTCCCCATCTCCCCGTGCTCTCCTCCCTCCCAGGCACCTTTTCCGCCTCCTCCAGGACCCACCAAGGCCTCTGTCTGTCTCTAAAAGGAAAGAAAAACTTTCCACTCTGACGCCATCAAATAAGCGCATGAAATGAAAACATTTTTAATGGGAAGGGTAACCCTAACGTTTCCCTGTCTGAATGGTTTTAATAATTGTACTGCAGTTTTTAAAAAATCGTGTAGCTTTAGTTTCTACTGGGAGGTTGTCTTCCGTGTGCCGTTGAGATTTCACACATATTATACCAATTTCTTTATTCTCCCTGTTCAGTTGCTTTCGACACGTATCATGTTATGTCCATAGGCAGCCATCCAGAATTTGTGTTTAGTTTTGATATTGTTAGGTATTGCAGTTGAGACGGACAAATGAGGTAGACCAAGTTCTTAGGTAAAAGCAGCAGTCTCCATTTATTGCCACAAACATCTTTTTATGTATTTTTCCAGCTCAAGTGTCTTTTTGCTATTGGTTACAAGTTGCGGCAGTAGCATCTCATTGGCTAATTTTGCTGTCATCAGTGTCACTCTTTTACTCCCTTCTCTCTCATGGCTACACCTCAATATCTCTGGATACTCCTTTAGTTCCATCTTTCTCACAGGTAGGCCTTAGTATCTTCAAGGCTAATTTCTGTTCCCATGTCCTCCCTTAGGGAATCCACAGACTCACCATAGTCCCCCACGAGATACCAAACTGAGGGTGTCAGTTCATCCCCGGGGCCACACACACGTGCCACACGCATTTCCTCCATCGCCTCCTCCTCTGGTGACACACAAGAGTTGACAGCACATGAGGTTTTGATAAGAATCTCTCCAAGCACTTCAGTTTCTCCCTGGATATTCCAAAGGCACCAGTGTCACATTTGGACAGGGACAGCCATAGCCCACTCCATGAGGCTCTGTATGGGGATAGAGGGGAAGATTTGGGGAGGAGGTTAGTGAAATGTAAATATGCTCAAGTGACTTGCACTTGTCTGTAGAAAAAGCACATGCATCACACTAATTGTTCTACTGACCTTGTGTGCTTGATGAGTAGAACCTCTGCGTTAGATAACATAGGCCTGTGAGAAACTGCAGGCACCTCATCACTATGTCTGAGGTTCCTGCTTGGTTGTGAGGAAGAGCGGGAAGCTGCGCCTGCCCGAAGCCTTGAAATACAGGCGAGCTCAGCAGTTCCGGTGATCTTCCAGCAGGGTGAACTGACCAGCGCCTGCGTCCCCGCTTCTGTCACCTCTGCCTGGGAGCTCCGGTGTGGCTTCGGAGATCCCCCAGTAGAGAGGGAACTAAAATAAAACTTGCTCTTTGCAAATGCATTTGTGGCCTCTGGCTCTTCTTGCGATGTGCCTGCGTATGTGTACACAGGCTCTGCAAACAAAACATTGCTCTTGTCCATGGCACTGTGTCACAGAGCCTGATAGAGCCCAACAGCACCTGACAAAGTCTGACAGGGCCAGACAGAGCCCGACAAAGCGTGAAAGAGCCCATATGACCCCAAGAGAGTCCAAGAGGGCATGAAAGAGCCCTACAGAGCTTGACAGAGTCCGACAGGGCCCAAGAGAGACCAACAGAGGGTCCAGAGAAGAGCAACAAGACTGGTGAAGGGACTTGAGCACAAGACCTATGGGGAGAGGCTGAGGGAGCTGGGCTTGTTTAGTCCGGGGAAGAGGAGGCTTAGAGGGGAGCTCATCACTCTCTAGAACTACCTGAAGGGAAGTTGTGGCCAGCTGGGACTGGGTGCCATGATCTAGCAAATGGGCTGGAGTTGGACCAAGGGTTGGACTTGATGATCTCTGCGGTCTTTTCCAACCCAGTCGATTCTGTGATTCTGCGAACAGAGCCTGACAGAGTTTCACAGAGCCTGACAGGGCCCAAAGAACACGATCATGACTTGCAGGGTACAGTCACGCTTGATTTTAAAATGCCAGTCTAGTCTATTTTTCTTCACTGCTTATTTGGCTATTTGTAGAGGACACAAAGCACTTGTACTGCAATCCTATATGCTATGCTATGTAGTCCTGTGTACTATTTGTTCCTCCATACTGTTTAATCAACACTTGCAGCCAGATGTCCTAGCAAAATCTTGCACATACCTCGAGAACTGACCAGGAACAGTGGCCACATGTTGCTAAAATCATCTCTAAAAGCTTCTAAACTCAGTTTCTAGAAATAGGACAGATCCTGGCACCGTGACTGATAGAGAGCTCTTCAGACTCCTGCCCAAGCGATTTTGGGGGATAGAAAATATCAGCTGCACTGAGTTTTTTCTTCACAAGCTTTTCCTTCATCATTTTTTAAAGAATCATTTCACATTATTCCCCGTATGTTCATTAGCATCAAGTCTGATCTTTTATTTCCCAAGAAAAATTTAACCATGTCAACAAAAGACTAGTGGAAACCACCAGTCTGCAGTCCAGGTTAAAATCTCTCTGAGTATCCACATGAGAGAAACAAAACATGAAATGAAGACAGAGACGTGGAGTGGAACTCCTCCAGCTTCTTCTAGAAAGTCTACTTCTCCATTACAGACATATAAAGCAGTTACCTGGAATATGGAGGTGTATGCTTTTACATTCCATCAAATCCTTCACAAAATCGTTTGTAAACGATTGTTTGCTGAATGCCTGGCTGACTTCCAGGTAACAGACCACCGCTGCTCTGCCCACGGCCAGCAACCCCGTCCTTTCCTCACAGAGAACAAAGAGGATGGACAGACACAACCTGCCCTGGGTAAAACCCATCACCTTCTCTTTCAGACACCCAGAAATGGGGTTCCAGTGGACACGTTCTGGGGCACAGCCCTTGGTTCCCCTGCTCACCCACCTGCCATTTTTGAGAAGTGCACACACTGTGTGAGAGCTGCCAGTGGTCAGGGAGTCCCCCCAGTCTCCATGAGCTTTCCAAGATGGTGGAGAGTGGCCTCACTGTGACGTCGTCCTGCTGTCTCAGCTCCTGGGGTGCTGCCCCTCCTGTCCCATAGACTGGAAAGGATTGTGTTAGTTCCAGTGATCCCTGACTTGATCCCCATCCACTGCTGCTTGTTCTGCCTCCAGTCACAGAGGCCTGAGAGACCTTGCTGGTGAAGATGGAGAGCAAGACACACAGGGAATGTCACTTCCTTCCCTTATTAAATTCGTCAGTGGCCACATGTTGTCTTTGCTTCTCCTTTAACTGTTCCTGCAGTAGTAACAGCTCATTATGGGGACCTTCAATTGCCTTACAGGTCTAGACTGAGTTCTGATCTGGACTGCTGCTGTGCTTGGAGGCTGCTGTCATTGAGCACCAGATGAACTCACTCCTGCCACCCTGCCTGGCAGTTTATTCCATCCGTGTCACAGCTCTGTCTGCAGCACTGACAGCTCCAGCCCACCCCGTCAGGTCCCTGGCTGAGGACATTGCCTCACATCTGGGCTGAACCACCCCAGCTGTGGCACCAGCCCGGCTCTGACCTGCCACAGGAAACCTGGTACCAAGTGTCCAAGACCGCATGTGTGCAAAGGCTTTGCCTCAGAGCACAGACATGACATGGCCACAGATTGTTGAATGTCTCTCTACACCTAGGACTATAAAACCAGAATAAAATGCCTGAATTCATTCAACTGAAGATGCTCCTCCCCCAGCGTGGAGGAATTAGATCCTTTGCTGTAACATTCCTGGTGTCCTGTCTAACGATGGGGCAAGAAAATATGTTTCTCATGCCAAAATTATTTCTTAATATGAAAAAAACTACTGCAGGAAAGAATTGTCTCTGTAGTGGTGAGAGAAGAAACATCACTGATTATTTCAGACTTTTTCATGGGCCATTCCCCTGGAGATCCAGGAAGAACACAAGGGAGCCCAGAGGGGACAGAGAAAGGGACCTCATGGGCTGCTGCTGTGCTGCTGAGCTGGACTGGGCTCCTTGGACAGAGGGAGCTCATGGCAAGCGGCAGCGCTGCAGAGAGACAGCTCTGCCCAGGAGCAGCTCCTCTGCAAAGCGCAGCAGGGCTGAGGTTTCTGCCTGGGCATCTCAGGGAGACGAGCCAGGCAGAGAGAGATTAAAGGTGGTCAGGACTGGGAGGATGACTGAGAGCTCACTGGAGGAGAAATCTTTGCAGCCCTTGCCATGGTAAGTCTCTGGCTGCAGGGCAATGCAGCTGTAGCTCCTGGCATTATCTCCTAAAACTGGCACAGGCACAGCTTGTGGGATCTGTACAGAGGGGGCTCTTGTTCAAGCAGTTTTGAACAGCTGTGAAGCCAGGTGAGCACCCAGGGGTGCCCAGGGCTGTCCTGCAGAGCAGGGTCCCTGCACCCCAGGGCTGTGACAGGGCAGGGACTCTGCCGCCTGCCAGGGTCAGCGCTCAGCCTGCCCGGGGAGATCCCCTTGCGCTGCAGGGAGAAGCTCTGCATGAAAGGAGCAACCCCAGCAATGCAGGGTCCTTCTGCTGTACAGAGGGTGCTGTCTGGGTGTCACGGCCCATTCGATGATGGACTCGTGATGGTTCTTTTAACCTTGATCTCAGAGTGCAAAATTAAGGCGACCAAAATGCCCAGGGGTAATAATTCAATCAAGCAGCATTACTTTATTAATTTCCCCTTAAATGGGCACGTGATAGAGAGAAAGAGGAAGAAAAAGAAAAGGGAAAAGAAACGGGGAGAAGAAAAATTAAAGATGAGAAATGAGGTTGTGTTTGTCACCAGTTGAGTTCCTGATGGCGATGGTCAGGCAAATCGTCAGACCGACTCTTACAGATGGTCACCATCAGGGGACACCACAGGGACCAGGGGACACCAGGGCCTCTGAAGGGACAGCCAGGGCCACCGGTGTCACCACAGGGGTGGCCGGGACCCTTGGGAAAATGAGCAGGGTCACCATGGGGTCAGCGCCACCACAGGGATGGTCGAGGCCACCGTGGGGTCAAGGCCATTGGGGGGTCCGGGTCACCACGGGGTCAAGGCCACTGTGACGAAGGTCGCGGACAGGAACCAATAAAAGTGACACCAGATCTTGGAACCGTGTCGGAGCGGTTCTTGATGGCGATGTTCAGGCAAATACTGCTCCATCTTCGGACCGACTCTTACATTGGGTCAGAGCTATTCACATCTCAAGATCACTACAGGGCACTCCCAGGCGACTTTTAAACTAGTACAGCAAGTCGGTTGGTACCTGACAGGGAGGGATCCTGGTATTGAAATCCCTCTGTCTGGGTTGACGGGGTGGGCACTGGGACGTAGAAACTAATTTCTTGGTTCAGGATGCGGCCCTGAAATTTCAGATCCATTTCTCTTAGAGTTGTATAAACCTGGGAGTATCAGAAATTAACACACTGTGCCTTACAGACAGCTTTACGGTGACTTTTCCAGGCTCATTATTGCTGGTTTGATGTTCCCATCAGAGCCAGCACATACAGAGCTGCCCCTGGGCTGTGCCCGGCTGCTGGGAGGGGTCTGCAGGGCAGAGCTGAGCACACAGCGGGTGGGATGGGGTCTGTGACACTGACAGGAGGAGACCTGGGGACACAGACACAGCTGCAGGCAGGGACAGCTCCAGGCAGCAGAGCAGGGGGTGTTCAGGAGCTCTTTTGGTCCTTCTCTGCAGATGATGCTGGGTGTTGTCTGCTGGGCAATGATCTGACTGTCCTTTGAGCACATCCCACCTTCAGCAGCCCTGACTCTGCTCTGCCTGTCCTGCTGGGCTCACGAGCTGCCCCCAGAAAGGCCCAGCTCTGCCGTAGGATCCCAGGAGTGCTGAGCCTTTCCTTGGGGTCTGCACTCTCCTCTCAGAGCCCTTTGCTTCCCTCAGTGAGCGGTTGTGTCCTGCTCTCTCCATCACATCTCCACCTCTGGGCTGAGGCAGCGAAAGGGCAGATCTGCCCTTTCAAACAGGGCTCTCCTGCTCCACTGTGAGTTCAGTTTTGGGTTTTCTTTTAAAGAGAGATTTGTTCATGAAGTGGTTTTCAAGGCAGCACAAGTGAAAAGACAGGGCAAATGGGTAAAAGCTGCTCTCCTAACTCTGCACTGAGCCACAGAGAGATGAGCTGTTTTGCCTGTCTTGAGACTCTTCTTCATATTTTCAGTCATATAAATGAGGATTTCAACCCCTGCAAAAATCCACTCATGAGATGTGATGATGGAAAATTCAAAACATAGACAAAATCATTGTAATGACATGCTAAGCCTCTACTTTGCAGCCCACGCTCGGAAGTGTATCAAGTACTGATCTTGAACTTTTCCACTAATGGAACGTCAAATCTGACATTGCTTGTGAACGTCAAGGCTGTCACAAACCAGCTCCCATGTCCCCAGCGCAGCAGAGCAAAGCTGGTTACTTGGCCCCAGACGGGCAGAGGTCCTGCTCCTCACAGCACACTCAGCCAGCACACAGCGGAGGAAGGAAATGCATTTCAACTGGGCTTATTTATATGAAAAATGCAGTGGCTTTGCTCAGAGGAGTGTGTCCTGATTTTAAGTTGTCATTTTCTTTTTTGGAACAGAGCCCCCATGGCAAGAAACAGCAAATGTCCAACTGCAGCTCCATCACCCAGTTGCTCCCCCTGGCGTTCACAGACACACGGGAGCTGTGGCTCTTGCACTTCTGGCTCTTCCTGGGCATCTACCTGGCTGCCCTCCTGGGCAATGGCCTCACCATCACCACCATAGCCTGGGACCAGCACCCCCACACCCCCAGAGCCCGCCAGAGCCCGACAAGGCCCGACAGAGCCCGCCAGAGCCTGACAGAGCCCGCCAGAGTCCGTCAAGGCCCGACAGAACCCGCTAGAGCCCGCCAGAGCCCAACAAGGCCCCCCCAGAGCCCGCCAGAGCCCGACAAGGCCCGACAGAGCCCGACAAGGCACGCCAGAGCCTGACAGAGCCTGCCAGAGCCCTCCAGAGCCCGACAAGGCACGCCAGAGCCCGCCAGAGCCCGACAAGGCCCGACAGAGCCTGACAGAGCCCGCCAGAGCCCGACAAGGCCCGACAGAGCCCGCCAGAGCCTGACAAGGCCCGACAGAGCCCGCCAGAGCCCGCCAGAGCCCGCCAAGGCCCGACAGAGCCTGACAGAGCCCGACAAGGCCCGCCAGAGCCCGCCAGAGCCTGACAAGGCCCGACAGAGCCTGACAGAGCTTCTTCCTGCTCAACCTCTCCTTCCTCGAGCTGGGCTCCATCTCCACCACTGTCCCCAAGTCCATGGCCAATTCATTCTGGGACACCAGGAGCATTTCTTACACAGGATGTGCTGCTCGAGTCTTTCTGTTTGTCTTTTTCATTTCAGCAGAGTATTTTCTTCCCATCATCATGTCCTATGACCGCTACGTTGCCATCTGTAAACCCCTGCACTACGGGACCCTCCTGGGCAGCAGAGCTTGTGTCCACATGGCAGCAGCTGCCTGGGCCACTGGGTTTCTCAGTGCTCTGCGCCATTTTCACTGCCACTGTGCAAGGGCACTGCTGTGGACCAGTTCTTCTGTGAAATTCCCCCGATCCTCAAGCTCTCCTGCTCAGACACCTACCTCGGGGAAATCTGGCTTCTTGTGGCCAGTGTCTTGGTATTACTTGGGTGTTTTTTCTTTATTGGGCTGTCCTATGTGCAGATCTTCAGGGCCGTGCAGAGGATCCCCTCTGAGCAGGGAGGGCACAAAGCCTTTTCCACATGCCTCCCTCACCTGGCCGTGGTCTCCCTGTTTGTCAGCATTGGCATGTTTACCTACCTGAGAACGCCCTTCATCTCCTCCCCATCCTTGGGCCTGGCTTTGTCATTTCTGTACTCAGTGTTGCCTCCAGCAGTGAACCCCCTCATCTACAGCAGGAGGAACCAGGAGCTCAAGGATGCCCTGTGGAAACTCATTTCTTATTGTTTTCTGAAGCAATAAACTCCCACCTGCTTCTACACAGGAGTTTTAATGCAGCTAATTACAGGACCAGCCTGTCATCTGGATTTTCTGTTGTTATTAGGTGTTTTTTTAATGTGATCCTGTTGTCATGCCCTTTCTAATTCTCTGTCTGATTTTCTTTTATAACTACTGGCTGTGTAAATGAAGAGCTGTGCTCTCCTTGTCTCTTAAACAAAATAAACATTCCTGTAGTAACTTGTTTTTCACTATATCCTTCCTCCAAGGCCTTTTTGGAGGTTCAGGGACAATTCCTGTGTGCGTGGGAGGAGGGGAAAAGACTCCAGCACAGCAGCACTGCCAGGGAGCAGCTGCGCTTGGTCTTCCAGAGCTGTTCTCATTCCACTCCCACACTCTCCTTCTGATCCCTTGTACTGGTGCAAGGCCTGAGTGCTCTGGCAGCTTGGTCACCGTCCTGCTGTGTGTCAGTCCTGTGAGCGCAGGCAGGGACAGGCAATGGGCACTTGTGTGACAGATCTGGACCCAGAACAGCCTTTCCAGATAGAAAGGTGATCTCCTCAGGGCAGTGCATGATGCTTTAGGTCTTCTTCCAAAGATTCTCTCAAGAATATGCCCATGAAATTGGCCACGGATGCAAACCCCAGGGTACAGCTGAACAGTGTGTGTGTGCGGGGCTGGCACACAGCAGTGTCCTCTCACAGCCAGGCCTCCTGCCAGAGACCTGCAGGACCAGCAGAGCAGGGGCTGGGCTGTGCCCGTGTGCACCGGACACCCCACAGAAGCTGCCCCAGGACATCCTCACGAACTGCCCCTCATAACCACCATTTCCAGCACTGGCCTCTCTCCCCACCTCACAGATGTTGCTCTTCCCCCCATGGAGGGACACTGAATGAGCAGGTCAGAAATCCATGTTTGCTTTGTACAGATGAGATGTGAGCACGCACATCACGGATGTGAGGTGAGATGTACCCAAGTAAGCACAAACAACATCAGCTATTCCTGGGAGTTCCATGAAGGCCTGTGGGACAGACAGTGCCTTGAGGTCACTTCATGTTGGCAGAAACATCCAATGGGAAACCACCTGAATGCAGCACTGGGTTGTGCTTCCTTGAACTGTGATCCCCGTGTCCATTCCTCATGGCGTGGGACATCTCAGATGAGTGCAGAGCAGGGTGACATGCCACAAGGCTGGGGTGCCTCCCATCCTTTGGGAGTGGCAACAGGAGGCCAGAGGGAAACCAAGACTACGGCCTCTATGTGCAACAGGGAAAGATTCTGTCTCTGAACATCCCACTCAGAGAGGTTCTGGGGTCCTTGGAAAAGGCAGACATCCAACCGAACTTCAAGAAGGGCTCTTTATTAAAACCCAGCCATTTTCCTCAAGAAGAGCTGCTCCTCCACCTGGTTTAGCGCCAGCAGCACAGGGCTCTCAGGATCCATCGTGATCTTGGCCGCTTCCATGAAGAGCGCATGATGACAATGGTCTGAGTTGCCAGGAAGCAGATGGAAGGCTCACTGTCGTTCTCCAAGGGTTGAATGGCTGCCAGAGAAAGAAGCAGAGCCCAGGTGACCTCTCATGTCTGGCCCCCAGGAATCCCCTCCCGACCACGCTCCCTACTCACCTCTGCAGATCACAGGCAGCTTCTCGTTGCATGTGCCCCTCAGGTGCCACACAGCCAGCCCTGGGCACAGAGCTCCATCAGCCCCTGCTCCCTCCCCTCACCAGGGCTGAGCCCAGGGGAGAGCAGGAGCTGAGATGGTGGGACCAAGCAAGGCAGCCACCAAGCCCACCTGTGTGGGCAGGGCTGGGAGGGGAGGCCAAGGCCCTGCACGGGGCAGCAGGGGCTCTGGCAGGCACAGGGCTGCTCCTTGTGCCAGGGCAGCGGTGGGGACCGGGGCCAGGCTGCCAAGAGAGGGACCCTGGGGACTGTGACTCACCGATGAACCTCAAGGCCGCCTCTCGCAAGCTGGCCTGAGCATCCATCAGGTATGGCAGGCTCTGAATCAAGAACTCTTGAGCTCTGCTTCTGTCCTGCTCCAGCTGGAGAGAGCACAAGGGTGTGAGCACGTCAGTGTCCCTCCCCACTTGGCTGGATCAGTCTCTCCTCCCAGGAACCCCCGTTCCCCTTCCCCTCCGGCCATTCCCGTGTTCCAGCCAGGAGCCCTGTGGGGCTGAGGCTGAGAGAGAGACACAGGCTGAGGAGTGCCAGGGTTGCTGAGAGCCCTCCATCCCAGTGGGTGCAGGGAGGGCAGCGGGACAGAGAGAAGAGCCCTTGGGGGCTCTGTTCTTGAGGACAGGGAACAAGGATGCAGCCTGGAGCTGCAGCAGGACAGGCGAGGCACATCTGCAGAGCCCACAGCACAGATATGTGCCTTTGTCCAGCCTGGGCCCTGGGCCTTGGGGGTCGTCCTCACCAAGCACTCTCCAATCCTCCATTTCTGCTGTGTCTGCACCAGGTGTTCGAGCTGTTTCCACTTGAGGAGCTCTGCTGCACCAAGGAGGCCTTCCCTGGCGACCTACGGAACAGCAGAAGCTGGGAGATGGCAGCATGGTCTGGAGAAGGAGATCTGGCATCACCCTCCTCTGGGCTCCGTTCCTGGGATGATTCTGCCCTTAGGGAGCTGAGACATGCCCTGGCCCAATCATCCAGGGGTCTCTTCCCTGCGTCACTGCTCAGCTTTGAAATCTGTACCTTGGCCACGCTCTGCGTTTGGTCACTCATGTGGAAGAAGAGTGGGAGCAGGCCAAGTCGCACCCTGTTCTTCGTCTTTCTCTTGTTGTTACCCACCAACACCTTCATCAGGTCTCTGAAGAGGCTGATGGACATCTCTCTCAGCTGGCTCAGCTCCTGGAAGGGAGAAGCACAGTAGGACCTGAACACCAGCAGCTCTCTGCCCACAGTTTGCAGAAGCTCCTGCATGGCTGATGTGAGGGGAGGTGCTCCAGGGCAGCATTCTGCACACTGCAGTTGTGGGCCAGATCTGCGGCCCTGCGTACAGGAAAGGCCACTCAAGAGACTTGTTCAGGCAGTGCCTGTGCCTCAAAGTGCTCTCCCAGCCACCCAGCGACCCCCACCAGCTTCAGCAGCCATGGTGGGGAGGAGCTGTGGGAGCAGCTGGCAGGGAGAAGCTGGGCTGGGCTGCAGAACACAGAAACCATCCCACAAGAGCCTCAGGGAGAAAGCAGAGAAGAAGCCCCTGCTCCGCGTGGCTGGGCTGAAGGGCAGCTCTCATTGTCCAGTTCTCATCCACAAGGCTCAGGCTTATATCAGCCTTACATCATCGAAAAAGGGCGGGAGAAATTCTGCCAGCAGCACAGCCATGGGGGTGGCCTCCTTCCTCTCCAGCTGAGCCATCACGTTTCTGAAGACCACCAGAGCCTTGATCTTGATAGCCTTATTGCCGTACTGCAGGACCCACAATAGGTCTGGCAGCATGACCTTCATTTTTCTTGCCTGTATGAAAAAGAGAGTTGCCCTCTTGGGACCAGGTCGATGCCTGGAGAGCTCCCCAGGCAGCCACCAGGCCCCACCATGGCAGGGAGGGCCTTTGGAGCAGTCACCCCTGCTCCTGACTGCCAGCCAAGGCCAAGCCCGAACCCACTGCCCCGGCCCTTGGCTGCCAACATGGCTGCCCTTGGTGACGCCCTACTCACCATCTCGTGTCTCTCTGACAGCGTCATCATGCCCCTGAGCAACAGGGAGAGCAGCGTTGGTCTTCGTTGCCTCAGAAACCTACTGACTTGGTACATTGGAGCAAACGCCTCATCTTGCAGGTCACTGCTGGCCAGCATCTGAAAGCAAGCCAGCAGTGAGCAACTGGCAGAGCTGGTGGGGCTCCTTGCACCGTGCAGCTCCTGGGGCACCAGGAGCTTTTTCCAGTAACTCACAGCCAAGCGAAGGATGGAGGCGTCGTCCCGGTGTGTATACAAGATCCTACGGTGCCGGTCCTGCAGTTGGATGTGCAGCTCCTTCAAGACGTTCTGCAAGGTCTGGGGCACGGAGAACATCACCTCCCACAGTGCCAGGGCAGTCCTGCAAGAGAGCGCTCTGTCAGCAGGGCAGCCTGGGCCACAGCAGCGTGTCCAGGCTCAGCGCTGCGGGACGCTTGGGATGCCCTGGGCAGCAGCAGAGGGCTGAGCTGCTGCTCCTGTGGGGCTGGCAGGAGTGCAGTGGGGGGCTCTGGGCTGTCTTGCTCAGCTGTGCCTGCTGCGGGCCTGGCTGAGCCCCAGCGCTGGCAAATGTGGTGGGATGGAGGGTCCTGCTCCTCGGGGGTGTCCTGCAGGATTCCTTGGCGCTGGCAGCCAGAGCGTCTCCAGGCCCCTCTCCCCACAGGGAACAAGCCCTCATGGCTTTTGGGGCCAGTACCTGTCTCCTGGTGGTGCGATTGTCAGCAGCGTCGAGACCACCTCCCCAGGGCATTTGTCAGCCATCTCGACAATGAGGGACTCCACACTCTGCCGGGCTGCTGTCGTGTTTATGCTCTCCAGGTTTCTGTGGATGCAGCTCGTGATCTTTGGTACCTGGAGGGGACAAAGGTGAGGATGGCGCTGCCACTGGAGTGCAGCCATTTTTTCAGCTGTCCTTCCCATCCCTCTCTGCCGCGTTCACGTGGCTTCACTGTTCCGAGACACCGGGATTTGAGAGGAAAAGACGGATGGAGGGAGGAACAAGGCCTGACAGGGCCAAAGGGCAATCCAGCCAAAGGCCACTTACATCCACCAGCCAGAAATCACAGTTTCTCTTCACCGTGTTCAGCATGTTTCTGGCCGCCTCCTTGTCAAAGGTGCTGGAGTCTCTCATTGCCTCGATTAACACCAGGACCACGTCTGTTTTCTCACAAGGCTGGAGGTCTTCTGCAAAGAACTATGGGAAGAAGGGAGGCAGCGAAGCCAAGTCACACCCGGTGCCCTGATGCTGCTGCTTAGCCGGGCAGTGCCAGCAGCCCTGCAGAGGCACCCGGCGGTGCTGCAACAGTGCCTGCAGCCAAACTGGGAGCAGGGGCGGCAGTGACTGCTGGGGAGGATGAGAAGAGAGGCCCCAGGTTGAGGGAGAAGGTTTGGGCTCATGGGCACAGGGTGCTGGCCCTGCCGAAAACCAGGGCTTGCTGGTGGCCAGGAGGACTGGGGCTGCTGCTGGGACACTGGAGCACACCCTCGCATTGTCCCTGCTTGGGGACAGCAGGAACCCTCTCAGCAGGGACCATGCCAGCCCCGCTGATTGTGGAGGCCTTTGCTCACACAAGGCCCCTGCTGATGCCACAGCCAAGGATGCCAGCCAGAGCCGGGAGCTCGTTACCTCGATAATGTGAGCAGCACTCGGCGAAGAACGCAAGGAGGTGGTCTTGGCTTCACAGTCCTCCTGGAGATGTGCGTTCTCCTCTGGCAGTGTCGTGCCTAAAAAGCGGGCAAACACAGAACAGTTGGTAAGACGCAGCAGCTTCCCCAGTACCGGAAAGAGCTTTGAACTTGGAGTGGCCGAGGAGAGAGGTCATGTCAGTGCAGGAGGTGGTGGAGAGTGGTGCCATGGAAAGCCTGACCTGCCTCCAGTGTACGTGTGTGAATGCTCCTGGCTGTGGAAACTGCAAGGCCCTAGAGCTCTGTGTGCAGTCCCACAGCTCAGTCCCCATGGCTGGAGTAACGTGGGAGATGTGGGGGAGGGCTCGCATGGCTGGAGTGCTGCGGGGCAGGGATACAGGACCCCCGGGAGAGATGGGAAGATGCAGCACAACTGTGTCCTGCTCTCCTAAGGAGCAGCTCAGCTACACGTGAGCATCACAGTCTGGGAGAGAGCGTGGGGGTCAGGAGCAGAGGATGGGCAGTGCTGGTGACACGGAGGTCCATCACAATGCCAAGGAAGATGAGAGTCCATGTGTTCCGGTTCCACCTCAGACGTGGGCAACCAGCCAGCGTCTGCTAAAGGAGGAGAGCAGGAAGGGCTGCAGAGAGGGTTTGCAGGCAGGACAGAGCAGAGTAAGGAGCTCTGCCCCATGTCCATCCCAGTGCCTGCTGCCCTGGCACGGTTGTCCCATGCGTGTCACGGCTGGAGGGTGCCTGGCAGACGGGCTGAGATGCTGGAGCCAGGCACGACAGGGAAAGCCCCCAGTGCAGCGGGTGAGGAACTCGCTTCAGACGGGCAGGAAAGGTCCCCGTCCCACAGCACGGCTGCCTCCTGCCCACCCAGCTGCCTCTCGCTGCCAGTGCCCTGGAGCAGGATCTGGGTCCCCTCTGCCTGCAGAAGGTGTGCTGGCGCCAGCTCACAGCTCAGAGCAGCCCTGCACTTCAGGCAGCATAATCACCACCCATGGGAACCCCCTGCCAGCCTGTGAGGAAACGTGATGCTGGTGTGGAGCAGAGAGCCATAGCTGGGCCCCACCCTGGCCAGACAGTCAGGGCCTCTCACTCACCGATCTGCAGTGGCTGGACCACATCCACCTGGTTGGGGTCCAGTGGAGATCTGAGCTCCTGGGGAGCCCCAACCTCCTCCTGCCAGGCCACCCTGGGGTGGCTGGGGGGTCTCTCCTGCCAGGCCAGCCTAGGTCGGATCGGGGGTCTCTCCGCCATTCTGCAGACAAAGGCTACGACTAAGGATGGGGAAGGCGGATGCTTCGGAAAAATGCCTTGGTGCTGCAGCTCTGCCAGAGGCAGCGACGAAAGGTGTGGGCTGCGCTCGTGTGCTCCTCGTTGGGGAAAGACGTGAGCTGCGCTCAGGAGCTCCTTGCTCCAAGTCTGCCAGGGGCAGCAGAGAGTCTGCCGGAGGCAGCTAGAGCTAGGTTGTGGTTGGACTCGACGATCTTAAGTGTGTCTTCCAACCAAAAAGATTCTCCGATTCTCTGAAAGACGTGGGCTACGCGCGGGGGCTCTCGCCAGCTCCGTGCTCACACCCTGTCTCCTCACCGTCCTGTCGGACAGTGTGGGCTGGGCCCGCAGCTGCGCTGAGCACGTGCAGGGCAGTGGGTGTCACCAAGTGAGGTCACAAAGGGCCCCACTGTGACCCTGCGCCTGGGGAGGGAGGCCAGGCTGTGCCCTTGGGAGGCACAGGCCAGCTCAGCCCTGGGCACCTGGGTTCTCTCAGGGTGGCCATGGCTAAATTTCAATGCCAATTTCTAAACCCATTGCTCTGAGCATAGTCTTTAACAGTCCGTTGCACCGCTCCATTTTCCCGGTGGCTGGTGCATGATGGGGATGTCACAGACCCACTCAATGCCACGGTCCTTGGTCCAGACGTCTATGAGGATGTTCTGGAAATGAGTCCTGTTGTCTGGCTCAGCTCTCTCTGGGCTACCGCGTCACCACAGGACTTGCTTTTCAAGGCCCAGGACAGTGTTGTGGGCAGTGCCGTGGGACACGGTGCATGTTTCCAGCCAATGGCTGCCCCATTGTAAGCACAGAGCTCGTGCCGTGGCGGGTTTGTGTCAGTGTGATATATTCAATTTGCCAGGCCTCCCCATGTTTACACTTTAGTCATCGCCCCCCATACCACACAGGCTTTGCCTGCTTGGCTTGTTTGATCGTAGCACATGTTTCACAACGGTGAATAACCTGTGCAAGAGCGTGCATGGTCAAGTCCACCCCTCGACTGTGAGTCCATTCATATGTTGCATCCCTTCCTCGATGACCTGAGGCATCGTGGGCCCAATGGGGCATCAATAATTCACCTTCATCTTGCCAGTGCAAATCTATTTCAGCCACTTTAATCTTGGCAGCTTGATCCCCCTGCTGGTTGTTCTTATCAGATTCTTCAGTGGACCAACACTTGGGCACATGGGCTTCTACGTGGCAAACTCTCACAGGCAGGTTCTCCAGCCGGGCAGCAATATCTCGCCATGATTCAGCAGCCCAGAATGGTTGGGCTCTGCGCTGCCAGCGGCTCCGCTTCCATTGCTGGAACCAGCGCCACGGGGCATTTCCACCATCCATGAGAGAGCAGAGGTGAAGCTGCTTAGATGCTGGGGCCTCTTCAGCCCCTGTCAGGATGGCGGGTACTGGGTCTCGTGGGGCCTCTGCCCCACAGCATGGGCTGTGGCCCAGCGTACAGCAGGGGCCACAATGGTCGGACGCTGTTGGCGGTGGCGGCGAGAAGCCAGATGGCCCATGGCTGCGTTCCAGCGGCACAGCCCGCGATACTGACTGTGTGAGCGGGTGGTGCCACGGACACGCGGGGTCTGGAACATGGGGGTGGCCGGGAGATGGGAAGGACAGGGAGGGTGGCAGAGAGGAAGGGGCCCTGGGCCTGGGCCGGGGCTGCTCGAGCTCGGGGCAACCTGAGCACTCTGCCCTGGTTTGGGTGCCACACTGCCATGTGGCGCTGTGTCCTCTGATTGGCAGTCTGGGATTTCCCTCTGGCTCCTCCCATCAAATGATTGACTGTTTGTCAATGATCCATGTGCTGCACTCCCACCAGGTGTGACTGGTGCAGCTAGCACAGCCCGGCCCTGAATGCTGCCCAGTTTGTTCAACTCTCATCACCTTTTTGCAGGTCTCAAAGCTTGATTGGCTGGTTACCTCTCAGTCACATGGCTCGCCCCGCCTCCTCAAATGTGATTTGCTCTCCTCGGTCCACTGACTCTCTAGAGACTTCGGCTTGGTTGTTGCCAGGCAACGAGCTCCACCTAAAAATGGAGCTGTGCGGCCTGAGCAAAGGCCATGGGTGATAAACGACACGTTGGGACTCTGAACATGAGGATTTGGCCCCAAGAAGGAGGCTCTGGGCACTCAAAAGGACGGGCAGATGCTACAGATGGCGCTTTGGGCCCTGAACATGAGGGGACCCTCTTGGTTCCCACCCGAGCTGGGTTTGGTGCCCAAAGAGTGGGAAGAGGAGCAGTGGTTGGTGAGGACGTATTGGATCATGTGGGACCTGAGCCCGACGTCCATGGGGTGGAACAAGGGGTGGAGAAAGAACTGTTGTGGTGGCGACACTGCTCCTGCGTGGAGCTCCAGAGGCTGCAGGAGGATTTCTGCTCCACAAGGGACCAGCACAAGCCAGTGGCCCGTTCCTGTCTGTCACTGCTCTGGGGTTGTGACCTCGGCAGCACCTGCACAGCAGGAGTGTCCTCACTGCCAGCACCGGCTCTTTCCTCTGTCTGCACCTCTGTCCCCATCTCCCCGTGCTCTCCTCCCTCCCAGGCACCTTTTCCGCCTCCTCCAGGACCCACCAAGGCCTCTGTCTGTCTCTAAAAGGAAAGAAAAACTTTCCACTCTGACGCCATCAAATAAGCGCATGAAATGAAAACATTTTTAATGGGAAGGGTAACCCTAACGTTTCCCTGTCTGAATGGTTTTAATAATTGTACTGCAGTTTTTAAAAAATCGTGTAGCTTTAGTTTCTACTGGGAGGTTGTCTTCCGTGTGCCGTTGAGATTTCACACATATTATACCAATTTCTTTATTCTCCCTGTTCAGTTGCTTTCGACACGTATCATGTTATGTCCATAGGCAGCCATCCAGAATTTGTGTTTAGTTTTGATATTGTTAGGTATTGCAGTTGAGACGGACAAATGAGGTAGACCAAGTTCTTAGGTAAAAGCAGCAGTCTCCATTTATTGCCACAAACATCTTTTTATGTATTTTTCCAGCTCAAGTGTCTTTTTGCTATTGGTTACAAGTTGCGGCAGTAGCATCTCATTGGCTAATTTTGCTGTCATCAGTGTCACTCTTTTACTCCCTTCTCTCTCATGGCTACACCTCAATATCTCTGGATACTCCTTTAGTTCCATCTTTCTCACAGGTAGGCCTTAGTATCTTCAAGGCTAATTTCTGTTCCCATGTCCTCCCTTAGGGAATCCACAGACTCACCATAGTCCCCCACGAGATACCAAACTGAGGGTGTCAGTTCATCCCCGGGGCCACACACACGTGCCACACGCATTTCCTCCATCGCCTCCTCCTCTGGTGACACACAAGAGTTGACAGCACATGAGGTTTTGATAAGAATCTCTCCAAGCACTTCAGTTTCTCCCTGGATATTCCAAGGCACCAGTGTCACATTTGGACAGGGACAGCCATAGCCCACTCCATGAGGCTCTGTATGGGGATAGAGGGGAAGATTTGGGGAGGAGGTTAGTGAAATGTAAATACGCTCAAGTGACTTGCACTTGTCTGTAGAAAAAGCACATGCATCACACTAATTGTTCTACTGACCTTGTGTGCTTGATGAGTAGAACCTCTGCGTTAGATAACATAGGCCTGTGAGAAACTGCAGGCACCTCATCACTATGTCTGAGGTTCCTGCTTGGTTGTGAGGAAGAGCGGGAAGCTGCGCCTGCCTGAAGCCTTGAAATACAGGCGAGCTCAGCAGTTCCGGTGATCTTCCAGCAGGGTGAACTGACCAGCGCCTGCGTCCCCGCTTCTGTCACCTCTGCCTGGGAGCTCCGGTGTGGCTTCGGAGATCCCCCAGTAGAGAGGGAACTAAAATAAAACTTGCTCTTTGCAAATGCATTTGTGGCCTCTGGCTCTTCTTGCGATGTGCCTGCGTATGTGTACACAGGCTCTGCAAACAAAACATTGCTCTTGTCCATGGCACTGTGTCAACAGAGCCTGATAGAGCCCAACAGCACCTGACAAAGTCTGACAGGGCCAGACAGAGCCCGACAAAGCGTGAAAGAGCCCATATGACCCCAAGAGAGTCCAAGAGGGCATGAAAGAGCCCTACAGAGCTTGACAGAGTCCGACAGGGCCCAAGAGAGACCAACAGAGGGTCCAGAGAAGAGCAACAAGACTGGTGAAGGGACTTGAGCACAAGACCTATGGGGAGAGGCTGAGGGAGCTGGGCTTGTTTAGTCCGGAGAAGAGGAGGCTTAGAGGTGAGCTCATCACTCTCTAGAACTACCTGAAGGGAAGTTGTGGCCAGCTGGGACTGGGTGCCATGATCTAGCAAATGGGCTGGAGTTGGACCAAGGGTTGGACTTGATGATCTCTGCGGTCTTTTCCAACCCAGTCGATTCTGTGATTCTGCGAACAGAGCCTGACAGAGTTTCACAGAGCCTGACAGGGCCCAAAGAACATGATCATGACTTGCAGGGTACAGTCACGCTTGATTTTAAAATGCCAGTCTAGTCTATTTTTCTTCACTGCTTATTTGGCTATTTGTAGAGGACACAAAGCACTTGTACTGCAATCCTATATGCTATGCTATGTAGTCCTGTGTACTATTTGTTCCTCCATACTGTTTAATCAACACTTGCAGCCAGATGTCCTAGCAAAATCTTGCACATACCTCGAGAACTGACCAGGAACAGTGGCCACATGTTGCTAAAATCATCTCTAAAAGCTTCTAAACTCAGTTTCTAGAAATAGGACAGATCCTGGCACCGTGACTGACAGAGAGCTCTTCAGACTCCTGCCCAAGCGATTTTGGGGGATAGAAAATATCAGCTGCACTGAGTTTTTTCTTCACAAGCTTTTCCTTCATCATTTTTTAAAGAATCATTTCACATTATTCCCCGTATGTTCATTAGCATCAAGTCTGATCTTTTATTTCCCAAGAAAAATTTAACCATGTCAACAAAAGACTAGTGGAAACCACCAGTCTGCAGTCCAGGTTAAAATCTCTCTGAGTATCCACATGAGAGAAACAAAACATGAAATGAAGACAGAGACGTGGAGTGCAACTCCTCCAGCTTCTTCTAGAAAGTCTACTTCTCCATTACAGACATATAAAGCAGTTACCTGGAATATGGAGGCGTATGCTTTTACATTCCATCAAATCCTTCACAAAATCGTTTGTAAACGATTGTTTGCTGAATGCCTGGCTGACTTCCAGGTAACAGACCACCGCTGCTCTGCCCACGGCCAGCAACCCCGTCCTTTCCTCACAGAGAACAAAGAGGATGGACAGACACAACCTGCCCTGGGTAAAACCCGTCACCTTCTCTTTCAGACACCCAGAAATGGGGTTCCAGTGGACACGTTCTGGGGCACAGCCCTTGGTTCCCCTGCTCACCCACTGGCCATTTCTGAGAAGTGCACACACTGTGTGAGAGCTGCCAGTGGTCAGGGAGTCCCCCCAGTCTCCATGAGCTTTCCAAGATGGTGGAGAGTGGCCTCACTGTGACGTCGTCCTGCTGTCTCAGCTCCTGGGGTGCTGCCCCTCCTGTCCCATAGACTGGAAAGGATTGTGTTAGTTCCAGTGATCCCTGACTTGATCCCCATCCACTGCTGCTTGTTCTGCCTCCAGTCACAGAGGCCTGAGAGACCTTGCTGGTGAAGATGGAGAGCAAGACACACAGGGAATGTCACTTCCTTCCCTTATTAAATTCGTCAGTGGCCACATGTTGTCTTTGTTTCTCCTTTAACTGTTCCTGCAGTAGTAACAGCTCATTATGGGGACCTTCAATTGCCTTACAGGTCTAGACTGAGTTCTGATCTGGACTGCTGCTGTGCTTGGAGGCTGCTGTCATTGAGCACCAGATGAACTCACTCCTGCCACGCTGCCTGGCAGTTTATTCCATCCGTGTCACAGCTCTGTCTGCAGCACTGACAGCTCCAGCCCACCCCGTCAGGTCCCTGGCTGAGGACATTACCTCACATCTGGGCTGAACCACCCCAGCTGTGGCACCAGCCCGGCTCTGACCTGCCACAGGAAACCTGGTACCAAGTGTCCAAGACCGCATGTGTGCAAAGGCTTTGCCTCAGAGCACAGACATGACATGGCCACAGATTGTTGAATGTCTCTCTACACCTAGGACTATAAAACCAGAATAAAATGCCTGAATTCATTCAACTGAAGATGCTCCTCCCCCAGCGTGGAGGAATTAGATCCTTTGCTGTAACATTCCTGGTGTCCTGTCTAACGATGGGGCAAGAAAATCTGTTTCTCATGCCAAAATTATTTCTTAATATGAAAAAAACTACTGCAGGAAAGAATTGTCTCTGTAGTGGTGAGAGAAGAAACATCACTGATTATTTCAGACTTTTTCATGGGCCATTCCCCTGGAGATCCAGGAAGAACACAAGGGAGCCCAGAGGGGACAGAGAAAGGGACCTCATGGGCTGCTGCTGTGCTGCTGAGCTGGACTGGGCTCCTGGGACAGAGGGAGCTCATGGCAAGCGGCAGCGCTGCAGAGAGACAGCTCTGCCCAGGAGCGGCTCCTCTGCAAAGCGCAGCAGGCCTGAGGTTTCTGCCTGGGCATCTCAGGGAGACGAGCCAGGCAGAGAGAGATTAAAGGTGGTCAGGACTGGGAGGATGACTGAGAGCTCACTGGAGGAGAAATCTTTGCAGCCCTTGCCATGGTAAGTCTCTGGCTGCAGGGCAATGCAGCTGTAGCTCCTGGAATTATCTCCTAAAACTGGCACAGGCACAGCTTGTGGGATCTGTACAGAGGGGGCTCTTGTTCAAGCAGTTTTGAACAGCTGTGAAGCCAGGTGAGCACCCAGGGGTGCCCAGGGCTGTCCTGCAGAGCAGGGTCCCTGCACCCCAGGGCTGTGACAGGGCAGGGACTCTGCCGCCTGCCAGGGTCAGCGCTCAGCCTGCCCGGGGAGATCCCCTTGCGCTGCAGGGAGAAGCTCTGCATGAAAGGAGCAACCCCAGCAATGCAGGGTCCTTCTGCTGTACAGAGGGTGCTGTCTGGGTGTCACGGCCCATTCGATGATGGACTCGTGATGGTTCTTTTAACCTTGATCTCAGAGTGCAAAATTAAGGCGACCAAAATGCCCAGGGGTAATAATTCAATCAAGCAGCATTACTTTATTAATTTCCCCTTAAATGGGCACGTGATAGAGAGAAAGAGGAAGAAAAAGAAAAGGGAAAAGAAACGGGGAGAAGTAAAAGTAAAGATGAGAAATGAGGTTGTGTTTGTCACCAGTTGAGTTCCTGATGGCGATGGACAGGCAAATCGTCAGACCGACTCTTACAGACGGTCACCATCAGGGGACACCACAGGGACCAGGGGACACCAGGGCCTCTGAAGGGACAGCCAGGGCCACCGGTGTCACCACAGGGGTGGCCGGGACCCTTGGGAAAATGAGCAGGGTCACCATGGGGTCAGCGCCACCACAGGGATGGTCGAGGCCACCGTGGGGTCAAGGCCATTGGGGGGTCAGGGTCACCACGGGGTCAAGGCCACTGAGACGAAGGTCGCGGACAGGAACCAATAAAAGTGACACCAGATCTTGGAACCGCGTCGGAGCGGTTCTTGATGGCGATGTTCAGGCAAATACTGCTCCATCTTCGGACCGACTCTTACATTGGGTCAGAGCTATTCACATCTCAAGATCACTACAGGGCACTCCCAGGCGACTTTTAAACTAGTACAGCAAGTCAGTTGGTACCTGACAGGGAGGGATCCTGGTATTGAAATCCCTTTGTCTGGGTTGACGGGGTGGGCACTGGGACATAGAAACTAATTTCTTGGTTCAGGATGCGGCCCTGAAATTTCAGATCCATTTCTCTTAGAGTTGTATAAACCTGGGAGTATCAGAAATTAACACACTGTGCCTTACAGACAGCTTTACGGTGACTTTTCCAGGCTCATTATTGCTGGTTTGATGTTCCCATCAGAGCCAGCACATACAGAGCTGCCCCTGGGCTGTGCCCGGCTGCTGGGAGGGGTCTGCAGGGCAGAGCTGAGCACACAGCGGGTGGGATGGGGTCTGTGACACTGACAGGAGGAGACCTGGGGACACAGACACAGCTGCAGGCAGGGACAGCTCCAGGCAGCAGAGCAGGGGGTGTTCAGGAGCTCTTTTGGTCCTTCTCTGCAGATGATGCTGGGTGTTGTCTGCTGGGCAATGATCTGACTGTCCTTTGAGCACATCCCACCTTCAGCAGCCCTGACTCTGCTCTGCCTGTCCTGCTGGGCTCACGAGCTGCCCCCAGAAAGGCCCAGCTCTGCCGTAGGATCCCAGGAGTGCTGAGCCTTTCCTTGGGGTCTGCACTCTCCTCTCAGAGCCCTTTGCTTCCCTCAGTGAGCGGTTGTGTCCTGCTCTCTCCATCACATCTCCACCTCTGGGCTGAGGCAGCGAAAGGGCAGATCTGCCCTTTCAAACAGGGCTCTCCTGCTCCACTGTGAGTTCAGTTTAGGGTTTTCTTTTAAAGAGAGATTTGTTCATGAAGTGGTTTTCAAGGCAGCACAAGTGAAAAGACAGGGCAAATGGGTAAAAGCTGCTCTCCTAACTCTGCACTGAGCCACAGAGAGATGAGCTGTTTTGCCTGTCTTGAGACTCTTCTTCATATTTTCAGTCATATAAATGAGGATTTCAACCCCTGCAAAAATCCACTCATGAGATGTGATGATGGAAAATTCAAAACATAGACAAAATCATTGTAATGACATGCTAAGCCTCTACTTTGCAGCCCACGCTCGGAAGTGTATCAAGTACTGATCTTGAACTTTTCCACTAATGGAACGTCAAATCTGACATTGCTTGTGAACGTCAAGGCTGTCACAAACCAGCTCCCATGTCCCCAGCGCAGCAGAGCAAAGCTGGTTGCTTGGCCCCAGACGGGCAGAGGTCCTGCTCCTCACAGCACACTCAGCCAGCACACAGCGGAGGAAGGAAATGCATTTCAACTGGGCTTATTTATATGAAAAATGCAGTGGCTTTGCTCAGAGGAGTGTGTCCTGATTTTAAGTTGTCATTTTCTTTTTTGGAACAGAGCCCCCATGGCAAGAAACAGCAAATGTCCAACTGCAGCTCCATCACCCAGTTGCTCCCCCTGGCGTTCACAGACACACGGGAGCTGTGGCTCTTGCACTTCTGGCTCTTCCTGGGCATCTACCTGGCTGCCCTCCTGGGCAATGGCCTCACCATCACCACCATAGCCTGGGACCAGCACCTCCACACCCCCAGAGCCCGCCAGAGCCCGACAAGGCCCGACAGAGCCCGCCAGAGCCTGACAGAGCCCGCCAGAGTCCGTCAAGGCCCGACAGAACCCGCTAGAGCCCGCCAGAGCCCAACAAGGCCCCCCAGAGCCCGCCAGAGCCCGACAAGGCCCGACAGAGCCCGACAAGGCACGCCAGAGCCTGACAGAGCCTGCCAGAGCCCTCCAGAGCCCGACAAGGCACGCCAGAGCCCGCCAGAGCCCGACAAGGCCCGACAGAGCCTGACAGAGCCCGCCAGAGCCCGACAAGGCCCGCCAGAGCCCGCCAGAGCCTGACAAGGCCCGACAGAGCCCGCCAGAGCCCGCCAGAGCCCGCCAAGGCCCGACAGAGCCTGACAGAGCCCGACAAGGCTCGCCAGAGCCCGCCAGAGCCCGACAAGGCCGAACAGAGCCTGACAGAGCTTCTTCCTGCTCAACCTCTCCTTCCTCGAGCTGGGCTCCATCTCCACCACTGTCCCCAAGTCCATGGCCAATTCATTCTGGGACACCAGGAGCATTTCTTACACAGGATGTGCTGCTCGAGTCTTTCTGTTTGTCTTTTTCATTTCAGCAGAGTATTTTCTTCCCATCATCATGTCCTATGACCGCTACGTTGCCATCTGTAAACCCCTGCACTACGGGACCCTCCTGGGCAGCAGAGCTTGTGTCCACATGGCAGCAGCTGCCTGGGCCACTAGGTTTCTCAGTGCTCTGCGCCATTTTCACTGCCACTGTGCAAGGGCACTGCTGTGGACTAGTTCTTCTGTGAAATTCCCCCGATCCTCAAGCTCTCCTGCTCAGACACCTACCTCGGGGAAATCTGGCTTCTTGTGGCCAGTGTCTTGGTATTACTTGGGTGTTTTTTCTTTATTGGGCTGTCCTATGTGCAGATCTTCAGGGCCGTGCTGAGGATCCCCTCTGAGCAGGGAGGGCACAAAGCCTTTTCCACATGCCTCCCTCACCTGGCCGTGGTCTCCCTGTTTGTCAGCATTGGCATGTTTACCTACCTGAAAACGCCCTTCATCTCCTCCCCATCCTTGGGCCTGGCTTTGTCATTTCTGTACTCAGTGTTGCCTCCAGCAGTGAACCCCCTCATCTACAGCAGGAGGAACCAGGAGCTCAAGGATGCCCTGTGGAAACTCATTTCTTATTGTTTTCTGAAGCAATAAACTCCCACCTGCTTCTACACAGGAGTTTTAATGCAGCTAATTACAGGACCAGCCTGTCATCTGGATTTTCTGTTGTTATTAGGTGTTTTTTTAATGTGATCCTGTTGTCATGCCCTTTCTAATTCTCTGTCTGATTTTCTTTTATAACTACTGGCTGTGTAAATGAAGAGCTGTGCTCTCCTTGTCTCTTAAACAAAATAAACATTCCTGTAGTAACTTGTTTTTCACTATATCCTTCCTCCAAGGCCTTTTTGGAGGTTCAGGGACAATTCCTGTGTGCGTGGGAGGAGGGGAAAAGAGTCCAGCACGGCAGCACTGCCAGGGAGCAGCTGCGCTTGGTCGTCCAGAGCTGTTCTCATTCCACTCCCACACTCTCCTTCTGATCCCTTGTACTGGTGCAAGGCCTGAGTGCTCTGGCAGCTTGGTCACCGTCCTGCTGTGTGTCAGTCCTGTGAGCGCAGGCAGGGACAGGCAATGGGCACTTGTGTGACAGATCTGGACCCAGAACAGCCTTTCCAGATAGAAAGGTGATCTCCTCAGGGCAGTGCATGATGCTTTAGGTCTTCTTCCAAAGATTCTCTCAAGAATATGCCCATGAAATTGGCCACGGATGCAAACCCCAGGGTACAGCTGAACAGTGTGTGTGTGCGGGGCTGGCACACAGCAGTGTCCTCTCACAGCCAGGCCTCCTGCCAGAGACCTGCAGGACCAGCAGAGCAGGGGCTGGGCTGTGCCCGTGTGCACCGGACACCCCACAGAAGCTGCCCCAGGACATCCTCACGAACTGCCCCTCATAACCACCATTTACAGCACTGGCCTCTCTCCCCACCTCACAGATGTTGCTCTTCCCCCCATGGAGGGACACTGAATGAGCAGGTCAGAAATCCATGTTTGCTTTGTACAGATGAGATGTGAGCACGCACATCACGGATGTGAGGTGAGATGTACCCAAGTAAGCACAAACAACATCAACTATTCCTGGGAGTTCCATGAGGGCCTGTGGGACAGACAGTGCCTTGACGTCACTTCATGTTGGCAGAAACATCCTATGGGAAACCACCTGAATGCAGCACTGGGTTGTGCTTCCTTGAACTGTGATCCCCGTGTCCATTCCTCATGGCGTGGGACATCTCAGATGAGTGCAGAGCAGGCTGGGGTGCCTCCCATCCTTTGGGAGTGGCAACAGGAGGCCAGAGGGAAACCAAGACTACGGCCTCTATGTGCAACAGGGAAAGATTCTGTCTCTGAACATCCCACTCAGAGAGGTTCTGGGGTCCTTGGAAAAGGCAGACATCCAACCGAACTTCAAGAAGGGCTCTTTATTAAAACCCAGCCATTTTCCTCAAGAAGAGCTGCTCCTCCACCTGGTTTAGCGCCAGCAGCACAGGGCTCTCAGGATCCATCGTGATCTTGGCCGCTTCCATGAAGAGCGCACGATGACAATGGTCTGAGTTGCCAGGAAGCAGATGGAAGGCTCACTGTCATTCTCCAAGGGTTGAATGGCTGCCAGAGAAAGAAGCAGAGCCCAGGTGACCTCTCATGTCTGGCCCCCAGGAATCCCCTCCCGACCACGCTCCCTACTCACCTCTGCAGATCACAGGCAGCTTCTCGTTGCATGTGCCCCTCAGGTGCCACACAGCCAGCCCTGGGCACAGAGCTCCATCAGCCCCTGCTCCCTCCCCTCACCAGGGCTGAGCCCAGGGGAGAGCAGGAGCTGAGATGGTGGGACCAAGCAAGGCAGCCACCAAGCCCACCTGTGTGGGCAGGGCTGGGAGGGGAGGCCAAGGCCCTGCACGGGGCAGCAGGGGCTCTGGCAGGCACAGGGCTGCTCCTTGTGCCAGGGCAGCGGTGGGGACCGGGGCCAGGCTGCCAAGAGAGGGACCCTGGGGACTGTGACTCACCGATGAACCTCAAGGCCGCCTCTCGCAAGCTGGCCTGAGCATCCATCAGGTATGGCAGGCTCTGAATCAAGAACTCTTGAGCTCTGCTTCTGTCCTGCTCCAGCTGGAGAGAGCACAAGGGTGTGAGCACGTCAGTGTCCCTCCCCACTTGGCTGGATCAGTCTCTCCTCCCAGGAACCCCCGTTCCCCTTCCCCTCCGGCCATTCCCGTGTTCCAGCCAGGAGCCCTGTGGGGCTGAGGCTGAGAGAGAGACACAGGCTGAGGAGTGCCAGGGCTGCTGAGAGCCCTCCATCCCAGTGGGTGCAGGGAGGGCAGCAGGACAGAGAGAAGAGCCCTTGGGGGCTCTGTTCTTGAGGACAGGGAACAAGGATGCAGCCTGGAGCTGCAGCAGGACAGGCGAGGCACATCTGCAGAGCCCACAGCACAGATATGTGCCTTTGTCCAGCCTGGGCCCTGGGCCTTGGGGGTCGTCCTCACCAAGCACTCTCCAATCCTCCATTTCTGCTGTGTCTGCACCAGGTGTTCGAGCTGTTTCCACTTGAGGAGCTCTGCTGCACCAAGGAGGCCTTCCCTGGCGACCTACGGAACAGCAGAAGCTGGGAGATGGCAGCATGGTCTGGAGAAGGAGATCTGGCATCACCCTCCTCTGGGCTCCGTTCCTGGGATGATTCTGCCCTTAGGGAGCTGAGACATGCCCTGGCCCAATCATCCAGGGGTCTCTTCCCTGCGTCACTGCTCAGCATTGAAATCTGTACCTTGGCCACGCTCTGCGTTTGGTCACTCATGTGGAAGAAGAGTGGGAGCAGGCCAAGTCGCACCCTGTTCTTCGTCTTTCTCTTGTTGTTACCCACCAACACCTTCATCAGGTCTCTGAAGAGGCTGATGGACATCTCTCTCAGCTGGCTCAGCTCCTGGAAGGGAGAAGCACAGTAGGACCTGAACACCAGCAGCTCTCTGCCCACAGTGAGCAGAAGCTCCTGCATGGCTGATGTGAGGGGAGATGCTCCAGGGCAGCATTCTGCACACTGCAGTTGTGGGCCAGATCTGCGGCCCTGCCTCCATGAAAGGCCACTCAAGAGACTTGTTCAGGCAGTGCCTGTGCCTCAAAGTGCTCTCCCAGCCACCCAGCGACCCCCACCAGCTTCAGCAGCCATGGTGGGGAGGAGCTGTGGGAGCAGCTGGCAGGGAGAAGCTGGGCTGGGCTGCAGAACACAGAAACCATCCCACAAGAGCCTCAGGGAGAAAGCAGAGAAGAAGCCCCTGCTCCGCGTGGCTGGGCTGAAGGGCAGCTCTCATTGTCCAGTTCTCATCCACAAGGCTCAGGCTTATATATCAGCCTTACATCATCGAAAAAGGGCGGGAGAAATTCTGCCAGCAGCACAGCCATGGGGGTGGCCTCCTTCCTCTCCAGCTGAGCCATCACGTTTCTGAAGACCACCAGAGCCTTGATCTTGATAGCCTTATTGCCGTACTGCAGGACCCACAATAGGTCTGGCAGCATGACCTTCATTTTTCTTGCCTGTATGAAAAAGAGAGTTGCCCTCTTGGGACCAGGTCGATGCCTGGAGAGCTCCCCAGGCAGCCACCAGGCCCCACCATGGCAGGGAGGGCCTTTGGAGCAGTCACCCCTGCTCCTGACTGCCAGCCAAGGCCAAGCCCGAACCCACTGCCCCGGCCCTTGGCTGCCAACATGGCTGCCCTTGGTGACGCCCTACTCACCATCTCGTGTCTCTCTGACAGCGTCATCATGCCCCTGAGCAACAGGGAGAGCAGCGTTGGTCTTCGTTGCCTCAGAAACCTACTGACTTGGTACATTGGAGCAAACGCCTCATCTTGCAGGTCACTGCTGGCCAGCATCTGAAAGCAAGCCAGCAGTGAGCAACTGGCAGAGCTGGTGGGGCTCCTTGCACCGTGCAGCTCCTGGGGCACCAGGAGCTTTTTCCAGTAACTCACAGCCAAGCGAAGGATGGAGGCGTCGTCCCGGTGTGTATATAAGATCCTACGGTGCCGGTCCTGCAGTTGGATGTGCAGCTCCTTCAAGACGTTCTGCAAGGTCTGGGGCACGGAGAACATCACCTCCCACAGTGCCAGGGCAGTCCTGCAAGAGAGCGCTCTGTCAGCAGGGCAGCCTGGGCCACAGCAGCGTGTCCAGGCTCAGCGCTGCAGGACGCTTGGGATGCCCTGGGCAGCAGCAGAGGGCTGAACTGCTGCTCCCGTGGGGCTGGCAGGAGTGCAGTGGGGGGCTCTGGGCTGTCTTGCTCAGCTGTGGCTGCTGCGGGCCTGGCTGAGCCCCAGCGCTGGCAAATGTGGTGGGATGGAGGGTCCTGCTCCTCGGGGGTGTCCTGCAGGATTCCTTGGCGCTGGCAGCCAGAGCGTCTCCAGGCCCCTCTCCCCACAGGGAACAAGCCCTCATGGCTTTTGGGGCCAGTACCTGTCTCCTGGTGGTGCGATTGTCAGCAGCGTCGAGACCACCTCCCCAGGGCATTTGTCAGCCATCTCGACAATGAGGGACTCCACACTCTGCCGGGCTGCTGTCGTGTTTATGCTCTCCAGGTTTCTGTGGATGCAGCTCGTGATCTTTGGTACCTGGAGGGGACAAAGGTGAGGATGGCGCTGCCACTGGAGTGCAGCCATTTTTTCAGCTGTCCTTCCCATCCCTCTCTGCCGCCTTCACGTGGCTTCACTGTTCCGAGACACCGGGATTTGAGAGGAAAAGACAGATGGAGGGAGGAACAAGGCCTGACAGGGCCAAAGGGCAATCCAGCCAAAGGCCACTTACATCCACCAGCCAGAAATCACAGTTTCTCTTCACCGTGTTCAGCATGTTTCTGGCCGCCTCCTTGTCAAAGGTGCTGGAGTCTCTCATTGCCTCGATTAACACCAGGACCACGTCTGTTTTCTCACAAGGCTGGAGGTCTTCTGCAAAGAACTATGGGAAGAAGGGAGGCAGCGAAGCCAAGTCACACCCGGTGCCCTGATGCTGCTGCTTAGCCGGGCAGTGCCAGCAGCCCTGCAGAGGCACCCGGCGGTGCTGCAACAGTGCCTGCAGCCAAACTGGGAGCAGGGGCGGCAGTGACTGCTGGGGAGGATGAGAAGAGAGGCCCCAGGTTGAGGGAGAAGGTTTGGGCTCATGGGCACAGGGTGCTGGCCCTGCCGTGAACCAGGGCTTGCTGGTGGCCAGGAGGACTGGGGCTGCTGCTGGGACACTGGAGCACACCCTCGCATTGTCCCTGCTTGGGGACAGCAGGAACCCTCTCAGCAGGGACCATGCCAGCCCCGCTGATTGTGGAGGCCTTTGCTCACACAAGGCCCCTGCTGATGCCACAGCCAAGGATGCCAGCCAGAGCCGGGAGCTCGTTACCTCGATAATGTGAGCAGCACTCGGCGAAGAACGCAAGGAGGTGGTCTTGGCTTCACAGTCCTCCTGGAGATGTGCGTTCTCCTCTGGCAGTGTCGTGCCTAAAAAGCGGGCAAACACAGAACAGTTGGTAAGACACAGCAGCTTCCCCAGTACCGGAAAGAGCTTTGAACTTGGAGTGGCCGAGGAGAGAGGTCATGTCAGTGCAGGAGGTGGTGGAGAGTGGTGCCATGGAAAGCCTGACCTGCCTCCAGTGTACGTGTGTGAATGCTCCTGGCTGTGGAAACTGCAAGGCCCTAGAGCTCTGTGTGCAGTCCCACAGCTCAGTCCCCATGGCTGGAGTAACGTGGGAGATGTGGGGGAGGGCTCGCATGGCTGGAGTGCTGCGGGGCAGGGATACAGGACCCCCGGGAGAGATGGGAAGATGCAGCACAACTGTGTCCTGCTCTCCTAAGGAGCAGCTGAGCTACACGTGAGCATCACGGTCTGGGAGAGAGCGTGGGGGTCAGGAGCAGAGGAGGGGCAGTGCTGGTGACACGGAGGTCCATCACAATGCCAAGGAAGATGAGAGTCCATGTGTTCCGGTTCCACCTCAGACGTGGGCAACCAGCCAGCGTCTGCTAAAGGAGGAGAGCAGGAAGGGCTGCAGAGAGGGTTTGCAGGCAGGACAGAGCAGAGGAAGGAGCTCTGCCCCATGTCCATCCCAGTGCCTGCTGCCCTGGCACGGTTGTCCCATGCGTGTCATGGCTGGAGGGTGCCTGGCAGACGGGCTGAGATGCTGGAGCCAGGCACGACAGGGAAAGCCCCCAGTGCAGCGGGTGAGGAACTCGCTTCAGACGGGCAGGAAAGGTCCCCGTCCCACAGCACGGCTGCCTCCTGCCCACCCAGCTGCCTATCGCTGCCAGTGCCCTGGAGCAGGAGCTGGGTCCCCTCTGCCTGCAGAAGCTGTGCTGGCGCCAGCTCCCAGCTCAGAGCAGCCCTGGACTTCAGGCAGCATAATCACCACCCATGGGAACCCCCTGCCAGCCTGTGGGGAAACGTGATGCTGGTGTGGAGCAGAGAGCCATAGCTGGGCCCCACCCTGGCCAGACAGTCAGGGCCTCTCACTCACCGATCTGCAGTGGCTGGACCACATCCACCTGGTTGGGGTCCAGTGGAGATCTGAGCTCCTGGGGAGCCCCAACCTCCTCCTGCCAGGCCACCCTGGGGTGGCTGGGGGGTCTCTCCTGCCAGGCCAGCCTAGGTCGGATCGGGGGTCTCTCCGCCATTTTGCAGACAAAGGCTACGACTAAGGATGGGGAAGGCGGATGCTTCGGAAAAATGCCTTGGTGCTGCAGCTCTGCCAGAGGCAGCGACGAAAGGTGTGGGCTGCGCTCGTGTGCTCCTCGTTGGGGAAAGACGTGAGCTGCGCTCAGGAGCTCCTTGCTCCAAGTCTGCCAGGGGCAGCAGAGAGTCTGCCGGAGGCAGCTAGAGCTATGTTGTGGTTGGACTCGACGATCTTAAGTGTGTCTTCCAACCAAAAAGATTCTCCGATTCTCTGAAAGACGTGGGCTACGCGCGGGGGCTCTCGCCAGCTCCGTGCTCACACCCTGTCTCCTCACCGTCCTGTCGGACAGTGTGGGCTGGGCCCGCAGCTGCGCTGAGCACGTGCAGGGCAGTGGGTGTCACCAAGTGAGGTCACAAAGGGCCCCACTGTGACCCTGCGCCTGGGGAGGGAGGCCAGGCTGTGCCCTTGGGAGGCACAGGCCAGCTCAGCCCTGGGCACCTGGGTTCTCTCAGGGTGGCCATGGCTAAATTTCAATGCCAATTTCTAAACCCATTGCTCTGAGCATAGTCTTTAACAGTCCGTTGCACCGCTCCATTTTCCTGGTGGCTGGTGCATGATGGGGATGTCACAGACCCACTCAATGCCACGGTCCTTGGTCCAGACGTCTGTGAGGATGTTCTGGAAATGAGTCCTGTTGTCTGGCTCAGCTCTCTCTGGGCTACCGCGTCACCACAGGACTTGCTTTTCAAGGCCCAGGACAGTGTTGCGGGCAGTGCCGTGGGACACGGTGCATGTTTCCAGCCAATGGCTGCCCCATTGTAAGCACAGAGCTCGTGCCGTGGCGGGTTTGTGTCAGTGTGATATATTCAATTTGCCAGGCCTCCCCATGTTTACACTTTAGTCATCGCCCCCCATACCACACAGGCTTTGCCTGCTTGGCTTGTTTGATCGTAGCACATGTTTCACAACGGTGAATAACCTGTGCAAGAGCGTGCATGGTCAAGTCCACCCCTCGACTGTGAGTCCATTCATATGTTGCATCCCTTCCTCGATGACCTGAGGCATCGTGGGCCCAATGGGGCATCAATAATTCACCTTCATCTTGCCAGTGCAAATCTATTTCAGCCACTTTAATCTTGGCAGCTCGATCCCCCTGCTGGTTGTTCTTATCAGATTCTTCAGTGGACCGACACTTGGGCACATGGGCTTCTACGTGGCAAACTCTCACAGGCAGGTTCTCCAGCCGGGCAGCAATATCTCGCCATGATTCAGCAGCCCAGAATGGTTGGGCTCTGCACTGCCAGCAGCTCCGCTTCCATTGCTGGAACCAGCGCCACGGGGCATTTCCACCATCCATGAGAGAGCAGAGGTGAAGCTGCTTAGATGCTGGGGCCTCTTCAGCCCCTGTCAGGATGGCGGGTACTGGGTCTCGTGGGGCCTCTGCCCCACAGCATGGGCTGTGGCCCAGCGTACAGCAGGGGCCACAATGGTCGGACGCTGTTGGCGGTGGCGGCGAGAAGCCAGATGGCCCATGGCTGCGTTCCAGCGGCACAGCCCGCGATACTGACTGTGTGAGCGGGTGGTGCCACGGACACGCGGGGTCTGGAACATGGGGGTGGCCGGGAGATGGGAGGGACAGGGAGGGTGGCAGAGAGGAAGGGGCCCCGGGCCTGGGCCGGGGCTGCTCGAGCTCGGGGCAGCCTGAGCACTCTGCCCTGGTTTGGGTGCCACACTGCCATGTGGCGCTGTGTCCTCTGATTGGCAGTCTGGGATTTCCCTCTGGCTCCTCCCATCAAATGATTGGTCAGACTGTTTGTCAATGATCCATGTGCTGCACTCCCACCAGGTGTGACTGGTGCAGCTAGCACAGCCCGGCCCTGAATGCTGCCCAGTTTGTTCAACTCTCGTCACCTTTTTGCAGGTCTCAAAGCTTGATTGGCTGGTTACCTCTCAGTCACATGGCTCGCCCCGCCTCCTCAAATGTGATTTGCTCTCCTCGGTCCACTGACTCTCTAGAGACTTCGGCTTGGTTGTTGCCAGGCAACGAGCTCCACCTAAAAATGGAGCTGTGCGGCCTGAGCAAAGGCCATGGGTGATAAACGACACGTTGGGACTCTGAACATGAGGATTTGGCCCCAAGAAGGAGGCTCTGGGCACTCAAAAGGACGGGCAGATGCTACAGATGGCGCTTTGGGCCCTGAACATGAGGGGACCCTCTTGGTTCCCACCCGAGCTGGGTTTGGTGCCCAAAGAGTGGGAAGAGGAGCAGTGGTTGGTGAGGACGTATTGGATCATGTGGGACCTGAGCCCGACGTCCATGGGGTGGAACAAGGGGTGGAGAAAGAACTGTTGGGGTGGCGACACTGCTCCTGCGTGGAGCTCCAGAGGCTGCAGGAGGATTTCTGCTCCACAAGGGACCAGCACAAGCCAGTGGCCCGTTCCTGTCTGTCACTGCTCTGGGGTTGTGACCTCGGCAGCACCTGCACAGCAGGAGTGTCCTCACTGCCAGCACCGGCTCTTTCCTCTGTCTGCACCTCTGTCCCCATCTCCCCGTGCTCTCCTCCCTCCCAGGCACCTTTTCCGCCTCCTCCAGGACCCACCAAGGCCTCTGTCTGTCTCTAAAAGGAAAGAAAAACTTTCCACTCTGACGCCATCAAATAAGCGCATGAAATGAAAACATTTTTAATGGGAAGGGTAACCCTAACGTTTCCCTGTCTGAATGGTTTTAATAATTGTACTGCAGTTTTTAAAAAATCGTGTAGCTTTAGTTTCTACTGGGAGGTTGTCTTCCGTGTGCCGTTGAGATTTCACACATATTATACCACTTTCTTTATTCTCCCTGTTCAGTTGCCTTCGACACGTATCATGTTATGTCCATAGGCAGCCATCCAGAATTTGTGTTTAGTTTTGATATTGTTAGGTATTGCAGTTGAGACGGACAAATGAGGTAGACCAAGTTCTTAGGTAAAAGCAGCAGTCTCCATTTATTGCCACAAACATCTTTTTATGTATTTTTCCAGCTCAAGTGTCTTTTTGCTATTGGTTACAAGTTGCGGCAGTAGCATCTCATTGGCTAATTTTGCTGTCATCAGTGTCACTCTTTTACTCCCTTCTCTCTCATGGCTACACCTCAATATCTCTGGATACTCCTTTAGTTCCATCTTTCTCACAGGTAGGCCTTAGTATCTTCAAGGCTAATTTCTGTTCCCATGTCCTCCCTTAGGGAATCCACAGACTCACCATAGTCCCCCACAAGATACCAAACTGAGGGTGTCAGTTCATCCCCGGGGCCACACACACGTGCCACACGCATTTCCTCCATCGCCTCCTCCTCTGGTGACACACAAGAGTTGACAGCACATGAGGTTTTGATAAGAATCTCTCCAAGCACTTCAGTTTCTCCCTGGATATTCCAAAGGCACCAGTGTCACATTTGGACAGGGATAGCCATAGCCCACTCCATGAGGCTCTGTATGGGGATAGAGGGGAAGATTTGGGGAGGAGGTTAGTGAAATGTAAATACGCTCAAGTGACTTGCACTTGTCTGTAGAAAAAGCACATGCATCACACTAATTGTTCTACTGACCTTGTGTGCTTGATGAGTAGAACCTCTGCGTTAGATAACATAGGCCTGTAAGAAACTGCAGGCACCTCATCACTATGTCTGAGGTTCCTGCTTGGTTGTGAGGAAGAGCGGGAAGCTGCGCCTGCCTGAAGCCTTGAAATACAGGCGAGCTCAGCAGTTCCGGTGATCTTCCAGCAGGGTGAACTGACCAGCGCCTGCGTCCCCGCTTCTGTCACCTCTGCCTGGGAGCTCCGGTGTGGCTTCGGAGATCCCCCAGTAGAGAGGGAACTAAAATAAAACTTGCTCTTTGCAAATGCATTTGTGGCCTCTGGCTCTTCTTGCGATGTGCCTGCGTATGTGTACACAGGCTCTGCAAACAAAACATTGCTCTTGTCCATGGCACTGTGTCAACAGAGCCTGATAGAGCCCAACAGCACCTGACAAAGTCTGACAGGGCCAGACAGAGCCCGACAAAGCGTGAAAGAGCCCATATGACCCCAAGAGAGTCCAGGAGGGCATGAAAGAGCCCTACAGAGCTTGACAGAGTCCGACAGGGCCCAAGAGAGACCAACAGAGGGTCCAGAGAAGAGCAACAAGACTGGTGAAGGGACTTGAGCACAAGACCTGTGGGGAGAGGCTGAGGGAGCTGGGCTTGTTTAGTTCGGAGAAGAGGAGGCTTAGAGGTGAGCTCATCACTCTCTAGAACTACCTGAAGGGAAGTTGTGGCCAGCTGGGACTGGGTGCCATGATCTAGCAAATGGGCTGGAGTTGGACCAAGGGTTGGACTTGATGATCTCTGCGGTCTTTTCCAACCCAGTCGATTCTGTGATTCTGCGAACAGAGCCTGACAGAGTTTCACAGAGCCTGACAGGGCCCAAAGAACACGATCATGACTTGCAGGGTACAGTCACGCTTGATTTTAAAATGCCAGTCTAGTCTATTTATCTTCACTGCTTATTTGGCTATTTGTAGAGGACACAAAGCACTTGTACTGCAATCCTATATGCTATGCTATGTAGTCCTGTGTACTATTTGTTCCTCCATACTGTTTAATCAACACTTGCAGCCAGATGTCCTAGCAAAATCTTGCACATACCTCGAGAACTGACCAGGAACAGTGGCCACATGTTGCTAAAATCATCTCTAAAAGCTTCTAAACTCAGTTTCTAGAAATAGGACAGATCCTGGCACCGTGACTGATAGAGAGCTCTTCAGACTCCTGCCCAAGCGATTTTGGGGGATAGAAAATATCAGCTGCACTGAGTTTTTTCTTCACAAGCTTTTCCTTCATCATTTTTTAAAGAATCATTTCACATTATTCCCCGTATGTTCATTAGCATCAAGTCTGATCTTTTATTTCCCAAGAAAAATTTAACCATGTCAACAAAAGACTAGTGGAAACCACCAGTCTGCAGTCCAGGTTAAAATCTCTCTGAGTATCCACATGAGAGAAACAAAACATGAAATGAAGACAGAGACGTGGAGTGGAACTCCTCCAGCTTCTTCTAGAAAGTCTACTTCTCCATTACAGACATATAAAGCAGTTACCTGGAATATGGAGGTGTATGCTTTTACATTCCATCAAATCCTTCACAAAATCGTTTGTAAACGATTGTTTGCTGAATGCCTGGCTGACTTCCAGGTAACAGACCACCGCTGCTCTGCCCACGGCCAGCAACCCCGTCCTTTCCTCACAGAGAACAAAGAGGATGGACAGACACAACCTGCCCTGGGTAAAACCCATCACCTTCTCTTTCAGACACCCAGAAATGGGGTTCCAGTGGACACGTTCTGGGGCACAGCCCTTGGTTCCCCTGCTCACCCACCTGCCATTTTTGAGAAGTGCACACACTGTGTGAGAGCTGCCAGTGGTCAGGGAGTCCCCCCAGTCTCCATGAGCTTTCCAAGATGGTGGAGAGTGGCCTCACTGTGACGTCGTCCTGCTGTCTCAGCTCCTGGGGTGCTGCCCCTCCTGTCCCATAGACTGGAAAGGATTGTGTTAGTTCCAGTGATCCCTGACTTGATCCCCATCCACTGCTGCTTGTTCTGCCTCCAGTCACAGAGGCCTGAGAGACCTTGCTGGTGAAGATGGAGAGCAAGACACACAGGGAATGTCACTTCCTTCCCTTATTAAATTCGTCAGTGGCCACATGTTGTCTTTGCTTCTCCTTTAACTGTTCCTGCAGTAGTAACAGCTCATTATGGGGACCTTCAATTGCCTTACAGGTCTAGACTGAGTTCTGATCTGGACTGCTGCTGTGCTTGGAGGCTGCTGTCATTGAGCACCAGATGAACTCACTCCTGCCACCCTGCCTGGCAGTTTATTCCATCCGTGTCACAGCTCTGTCTGCAGCACTGACAGCTCCAGCCCACCCCGTCAGGTCCCTGGCTGAGGACATTGCCTCACATCTGGGCTGAACCACCCCAGCTGTGGCACCAGCCCGGCTCTGACCTGCCACAAGAAACCTGGTACCAAGTGTCCAAGACCGCATGTGTGCAAAGGCTTTGCCTCAGAGCACAGATATGACATGGCCACAGATTGTTGAATGTCTCTCTACACCTAGGACTATAAAACCAGAATAAAATGCCTGAATTCATTCAACTGAAGATGCTCCTCCCCCAGCGTGGAGGAATTAGATCCTTTGCTGTAACATTCCTGGTTTCCTGTCTAACGATGGGGCAAGAAAATATGTTTCTCATGCCAAAATTATTTCTTAATATGAAAATACTACTGCAGGAAAGAATTGTCTCTGTAGTGGTGAGAGAAGAAACATCACTGATTATTTCAGACTTTTTCATGGGCCATTCCCCTGGAGATCCAGGAAGAACACAAGGGAGCCCAGAGGGGACAGAGAAAGGGACCTCATGGGCTGCTGCTGTGCTGCTGAGCTGGGCTGGGCTCCTGGGACACAGGGAGCTCATGGCAAGCGGCAGCGCTGCAGAGAGACAGCTCTGCCCAGGAGCAGCTCCTCTGCAAAGCGCAGCAGGCCTGAGGTTTCTGCCTGGGCATCTCAGGGAGACGAGCCAGGCAGAGAGAGATTAAAGGTGGTCAGGACTGGGAGGATGACTGAGAGCTCACTGGAGGAGAAATCTTTGCAGCCCTTGCCATGGTAAGTCTCTGGCTGCAGGGCAATGCAGCTGTAGCTCCTGGCATTATCTCCTAAAACTGGCACAGGCACAGCTTGTGGGATCTGTACAGAGGGGGCTCTTGTTCAAGCAGTTTTGAACAGCTGTGAAGCCGGGTGAGCACCCAGGGGTGCCCAGGGCTGTCCTGCAGAGCAGGGTCCCTGCACCCCAGGGCTGTGACAGGGCAGGGACTCTGCCGCCTGCCAGGGTCAGCGCTCAGCCTGCCCGGGGAGATCCCCTTGCGCTGCAGGGAGAAGCTCTGCATGAAAGGAGCAACCCCAGCAATGCAGGGTCCTTCTGCTGTACAGAGGGTGCTGTCTGGGTGTCACGGCCCATTCGATGATGGACTCGTGATGGTTCTTTTAACCTTGATCTCAGAGTGCAAAATTAAGGCGACCAAAATGCCCAGGGGTAATAATTCAATCAAGCAGCATTACTTTATTAATTTCCCCTTAAATGGGCACGTGATAGAGAGAAAGAGGAAGAAAAAGAAAAGGGAAAAGAAACGGGGAGAAGAAAAATTAAAGATGAGAAATGAGGTTGTGTTTGTCACCAGTTGAGTTCCTGATGGCGATGGTCAGGCAAATCGTCAGACCGACTCTTACAGATGGTCACCATCAGGGGACACCACAGGGACCAGGGGACACCAGGGCCTCTGAAGGGACAGCCAGGGCCACCGGTGTCACCACAGGGGTGGCCGGGACCCTTGGGAAAATGAGCAGGGTCACCATGGGGTCAGCGCCACCACAGGGATGGTCGGGGCCACCGTGGGGTCAAGGCCATTGGGGGGTCCGGGTCACCACGGGGTCAAGGCCACTGTGACGAAGGTCGCGGACAGGAACCAATAAAAGTGACACCAGATCTTGGAACCGTGTCGGAGCGGTTCTTGATGGCGATGTTCAGGCAAATACTGCTCCATCTTCGGACCGACTCTTACATTGGGTCAGAGCTATTCACATCTCAAGATCACTACAGGGCACTCCCAGGCGACTTTTAAACTAGTACAGCAAGTCGGTTGGTACCTGACAGGGAGGGATCCTGGTATTGAAATCCCTCTGTCTGGGTTGACGGGGTGGGCACTGGGACATAGAAACTAATTTCTTGGTTCAGGATGCGGCCCTGAAATTTCAGATCCATTTCTCTTAGAGTTGTATAAACCTGGGAGTATCAGAAATTAACACACTGTGCCTTACAGACAGCTTTACGGTGACTTTTCCAGGCTCATTATTGCTGGTTTGATGTTCCCATCAGAGCCAGCACATACAGAGCTGCCCCTGGGCTGTGCCCGGCTGCTGGGAGGGGTCTGCAGGGCAGAGCTGAGCACACAGCGGGTGGGATGGGGTCTGTGACACTGACAGGAGGAGACCTGGGGACACAGACACAGCTGCAGGCAGGGACAGCTCCAGGCAGCAGAGCAGGGGGTGTTCAGGAGCTCTTTTGGTCCTTCTCTGCAGACGATGCTGGGTGTTGTCTGCTGGGCAATGATCTGACTGTCCTTTGAGCACATCCCACCTTCAGCAGCCCTGACTCTGCTCTGCCTGTCCTGCTGGGCTCACGAGCTGCCCCCAGAAAGGCCCAGCTCTGCCGTAGGATCCCAGGAGTGCTGAGCCTTTCCTTGGGGTCTGCACTCTCCTCTCAGAGCCCTTTGCTTCCCTCAGTGAGCGGTTGTGTCCTGCTCTCTCCATCACATCTCCACCTCTGGGCTGAGGCAGCGAAAGGGCAGATCTGCCCTTTCAAACAGGGCTCTCCTGCTCCACTGTGAGTTCAGTTTTGGGTTTTCTTTTAAAGAGAGATTTGTTCATGAAGTGGTTTTCAAGGCAGCACAAGTGAAAAGACAGGGCAAATGGGTAAAAGCTGCTCTCCTAACTCTGCACTGAGCCACAGAGAGATGAGCTGTTTTGCCTGTCTTGAGACTCTTCTTCATATTTTCAGTCATATAAATGAGGATTTCAACCCCTGCAAAAATCCACTCATGAGATGTGATGATGGAAAATTCAAAACATAGACAAAATCATTGTAATGACATGCTAAGCCTCTACTTTGCAGCCCACGCTCGGAAGTGTATCAAGTACTGATCTTGAACTTTTCCACTAATGGAACGTCAAATCTGACATTGCTTGTGAACGTCAAGGCTGTCACAAACCAGCTCCCATGTCCCCAGCGCAGCAGAGCAAAGCTGGTTGCTTGGCCCCAGACGGGCAGAGGTCCTGCTCCTCACAGCACACTCAGCCAGCACACAGCGGAGGAAGGAAATGCATTTCAACTGGGCTTATTTATATGAAAAATGCAGTGGCTTTGCTCAGAGGAGTGTGTCCTGATTTTAAGTTGTCATTTTCTTTTTTGGAACAGAGCCCCCATGGCAAGAAACAGCAAATGTCCAACTGCAGCTTCATCACCCAGTTGCTCCCCCTGGCGTTCACAGACACACGGGAGCTGTGGCTCTTGCACTTCTGGCTCTTCCTGGGCATCTACCTGGCTGCCCTCCTGGGCAACGGCCTCACCATCACCACCATAGCCTGGGACCAGCACCTCCACACCCCCAGAGCCCGCCAGAGCCCGACAAGGCCCGACAGAGCCCGCCAGAGCCTGACAGAGCCCGCCAGAGCCCGACAAGGCCCGACAGAGCCCGCCAGAGCCCGACAGAGCCCGCCAGAGCCCGACAAGGTCCGACAGAGCCTGACAGAGCCTGCCAGAGCCCGACAAGGCCCGCCAGAGCCCGCCAGAGCCCGACAAGGCACGCCAGAGCCTGACAGAGCTTTTTCCTGCTCAACCTCTCCCTCCTCGAGCTCGGCTCCATCTCCACCACTGTCCCCAAGAACATGGCCAATTCATTCTGGGACACCAGGAGCATTTCTTACACAGTATGTGCTGCTCGAGTCTTTCTGTTTGTCTTTTTCATTTCAGCAGAGTATTTTCTTCCCACCATCATGTCCTATGACCGCTACGTTGCCATCTGCAAACCCCTGCACTACGGGACCCTCCTGGGCAGCAGAGCTTGTGTCCACATGGCAGCAGCTGCCTGGGCCACTGGGTTTCTCAGTGCTCTGCGCCATTTTCACTGCCACTGTGCAAGGGCACTGCTGTGGACTAGTTCTTCTGTGAAATTCCCCCGATCCTCAAGCTCTCCTGCTCAGACACCTACCTCGGGGAAATCTGGCTTCTTGTGGCCAATGTCTTGGTATTACTTGGGTGTTTTTTCTTTATTGGGCTGTCCTGTGTGCAGATCTTCAGGGCCGTGCTGAGGATCCTGTTGTCATGCCCTTTCTAATTCTCTGTCTGATTTTCTTTTATAACTACTGGCTGTGTAAATGAAGAGCTGTGCTCTCCTTGTCTCTTAAACAAAATAAACATTCCTGTAGTAACTTGTTTTTCACTATATCCTTCCTCCAAGGCCTTTTTGGAGGTTCAGGGACAATTCCTGTGTGCGTGGGAGGAGGGGAAAAGAGTCCAGCACGGCAGCACTGCCAGGGAGCAGCTGCCGCTTGGTCTTCCAGAGCTGTTCTCATTCCACTCCCACACTCTCCTTCTGATCCCTTGTGCTGGTGCAAGGTCTGAGTGCTCTGGCAGCTTGGTCACCGTCCTGCTGTGTGTCAGTCCTGTGAGCGCAGGCAGGGACAGGCAATGGGCACTTGTGTGACAGATCTGGACCCAGAACAGCCTTTCCAGATAGAAAGGTGATCTCCTCAGGGCAGTGCATGATGCTTTAGGTCTTCTTCCAAAGATTCTCTCAAGAATATGCCCATGAAATTGGCCACGGATGCAAACCCCAGGGTACAGCTGAACAGTGTGTGTGTGCGGGGCTGGCACACAGCAGTGTCCTCTCACAGCCAGGCCTCCTGCCAGAGACCTGCAGGACCAGCAGAGCAGGGGCTGGGCTGTGCCCGTGTGCACCGGACACCCCACAGAAGCTGCCCCAGGACATCCTCACGAACTGCCCCTCATAACCACCATTTCCAGCACTGGCCTCTCTCCCCACCTCACAGATGTTGCTCTTCCCCCCATGGAGGGACACTGAATGAGCAGGTCAGAAATCCATGTTTGCTTTGTACAGATGAGATGTGAGCACGCACATCACGGATGTGAGGTGAGATGTACCCAAGTAAGCAGAAACAACATCAGCTATTCCTGGGAGTTCCATGAAGGCCTGTGGGACAGACAGTGCCTTGAGGTCACTTCATGTTGGCAGAAACATCCTATGGGAAACCACCTGAATGCAGCACTGGGTTGTGCTTCCTTGAACTGTGATCCCCGTGTCCATTCCTCATGGCGTGGGACATCTCAGATGAGTGCAGAGCAGGGTGACATGCCACAAGGCTGGGGTGCCTCCCATCCTTTGGGAGTGGCAACAGGAGGCCAGAGGGAAACCAAGACTACGGCCTCTATGTGCAACAGGGAAAGATTCTGTCTCTGAACATCCCACTCAGAGAGGTTCTGGGGTCCTTGGAAAAGGCAGACATCCAACCGAACTTCAAGAAGGGCTCTTTATTAAAACCCAGCCATTTTCCTCAAGAAGAGCTGCTCCTCCACCTGGTTTAGCGCCAGCAGCACAGGGCTCTCAGGATCCATCGTGATCTTGGCCGCTTCCATGAAGAGCGCACGATGACAATGGTCTGAGTTGCCAGGAAGCAGATGGAAGGCTCACTGTCGTTCTCCAAGGGTTGAATGGCTGCCAGAGAAAGAAGCAGAGCCCAGGTGACCTCTCATGTCTGGCCCCCAGGAATCCCCTCCCGACCACGCTCCCTACTCACCTCTGCAGATCACAGGCAGCTTCTCGTTGCATGTGCCCCTCAGGTGCCACACAGCCAGCCCTGGGCACAGAGCTCCATCAGCCCCTGCTCCCTCCCCTCACCAGGGCTGAGCCCAGGGGAGAGCAGGAGCTGAGATGGTGGGACCAAGCAAGGCAGCCACCAAGCCCACCTGTGTGGGCAGGGCTGGGAGGGGAGGCCAAGGCCCTGCACGGGGCAGCAGGGGCTCTGGCAGGCACAGGGCTGCTCCTTGTGCCAGGGCAGCGGTGGGGACCGGGGCCAGGCTGCCAAGAGAGGGACCCTGGGGACTGTGACTCACCGATGAACCTCAAGGCCGCCTCTCGCAAGCTGGCCTGAGCATCCATCAGGTATGGCAGGCTCTGAATCAAGAACTCTTGAGCTCTGCTTCTGTCCTGCTCCAGCTGGAGAGAGCACAAGGGTGTGAGCACGTCAGTGTCCCTCCCCACTTGGCTGGATCAGTCTCTCCTCCCAGGAACCCCCGTTCCCCTTCCCCTCCGGCCATTCCCGTGTTCCAGCCAGGAGCCCTGTGGGGCTGAGGCTGAGAGAGAGACACAGGCTGAGGAGTGCCAGGGCTGCTGAGAGCCCTCCATCCCAGTGGGTGCAGGGAGGGCAGCGGGACAGAGACAAGAGCCCTTGGGGGCTCTGTTCTTGAGGACAGGGAACAAGGATGCAGCCTGGAGCTGCAGCAGGACAGGCGAGGCACATCTGCAGAGCCCACAGCACAGATATGTGCCTTTGTCCAGCCTGGGCCCTGGGCCTTGGGGGTCGTCCTCACCAAGCACTCTCCAATCCTCCATTTCTGCTGTGTCTGCACCAGGTGTTCGAGCTGTTTCCACTTGAGGAGCTCTGCTGCACCAAGGAGGCCTTCCCTGGCGACCTACGGAACAGCAGAAGCTGGGAGATGGCAGCATGGTCTGGAGAAGGAGATCTGGCATCACCCTCCTCTGGGCTCCGTTCCTGGGATGATTCTGCCCTTAGGGAGCTGAGACATGCCCTGGCCCAATCATCCAGGGGTCTCTTCCCTGCGTCACTGCTCAGCTTTGAAATCTGTACCTTGGCCACGCTCTGCGTTTCGTCACTCATGTGGAAGAAGAGTGGGAGCAGGCCAAGTCGCACCCTGTTCTTCGTCTTTCTCTTGTTGTTACCCACCAACACCTTCATCAGGTCTCTGAAGAGGCTGATGGACATCTCTCTCAGCTGGCTCAGCTCCTGGAAGGGAGAAGCACAGTAGGACCTGAACACCAGCAGCTCTCTGCCCACAGTTTGCAGAAGCTCCTGCATGGCTGATGTGAGGGGAGGTGCTCCAGGGCAGCATTCTGCACAATGCAGTTGTGGGCCAGATCTGCGGCCCTGCGTACAGGAAAGGCCACTCAAGAGACTTGTTCAGGCAGTGCCTGTGCCTCAAAGTGCTCTCCCAGCCACCCAGCGACCCCCACCAGCTTCAGCAGCCACGGTGGGGAGGAGCTGTGGGAGCAGCTGGCAGGGAGAAGCTGGGCTGGGCTGCAGAACACAGAAACCATCCCACAAGAGCCTCAGGGAGAAAGCAGAGAAGAAGCCCCTGCTCCGCGTGGCTGGGCTGAAGGGCAGCTCTCATTGTCCAGTTCTCATCCACAAGGCTCAGGCTTATATATCAGCCTTACATCATCGAAAAAGGGCGGGAGAAATTCTGCCAGCAGCACAGCCATGGGGGTGGCCTCCTTCCTCTCCAGCTGAGCCATCACGTTTCTGAAGACCACCAGAGCCTTGATCTTGATAGCCTTATTGCCGTACTGCAGGACCCACAATAGGTCTGGCAGCATGACCTTCATTTTTCTTGCCTGTATGAAAAAGAGAGTTGCCCTCTTGGGACCAGGTCGATGCCTGGAGAGCTCCCCAGGCAGCCACCAGGCCCCACCATGGCAGGGAGGGCCTTTGGAGCAGTCACCCCTGCTCCTGACTGCCAGCCAAGGCCAAGCCCGAACCCACTGCCCCGGCCCTTGGCTGCCAACATGGCTGCCCTTGGTGACGCCCTACTCACCATCTCGTGTCTCTCTGACAGCGTCATCATGCCCCTGAGCAACAGGGAGAGCAGCGTTGGTCTTCGTTGCCTCAGAAACCTACTGACTTGGTACATTGGAGCAAACGCCTCATCTTGCAGGTCACTGCTGGCCAGCATCTGAAAGCAAGCCAGCAGTGAGCAACTGGCAGAGCTGGTGGGGCTCCTTGCACCGTGCAGCTCCTGGGGCACCAGGAGCTTTTTCCAGTAACTCACAGCCAAGCGAAGGATGGAGGCGTCGTCCCGGTGTGTATATAAGATCCTACGGTGCCGGTCCTGCAGTTGGATGTGCAGCTCCTTCAAGACGTTCTGCAAGGTCTGGGGCACGGAGAACATCACCTCCCACAGTGCCAGGGCAGTCCTGCAAGAGAGCGCTCTGTCAGCAGGGCAGCCTGGGCCACAGCAGCGTGTCCAGGCTCAGCGCTGCAGGACGCTTGGGATGCCCTGGGCAGCAGCAGAGGGCTGAGCTGCTGCTCCTGTGGGGCTGGCAGGAGTGCAGTGGGGGGCTCTGGGCTGTCTTGCTCAGCTGTGGCTGCTGCGGGCCTGGCTGAGCCCCAGCGCTGGCAAATGTGGTGGGATGGAGGGTCCTGCTCCTCGGGGGTGTCCTGCAGGATTCCTTGGCGCTGGCAGCCAGAGCGTCTCCAGGCCCCTCTCCCCACAGGGAACAAGCCCTCATGGCTTTTGGGGCCAGTACCTGTCTCCTGGTGGTGCGATTGTCAGCAGCGTGGAGACCACCTCCCCAGGGCATTTGTCAGCCATCTCGACAATGAGGGACTCCACACTCTGCCGGGCTGCTGTCGTGTTTATGCTCTCCAGGTTTCTGTGGATGCAGCTCGTGATCTTTGGTACCTGGAGGGGACAAAGGTGAGGATGGCGCTGCCACTGGAGTGCAGCCATTTTTTCAGCTGTCCTTCCCATCCCTCTCTGCCGCCTTCACGTGGCTTCACTGTTCCGAGACACCGGGATTTGAGAGGAAAAGACGGATGGAGGGAGGAACAAGGCCTGACAGGGCCAAAGGGCAATCCAGCCAAAGGCCACTTACATCCACCAGCCAGAAATCACAGTTTCTCTTCACCGTGTTCAGCATGTTTCTGGCCGCCTCCTTGTCAAAGGTGCTGGAGTCTCTCATTGCCTCGATTAACACCAGGACCACGTCTGTTTTCTCACAAGGCTGGAGGTCTTCTGCAAAGAACTATGGGAAGAAGGGAGGCAGCGAAGCCAAGTCACACCCGGTGCCCTGATGCTGCTGCTTAGCCGGGCAGTGCCAGCAGCCCTGCAGAGGCACCCGGCGGTGCTGCAACAGTGCCTGCAGCCAAACTGGGAGCAGGGGCGGCAGTGACTGCTGGGGAGGATGAGAAGAGAGGCCCCAGGTTGAGGGAGAAGGTTTGGGCTCATGGGCACAGGGTGCTGGCCCTGCCGAAAACCAGGGCTTGCTAGTGGCCAGGAGGACTGGGGCTGCTGCTGGGACACTGGAGCACACCCTCACATTGTCCCTGCTTGGGGACAGCAGGAACCCTCTCAGCAGGGACCATGCCAGCCCCGCTGATTGTGGAGGCCTTTGCTCACACAAGGCCCCTGCTGATGCCACAGCCAAGGATGCCAGCCAGAGCCGGGAGCTCGTTACCTCGATAATGTGAGCAGCACTCGGCGAAGAACGCAAGGACGTGGTCTTGGCTTCACAGTCCTCCTGGAGATGTGCGTTCTCCTCTGGCAGTGTCGTGCCTAAAAAGCGGGCAAACACAGAACAGTTGGTAAGACACAGCAGCTTCCCCAGTACCGGAAAGAGCTTTGAACTTAGAGTGGCCGAGGAGAGAGGTCATGTCAGTGCAGGAGGTGGTGGAGAGTGGTGCCATGGAAAGCCTGACCTGCCTCCAGTGTACGTGTGTGAATGCTCCTGGCTGTGGAAACTGCAAGGCCCTAGAGCTCTGTGTGCAGTCCCACAGCTCAGTCCCCATGGCTGGAGTAACGTGGGAGATGTGGGGGAGGGCTCGCATGGCTGGAGTGCTGCGGGGCAGGGATACAGGACCCCCGGGAGAGATGGGAAGATGCAGCACAACTGTGTCCTGCTCTCCTAAGGAGCAGCTGAGCTACACGTGAGCATCACGGTCTGGGAGAGAGCGTGGGGGTCAGGAGCAGAGGAGGGGCAGTGCTGGTGACACGGAGGTCCATCACAATGCCAAGGAAGATGAGAGTCCATGTGTTCCGGTTCCACCTCAGACGTGGGCAACCAGCCAGCGTCTGCTAAAGGAGGAGAGCAGGAAGGGCTGCAGAGAGGGTTTGCAGGCAGGACAGAGCAGAGGAAGGAGCTCTGCCCCATGTCCATCCCAGTGCCTGCTGCCCTGGCACGGTCGTCCCATGCGTGTCACGGCTGGAGGGTGCCTGGCAGACGGGCTGAGATGCTGGAGCCAGGCAGGACAGGGAAAGCCCCCAGTGCAGCGGGTGAGGAACTCGCTTCAGACGGGCAGGAAAGGTCCCCGTCCCACAGCACGGCTGCCTCCTGCCCACCCAGCTGCCTCTCGCTGCCAGTGCCCTGGAGCAGGAGCTGGGTCCCCTCTGCCTGCAGAAGCTGTGCTGGCGCCAGCTCCCAGCTCAGAGCAGCCCTGGACTTCAGGCAGCATAATCACCACCCATGGGAACCCCCTGCCAGCCTGTGGGGAAACGTGATGCTGGTGTGGAGCAGAGAGCCATAGCTGGGCCCCACCCTGGCCAGACAGTCAGGGCCTCTCACTCACCGATCTGCAGTGGCTGGACCACATCCACCTGGTTGGGGTCCAGTGGAGATCTGAGCTCCTGGGGAGCCCCAACCTCCTCCTGCCAGGCCACCCTGGGGCGGCTGGGGGGTCTCTCCTGCCAGGCCAGCCTAGGTCGGATCGGGGGTCTCTCCGCCATTTTGCAGACAAAGGCTACGACTAAGGATGGGGAAGGCGGATGCTTCGGAAAAATGCCTTGGTGCTGCAGCTCTGCCAGAGGCAGCGACGAAAGGTGTGGGCTGCGCTCGTGTGCTCCTCGTTGGGGAAAGACGTGAGCTGCGCTCAGGAGCTCCTTGCTCCAAGTCTGCCAGGGGCAGCAGAGAGTCTGCCGGAGGCAGCTAGAGCTAGGTTGTGGTTGGACTCGACGATCTTAAGTGTGTCTTCCAACCAAAAAGATTCTCCGATTCTCTGAAAGACGTGGGCTACGCGCGGGGGCTCTCGCCAGCTCCGTGCTCACACCCTGTCTCCTCACCGTCCTGTCGGACAGTGTGGGCTGGGCCCGCAGCTGCACTGAGCACGTGCAGGGCAGTGGGTGTCACCAAGTGAGGTCACAAAGGGCCCCACTGTGACCCTGCGCCTGGGGAGGGAGGCCAGGGTGTGCCCTTGGGAGGCACAGGCCAGCTCAGCCCTGGGCACCTGGGTTCTCTCAGGGTGGCCATGGCTAAATTTCAATGCCAATTTCTAAACCCATTGCTCTGAGCATAGTCTTTAACAGTCCGTTGCACCGCTCCATTTTCCTGGTGGCTGGTGCATGATGGGGATGTCACAGACCCACTCAATGCCACGGTCCTTGGTCCAGACGTCTATGAGGATGTTGTGGAAATGAGTCCTGTTGTCTGGCTCAGCTCTCTCTGGGCTACCGCGTCACCACAGGACTTGCTTTTCAAGGCCCAGGACAGTGTTGCGGGCAGTGCCGTGGGACACGGTGCATGTTTCCAGCCAATGGCTGCCCCATTGTAAGCACAGAGCTCGTGCCGTGGCGGGTTTGTGTCAGTGTGATATATTCAATTTGCCAGGCCTCCCCATGTTTACACTTTAGTCATCGCCCCCCATACCACACAGGCTTTGCCTGCTTGGCTTGTTTGATCGTAGCACATGTTTCACAACGGTGAATAACCTGTGCAAGAGCGTGCATGGTCAAGTCCACCCCTCGACTGTGAGTCCATTCATATGTTGCATCCCTTCCTCGATGACCTGAGGCATCGTGGGCCCAATGGGGCATCAATAATTCACCTTCATCTTGCCAGTGCAAATCTATTTCAGCCACTTTAATCTTGGCAGCTCGATCCCCCTGCTGGTTGTTCTTATCAGATTCTTCAGTGGACCGACACTTGGGCACATGGGCTTCTACGTGGTAAACTCTCACAGGCAGGTTCTCCAGCCGGGCAGCAATATCTCGCCATGATTCAGCAGCCCAGAATGGTTGGGCTCTGCGCTGCCAGCGGCTCCGCTTCCATTGCTGGAACCAGCGCCACGGGGCATTTCCACCATCCATGAGAGAGCAGAGGTGAAGCTGCTTAGATGCTGGGGCCTCTTCAGCCCCTGTCAGGATGGCGGGTGCTGGGTCTCGTGGGGCCTCTGCCCCACAGCATGGACTGTGGCCCAGCGTACAGCAGGGGCCACAATGGTCGGACGCTGTTGGCGGTGGCGGCGAGAAGCCAGATGGCCCATGGCTGCGTTCCAGCGGCACAGCCCGCGATACTGACTGTGTGAGCGGGTGGTGCCACGGACACGCGGGGTCTGGAACATGGGGGTGGCCGGGAGATGGGAGGGACAGGGAGGGTGGCAGAGAGGAAGGGGCCCCGGGCCTGGGCCGGGGCTGCTCGAGCTCGGGGCAGCCTGAGCACTCTGCCCTGGTTTGGGTGCCACACTGCCATGTGGCGCTGTGTCCTCTGATTGGCAGTCTGGGATTTCCCTCTGGCTCCTCCCATCAAATGATTGGTCAGACTGTTTGTCAATGATCCATGTGCTGCACTCCCACCAGGTGTGACTGGTGCAGCTAGCACAGCCCGGCCCTGAATGCTGCCCAGTTTGTTCAACTCTCGTCACCTTTTTGCAGGTCTCAAAGCTTGATTGGCTGGTTACCTCTCAGTCACATGGCTCGCCCCGCCTCCTCAAATGTGATTTGCTCTCCTCGGTCCACTGACTCTCTAGAGACTTCGGCTTGGTTGTTGCCAGGCAACGAGCTCCACCTAAAAATGGAGCTGTGCGGCCTGAGCAAAGGCCATGGGTGATAAACGACACGTTGGGACTCTGAACATGAGGATTTGGCCCCAAGAAGGAGGCTCTGGGCACTCAAAAGGACGGGCAGATGCTACAGATGGCGCTTTGGGCCCTGAACATGAGGGGACCCTCTTGGTTCCCACCCGAGCTGGGTTTGGTGCCCAAAGAGTGGGAAGAGGAGCAGTGGTTGGTGAGGACGTATTGGATCATGTGGGACCTGAGCCCGACGTCCATGGGGTGGAACAAGGGGTGGAGAAAGAACTGTTGTGGTGGCGACACTGCTCCTGCGTGGAGCTCCAGAGGCTGCAGGAGGATTTCTGCTCCACAAGGGACCAGCACAAGCCAGTGGCCCGTTCCTGTCTGTCACTGCTCTGGGGTTGTGACCTCGGCAGCACCTGCACAGCAGGAGTGTCCTCACTGCCAGCACCGGCTCTTTCCTCTGTCTGCACCTCTGTCCCCATCTCCCCGTGCTCTCCTCCCTCCCAGGCACCTTTTCCGCCTCCTCCAGGACCCACCAAGGCCTCTGTCTGTCTCTAAAAGGAAAGAAAAACTTTCCACTCTGACGCCATCAAATAAGCGCATGAAATGAAAACATTTTTAATGGGAAGGGTAACCCTAACGTTTCCCTGTCTGAATGGTTTTAATAATTGTACTGCAGTTTTTAAAAAATCGTGTAGCTTTAGTTTCTACTGGGAGGTTGTCTTCCGTGTGCCGTTGAGATTTCACACATATTATACCAATTTCTTTATTCTCCCTGTTCAGTTGCTTTCGACACGTATCATGTTATGTCCATAGGCAGCCATCCAGAATTTGTGTTTAGTTTTGATATTGTTAGGTATTGCAGTTGAGACGGACAAATGAGGTAGACCAAGTTCTTAGGTAAAAGCAGCAGTCTCCATTTATTGCCACAAACATCTTTTTATGTATTTTTCCAGCTCAAGTGTCTTTTTGCTATTGGTTACAAGTTGCGGCAGTAGCATCTCATTGGCTAATTTTGCTGTCATCAGTGTCACTCTTTTACTCCCTTCTCTCTCATGGCTACACCTCAATATCTCTGGATACTCCTTTAGTTCCATCTTTCTCACAGGTAGGCCTTAGTATCTTCAAGGCTAATTTCTGTTCCCATGTCCTCCCTTAGGGAATCCACAGACTCACCATAGTCCCCCACGAGATACCAAACTGAGGGTGTCAGTTCATCCCCGGGGCCACACACACGTGCCACACGCATTTCCTCCATCGCCTCCTCCTCTGGTGACACACAAGAGTTGACAGCACATGAGGTTTTGATAAGAATCTCTCCAAGCACTTCAGTTTCTCCCTGGATATTCCAAAGGCACCAGTGTCACATTTGGACAGGGACAGCCATAGCCCACTCCATGAGGCTCTGTATGGGGATAGAGGGGAAGATTTGGGGAGGAGGTTAGTGAAATGTAAATATGCTCAAGTGACTTGCACTTGTCTGTAGAAAAAGCACATGCATCACACTAATTGTTCTACTGACCTTGTGTGCTTGATGAGTAGAACCTCTGCGTTAGATAACATAGGCCTGTGAGAAACTGCAGGCACCTCATCACTATGTCTGAGGTTCCTGCTTGGTTGTGAGGAAGAGCGGGAAGCTGCGCCTGCCCGAAGCCTTGAAATACAGGCGAGCTCAGCAGTTCCGGTGATCTTCCAGCAGGGTGAACTGACCAGCGCCTGCGTCCCCGCTTCTGTCACCTCTGCCTGGGAGCTCCGGTGTGGCTTCGGAGATCCCCCAGTAGAGAGGGAACTAAAATAAAACTTGCTCTTTGCAAATGCATTTGTGGCCTCTGGCTCTTCTTGCGATGTGCCTGCGTATGTGTACACAGGCTCTGCAAACAAAACATTGCTCTTGTCCATGGCACTGTGTCACAGAGCCTGATAGAGCCCAACAGCACCTGACAAAGTCTGACAGGGCCAGACAGAGCCCGACAAAGCGTGAAAGAGCCCATATGACCCCAAGAGAGTCCAAGAGGGCATGAAAGAGCCCTACAGAGCTTGACAGAGTCCGACAGGGCCCAAGAGAGACCAACAGAGGGTCCAGAGAAGAGCAACAAGACTGGTGAAGGGACTTGAGCACAAGACCTATGGGGAGAGGCTGAGGGAGCTGGGCTTGTTTAGTCCGGGGAAGAGGAGGCTTAGAGGGGAGCTCATCACTCTCTAGAACTACCTGAAGGGAAGTTGTGGCCAGCTGGGACTGGGTGCCATGATCTAGCAAATGGGCTGGAGTTGGACCAAGGGTTGGACTTGATGATCTCTGCGGTCTTTTCCAACCCAGTCGATTCTGTGATTCTGCGAACAGAGCCTGACAGAGTTTCACAGAGCCTGACAGGGCCCAAAGAACACGATCATGACTTGCAGGGTACAGTCACGCTTGATTTTAAAATGCCAGTCTAGTCTATTTTTCTTCACTGCTTATTTGGCTATTTGTAGAGGACACAAAGCACTTGTACTGCAATCCTATATGCTATGCTATGTAGTCCTGTGTACTATTTGTTCCTCCATACTGTTTAATCAACACTTGCAGCCAGATGTCCTAGCAAAATCTTGCACATACCTCGAGAACTGACCAGGAACAGTGGCCACATGTTGCTAAAATCATCTCTAAAAGCTTCTAAACTCAGTTTCTAGAAATAGGACAGATCCTGGCACCGTGACTGATAGAGAGCTCTTCAGACTCCTGCCCAAGCGATTTTGGGGGATAGAAAATATCAGCTGCACTGAGTTTTTTCTTCACAAGCTTTTCCTTCATCATTTTTTAAAGAATCATTTCACATTATTCCCCGTATGTTCATTAGCATCAAGTCTGATCTTTTATTTCCCAAGAAAAATTTAACCATGTCAACAAAAGACTAGTGGAAACCACCAGTCTGCAGTCCAGGTTAAAATCTCTCTGAGTATCCACATGAGAGAAACAAAACATGAAATGAAGACAGAGACGTGGAGTGGAACTCCTCCAGCTTCTTCTAGAAAGTCTACTTCTCCATTACAGACATATAAAGCAGTTACCTGGAATATGGAGGTGTATGCTTTTACATTCCATCAAATCCTTCACAAAATCGTTTGTAAACGATTGTTTGCTGAATGCCTGGCTGACTTCCAGGTAACAGACCACCGCTGCTCTGCCCACGGCCAGCAACCCCGTCCTTTCCTCACAGAGAACAAAGAGGATGGACAGACACAACCTGCCCTGGGTAAAACCCATCACCTTCTCTTTCAGACACCCAGAAATGGGGTTCCAGTGGACACGTTCTGGGGCACAGCCCTTGGTTCCCCTGCTCACCCACCTGCCATTTTTGAGAAGTGCACACACTGTGTGAGAGCTGCCAGTGGTCAGGGAGTCCCCCCAGTCTCCATGAGCTTTCCAAGATGGTGGAGAGTGGCCTCACTGTGACGTCGTCCTGCTGTCTCAGCTCCTGGGGTGCTGCCCCTCCTGTCCCATAGACTGGAAAGGATTGTGTTAGTTCCAGTGATCCCTGACTTGATCCCCATCCACTGCTGCTTGTTCTGCCTCCAGTCACAGAGGCCTGAGAGACCTTGCTGGTGAAGATGGAGAGCAAGACACACAGGGAATGTCACTTCCTTCCCTTATTAAATTCGTCAGTGGCCACATGTTGTCTTTGCTTCTCCTTTAACTGTTCCTGCAGTAGTAACAGCTCATTATGGGGACCTTCAATTGCCTTACAGGTCTAGACTGAGTTCTGATCTGGACTGCTGCTGTGCTTGGAGGCTGCTGTCATTGAGCACCAGATGAACTCACTCCTGCCACCCTGCCTGGCAGTTTATTCCATCCGTGTCACAGCTCTGTCTGCAGCACTGACAGCTCCAGCCCACCCCGTCAGGTCCCTGGCTGAGGACATTGCCTCACATCTGGGCTGAACCACCCCAGCTGTGGCACCAGCCCGGCTCTGACCTGCCACAGGAAACCTGGTACCAAGTGTCCAAGACCGCATGTGTGCAAAGGCTTTGCCTCAGAGCACAGACATGACATGGCCACAGATTGTTGAATGTCTCTCTACACCTAGGACTATAAAACCAGAATAAAATGCCTGAATTCATTCAACTGAAGATGCTCCTCCCCCAGCGTGGAGGAATTAGATCCTTTGCTGTAACATTCCTGGTGTCCTGTCTAACGATGGGGCAAGAAAATATGTTTCTCATGCCAAAATTATTTCTTAATATGAAAAAAACTACTGCAGGAAAGAATTGTCTCTGTAGTGGTGAGAGAAGAAACATCACTGATTATTTCAGACTTTTTCATGGGCCATTCCCCTGGAGATCCAGGAAGAACACAAGGGAGCCCAGAGGGGACAGAGAAAGGGACCTCATGGGCTGCTGCTGTGCTGCTGAGCTGGACTGGGCTCCTTGGACAGAGGGAGCTCATGGCAAGCGGCAGCGCTGCAGAGAGACAGCTCTGCCCAGGAGCAGCTCCTCTGCAAAGCGCAGCAGGGCTGAGGTTTCTGCCTGGGCATCTCAGGGAGACGAGCCAGGCAGAGAGAGATTAAAGGTGGTCAGGACTGGGAGGATGACTGAGAGCTCACTGGAGGAGAAATCTTTGCAGCCCTTGCCATGGTAAGTCTCTGGCTGCAGGGCAATGCAGCTGTAGCTCCTGGCATTATCTCCTAAAACTGGCACAGGCACAGCTTGTGGGATCTGTACAGAGGGGGCTCTTGTTCAAGCAGTTTTGAACAGCTGTGAAGCCAGGTGAGCACCCAGGGGTGCCCAGGGCTGTCCTGCAGAGCAGGGTCCCTGCACCCCAGGGCTGTGACAGGGCAGGGACTCTGCCGCCTGCCAGGGTCAGCGCTCAGCCTGCCCGGGGAGATCCCCTTGCGCTGCAGGGAGAAGCTCTGCATGAAAGGAGCAACCCCAGCAATGCAGGGTCCTTCTGCTGTACAGAGGGTGCTGTCTGGGTGTCACGGCCCATTCGATGATGGACTCGTGATGGTTCTTTTAACCTTGATCTCAGAGTGCAAAATTAAGGCGACCAAAATGCCCAGGGGTAATAATTCAATCAAGCAGCATTACTTTATTAATTTCCCCTTAAATGGGCACGTGATAGAGAGAAAGAGGAAGAAAAAGAAAAGGGAAAAGAAACGGGGAGAAGAAAAATTAAAGATGAGAAATGAGGTTGTGTTTGTCACCAGTTGAGTTCCTGATGGCGATGGTCAGGCAAATCGTCAGACCGACTCTTACAGATGGTCACCATCAGGGGACACCACAGGGACCAGGGGACACCAGGGCCTCTGAAGGGACAGCCAGGGCCACCGGTGTCACCACAGGGGTGGCCGGGACCCTTGGGAAAATGAGCAGGGTCACCATGGGGTCAGCGCCACCACAGGGATGGTCGAGGCCACCGTGGGGTCAAGGCCATTGGGGGGTCCGGGTCACCACGGGGTCAAGGCCACTGTGACGAAGGTCGCGGACAGGAACCAATAAAAGTGACACCAGATCTTGGAACCGTGTCGGAGCGGTTCTTGATGGCGATGTTCAGGCAAATACTGCTCCATCTTCGGACCGACTCTTACATTGGGTCAGAGCTATTCACATCTCAAGATCACTACAGGGCACTCCCAGGCGACTTTTAAACTAGTACAGCAAGTCGGTTGGTACCTGACAGGGAGGGATCCTGGTATTGAAATCCCTCTGTCTGGGTTGACGGGGTGGGCACTGGGACGTAGAAACTAATTTCTTGGTTCAGGATGCGGCCCTGAAATTTCAGATCCATTTCTCTTAGAGTTGTATAAACCTGGGAGTATCAGAAATTAACACACTGTGCCTTACAGACAGCTTTACGGTGACTTTTCCAGGCTCATTATTGCTGGTTTGATGTTCCCATCAGAGCCAGCACATACAGAGCTGCCCCTGGGCTGTGCCCGGCTGCTGGGAGGGGTCTGCAGGGCAGAGCTGAGCACACAGCGGGTGGGATGGGGTCTGTGACACTGACAGGAGGAGACCTGGGGACACAGACACAGCTGCAGGCAGGGACAGCTCCAGGCAGCAGAGCAGGGGGTGTTCAGGAGCTCTTTTGGTCCTTCTCTGCAGATGATGCTGGGTGTTGTCTGCTGGGCAATGATCTGACTGTCCTTTGAGCACATCCCACCTTCAGCAGCCCTGACTCTGCTCTGCCTGTCCTGCTGGGCTCACGAGCTGCCCCCAGAAAGGCCCAGCTCTGCCGTAGGATCCCAGGAGTGCTGAGCCTTTCCTTGGGGTCTGCACTCTCCTCTCAGAGCCCTTTGCTTCCCTCAGTGAGCGGTTGTGTCCTGCTCTCTCCATCACATCTCCACCTCTGGGCTGAGGCAGCGAAAGGGCAGATCTGCCCTTTCAAACAGGGCTCTCCTGCTCCACTGTGAGTTCAGTTTTGGGTTTTCTTTTAAAGAGAGATTTGTTCATGAAGTGGTTTTCAAGGCAGCACAAGTGAAAAGACAGGGCAAATGGGTAAAAGCTGCTCTCCTAACTCTGCACTGAGCCACAGAGAGATGAGCTGTTTTGCCTGTCTTGAGACTCTTCTTCATATTTTCAGTCATATAAATGAGGATTTCAACCCCTGCAAAAATCCACTCATGAGATGTGATGATGGAAAATTCAAAACATAGACAAAATCATTGTAATGACATGCTAAGCCTCAACTTTGCAGCCCACGCTCGGAAGTGTATCAAGTACTGATCTTGAACTTTTCCACTAATGGAACGTCAAATCTGACATTGCTTGTGAACGTCAAGGCTGTCACAAACCAGCTCCCATGTCCCCAGCGCAGCAGAGCAAAGCTGGTTACTTGGCCCCAGACGGGCAGAGGTCCTGCTCCTCACAGCACACTCAGCCAGCACACAGCGGAGGAAGGAAATGCATTTCAACTGGGCTTATTTATATGAAAAATGCAGTGGCTTTGCTCAGAGGAGTGTGTCCTGATTTTAAGTTGTCATTTTCTTTTTTGGAACAGAGCCCCCATGGCAAGAAACAGCAAATGTCCAACTGCAGCTCCATCACCCAGTTGCTCCCCCTGGCGTTCACAGACACACGGGAGCTGTGGCTCTTGCACTTCTGGCTCTTCCTGGGCATCTACCTGGCTGCCCTCCTGGGCAATGGCCTCACCATCACCACCATAGCCTGGGACCAGCACCCCCACACCCCCAGAGCCCGCCAGAGCCCGACAAGGCCCGACAGAGCCCGCCAGAGCCTGACAGAGCCCGCCAGAGTCCGTCAAGGCCCGACAGAACCCGCTAGAGCCCGCCAGAGCCCAACAAGGCCCCCCCAGAGCCCGCCAGAGCCCGACAAGGCCCGACAGAGCCCGACAAGGCACGCCAGAGCCTGACAGAGCCTGCCAGAGCCCTCCAGAGCCCGACAAGGCACGCCAGAGCCCGCCAGAGCCCGACAAGGCCCGACAGAGCCTGACAGAGCCCGCCAGAGCCCGACAAGGCCCGACAGAGCCCGCCAGAGCCTGACAAGGCCCGACAGAGCCCGCCAGAGCCCGCCAGAGCCCGCCAAGGCCCGACAGAGCCTGACAGAGCCCGACAAGGCCCGCCAGAGCCCGCCAGAGCCTGACAAGGCCCGACAGAGCCTGACAGAGCTTCTTCCTGCTCAACCTCTCCTTCCTCGAGCTGGGCTCCATCTCCACCACTGTCCCCAAGTCCATGGCCAATTCATTCTGGGACACCAGGAGCATTTCTTACACAGGATGTGCTGCTCGAGTCTTTCTGTTTGTCTTTTTCATTTCAGCAGAGTATTTTCTTCCCATCATCATGTCCTATGACCGCTACGTTGCCATCTGTAAACCCCTGCACTACGGGACCCTCCTGGGCAGCAGAGCTTGTGTCCACATGGCAGCAGCTGCCTGGGCCACTGGGTTTCTCAGTGCTCTGCGCCATTTTCACTGCCACTGTGCAAGGGCACTGCTGTGGACCAGTTCTTCTGTGAAATTCCCCCGATCCTCAAGCTCTCCTGCTCAGACACCTACCTCGGGGAAATCTGGCTTCTTGTGGCCAGTGTCTTGGTATTACTTGGGTGTTTTTTCTTTATTGGGCTGTCCTATGTGCAGATCTTCAGGGCCGTGCAGAGGATCCCCTCTGAGCAGGGAGGGCACAAAGCCTTTTCCACATGCCTCCCTCACCTGGCCGTGGTCTCCCTGTTTGTCAGCATTGGCATGTTTACCTACCTGAGAACGCCCTTCATCTCCTCCCCATCCTTGGGCCTGGCTTTGTCATTTCTGTACTCAGTGTTGCCTCCAGCAGTGAACCCCCTCATCTACAGCAGGAGGAACCAGGAGCTCAAGGATGCCCTGTGGAAACTCATTTCTTATTGTTTTCTGAAGCAATAAACTCCCACCTGCTTCTACACAGGAGTTTTAATGCAGCTAATTACAGGACCAGCCTGTCATCTGGATTTTCTGTTGTTATTAGGTGTTTTTTTAATGTGATCCTGTTGTCATGCCCTTTCTAATTCTCTGTCTGATTTTCTTTTATAACTACTGGCTGTGTAAATGAAGAGCTGTGCTCTCCTTGTCTCTTAAACAAAATAAACATTCCTGTAGTAACTTGTTTTTCACTATATCCTTCCTCCAAGGCCTTTTTGGAGGTTCAGGGACAATTCCTGTGTGCGTGGGAGGAGGGGAAAAGACTCCAGCACGGCAGCACTGCCAGGGAGCAGCTGCGCTTGGTCGTCCAGAGCTGTTCTCATTCCACTCCCACACTCTCCTTCTGATCCCTTGTACTGGTGCAAGGCCTGAGTGCTCTGGCAGCTTGGTCACCGTCCTGCTGTGTGTCAGTCCTGTGAGCGCAGGCAGGGACAGGCAATGGGCACTTGTGTGACAGATCTGGACCCAGAACAGCCTTTCCAGATAGAAAGGTGATCTCCTCAGGGCAGTGCATGATGCTTTAGGTCTTCTTCCAAAGATTCTCTCAAGAATATGCCCATGAAATTGGCCACGGATGCAAACCCCAGGGTACAGCTGAACAGTGTGTGTGTGCGGGGCTGGCACACAGCAGTGTCCTCTCACAGCCAGGCCTCCTGCCAGAGACCTGCAGGACCAGCAGAGCAGGGGCTGGGCTGTGCCCGTGTGCACCGGACACCCCACAGAAGCTGCCCCAGGACATCCTCACGAACTGCCCCTCATAACCACCATTTCCAGCACTGGCCTCTCTCCCCACCTCACAGATGTTGCTCTTCCCCCCATGGAGGGACACTGAATGAGCAGGTCAGAAATCCATGTTTGCTTTGTACAGATGAGATGTGAGCACGCACATCACGGATGTGAGGTGAGATGTACCCAAGTAAGCACAAACAACATCAGCTATTCCTGGGAGTTCCATGAAGGCCTGTGGGACAGACAGTGCCTTGAGGTCACTTCATGTTGGCAGAAACATCCAATGGGAAACCACCTGAATGCAGCACTGGGTTGTGCTTCCTTGAACTGTGATCCCCGTGTCCATTCCTCATGGCGTGGGACATCTCAGATGAGTGCAGAGCAGGGTGACATGCCACAAGGCTGGGGTGCCTCCCATCCTTTGGGAGTGGCAACAGGAGGCCAGAGGGAAACCAAGACTACGGCCTCTATGTGCAACAGGGAAAGATTCTGTCTCTGAACATCCCACTCAGAGAGGTTCTGGGGTCCTTGGAAAAGGCAGACATCCAACCGAACTTCAAGAAGGGCTCTTTATTAAAACCCAGCCATTTTCCTCAAGAAGAGCTGCTCCTCCACCTGGTTTAGCGCCAGCAGCACAGGGCTCTCAGGATCCATCGTGATCTTGGCCGCTTCCATGAAGAGCGCATGATGACAATGGTCTGAGTTGCCAGGAAGCAGATGGAAGGCTCACTGTCGTTCTCCAAGGGTTGAATGGCTGCCAGAGAAAGAAGCAGAGCCCAGGTGACCTCTCATGTCTGGCCCCCAGGAATCCCCTCCCGACCACGCTCCCTACTCACCTCTGCAGATCACAGGCAGCTTCTCGTTGCATGTGCCCCTCAGGTGCCACACAGCCAGCCCTGGGCACAGAGCTCCATCAGCCCCTGCTCCCTCCCCTCACCAGGGCTGAGCCCAGGGGAGAGCAGGAGCTGAGATGGTGGGACCAAGCAAGGCAGCCACCAAGCCCACCTGTGTGGGCAGGGCTGGGAGGGGAGGCCAAGGCCCTGCACGGGGCAGCAGGGGCTCTGGCAGGCACAGGGCTGCTCCTTGTGCCAGGGCAGCGGTGGGGACCGGGGCCAGGCTGCCAAGAGAGGGACCCTGGGGACTGTGACTCACCGATGAACCTCAAGGCCGCCTCTCGCAAGCTGGCCTGAGCATCCATCAGGTATGGCAGGCTCTGAATCAAGAACTCTTGAGCTCTGCTTCTGTCCTGCTCCAGCTGGAGAGAGCACAAGGGTGTGAGCACGTCAGTGTCCCTCCCCACTTGGCTGGATCAGTCTCTCCTCCCAGGAACCCCCGTTCCCCTTCCCCTCCGGCCATTCCCGTGTTCCAGCCAGGAGCCCTGTGGGGCTGAGGCTGAGAGAGAGACACAGGCTGAGGAGTGCCAGGGCTGCTGAGAGCCCTCCATCCCAGTGGGTGCAGGGAGGGCAGCGGGACAGAGAGAAGAGCCCTTGGGGGCTCTGTTCTTGAGGACAGGGAACAAGGATGCAGCCTGGAGCTGCAGCAGGACAGGCGAGGCACATCTGCAGAGCCCACAGCACAGATATGTGCCTTTGTCCAGCCTGGGCCCTGGGCCTTGGGGGTCGTCCTCACCAAGCACTCTCCAATCCTCCATTTCTGCTGTGTCTGCACCAGGTGTTCGAGCTGTTTCCACTTGAGGAGCTCTGCTGCACCAAGGAGGCCTTCCCTGGCGACCTACGGAACAGCAGAAGCTGGGAGATGGCAGCATGGTCTGGAGAAGGAGATCTGGCATCACCCTCCTCTGGGCTCCGTTCCTGGGATGATTCTGCCCTTAGGGAGCTGAGACATGCCCTGGCCCAATCATCCAGGGGTCTCTTCCCTGCGTCACTGCTCAGCTTTGAAATCTGTACCTTGGCCACGCTCTGCGTTTGGTCACTCATGTGGAAGAAGAGTGGGAGCAGGCCAAGTCGCACCCTGTTCTTCGTCTTTCTCTTGTTGTTACCCACCAACACCTTCATCAGGTCTCTGAAGAGGCTGATGGACATCTCTCTCAGCTGGCTCAGCTCCTGGAAGGGAGAAGCACAGTAGGACCTGAACACCAGCAGCTCTCTGCCCACAGTTTGCAGAAGCTCCTGCATGGCTGATGTGAGGGGAGGTGCTCCAGGGCAGCATTCTGCACACTGCAGTTGTGGGCCAGATCTGCGGCCCTGCGTACAGGAAAGGCCACTCAAGAGACTTGTTCAGGCAGTGCCTGTGCCTCAAAGTGCTCTCCCAGCCACCCAGCGACCCCCACCAGCTTCAGCAGCCATGGTGGGGAGGAGCTGTGGGAGCAGCTGGCAGGGAGAAGCTGGGCTGGGCTGCAGAACACAGAAACCATCCCACAAGAGCCTCAGGGAGAAAGCAGAGAAGAAGCCCCTGCTCCGCGTGGCTGGGCTGAAGGGCAGCTCTCATTGTCCAGTTCTCATCCACAAGGCTCAGGCTTATATATCAGCCTTACATCATCGAAAAAGGGCGGGAGAAATTCTGCCAGCAGCACAGCCATGGGGGTGGCCTCCTTCCTCTCCAGCTGAGCCATCACGTTTCTGAAGACCACCAGAGCCTTGATCTTGATAGCCTTATTGCCGTACTGCAGGACCCACAATAGGTCTGGCAGCATGACCTTCATTTTTCTTGCCTGTATGAAAAAGAGAGTTGCCCTCTTGGGACCAGGTCGATGCCTGGAGAGCTCCCCAGGCAGCCACCAGGCCCCACCATGGCAGGGAGGGCCTTTGGAGCAGTCACCCCTGCTCCTGACTGCCAGCCAAGGCCAAGCCCGAACCCACTGCCCCGGCCCTTGGCTGCCAACATGGCTGCCCTTGGTGACGCCCTACTCACCATCTCGTGTCTCTCTGACAGCGTCATCATGCCCCTGAGCAACAGGGAGAGCAGCGTTGGTCTTCGTTGCCTCAGAAACCTACTGACTTGGTACATTGGAGCAAACGCCTCATCTTGCAGGTCACTGCTGGCCAGCATCTGAAAGCAAGCCAGCAGTGAGCAACTGGCAGAGCTGGTGGGGCTCCTTGCACCGTGCAGCTCCTGGGGCACCAGGAGCTTTTTCCAGTAACTCACAGCCAAGCGAAGGATGGAGGCGTCGTCCCGGTGTGTATATAAGATCCTACGGTGCCGGTCCTGCAGTTGGATGTGCAGCTCCTTCAAGACGTTCTGCAAGGTCTGGGGCACGGAGAACATCACCTCCCACAGTGCCAGGGCAGTCCTGCAAGAGAGCGCTCTGTCAGCAGGGCAGCCTGGGCCACAGCAGCGTGTCCAGGCTCAGCGCTGCAGGACGCTTGGGATGCCCTGGGCAGCAGCAGAGGGCTGAACTGCTGCTCCCTTGGGGCTGGCAGGAGTGCAGTGGGGGGCGCTGGGCTGTCTTGCTCAGCTGTGCCTGGTGCGGGCCTGGCTGAGCCCCAGCGCTGGCAAATGTGGTGGGATGGAGGGTCCTGCTCCTCGGGGGTGTCCTGCACGATTCCTTGGCGCTGGCAGCCAGAGCGTCTCCAGGCCCCTCTCCCCACAGGGAACAAGCCCTCATGGCTTTTGGGGCCAGTACCTGTCTCCTGGTGGTGCGATTGTCAGCAGCGTCGAGACCACCTCCCCAGGGCATTTGTCAGCCATCTCGACAATGAGGGACTCCACACTCTGCCGGGCTGCTGTCGTGTTTATGCTCTCCAGGTTTCTGTGGATGCAGCTCGTGATCTTTGGTACCTGGAGGGGACAAAGGTGAGGATGGCGCTGCCACTGGAGTGCAGCCATTTTTTCAGCTGTCCCTCCCATCCCTCTCTGCCGCCTTCACGTGGCTTCACTGTTCCGAGACACCGGGATTTGAGAGGAAAAGACGGATGGAGGGAGGAACAAGGCCTGACAGGGCCAAAGGGCAATCCAGCCAAAGGCCACTTACATCCACCAGCCAGAAATCACAGTTTCTCTTCACCGTGTTCAGCATGTTTCTGGCCGCCTCCTTGTCAAAGGTGCTGGAGTCTCTCATTGCCTCGATTAACACCAGGACCACGTCTGTTTTCTCACAAGGCTGGAGGTCTTCTGCAAAGAACTATGGGAAGAAGGGAGGCAGCGAAGCCAAGTCACACCCGGTGCCCTGATGCTGCTGCTTAGCCGGGCAGTGCCAGCAGCCCTGCAGAGGCACCCGGCGGTGCTGCAACAGTGCCTGCAGCCAAACTGGGAGCAGGGGCGGCAGTGACTGCTGGGGAGGATGAGAAGAGAGGCCCCAGGTTGAGGGAGAAGGTTTGGGCTCATGGGCACAGGGTGCTGGCCCTGCCGAAAACCAGGGCTTGCTGGTGGCCAGGAGGACTGGGGCTGCTGCTGGGACACTGGAGCACACCCTCGCATTGTCCCTGCTTGGGGACAGCAGGAACCCTCTCAGCAGGGACCATGCCAGCCCCGCTGATTGTGGAGGCCTTTGCTCACACAAGGCCCCTGCTGATGCCACAGCCAAGGATGCCAGCCAGAGCCGGGAGCTCGTTACCTCGATAATGTGAGCAGCACTCGGCGAAGAACGCAAGGACGTGGTCTTGGCTTCACAGTCCTCCTGGAGATGTGCGTTCTCCTCTGGCAGTGTCGTGCCTAAAAAGCGGGCAAACACAGAACAGTTGGTAAGACGCAGCAGCTTCCCCAGTACCTGAAAGAGCTTTGAACTTGGAGTGGCCGAGGAGAGAGGTCATGTCAGTGCAGGAGGTGGTGGAGAGTGGTGCCATGGAAAGCCTGACCTGCCTCCAGTGTACGTGTGTGAATGCTCCTGGCTGTGGAAACTGCAAGGCCCTAGAGCTCTGTGTGCAGTCCCACAGCTCAGTCCCCATGGCTGGAGTAACGTGGGAGATGTGGGGGAGGGCTCGCATGGCTGGAGTGCTGCGGGGCAGGGATACAGGACCCCGGGAGAGATGGGAAGATGCAGCACAACTGTGTCCTGCTCTCCTAAGGAGCAGCTGAGCTACACGTGAGCATCACGGTCTGGGAGAGAGCGTGGGGGTCAGGAGCAGAGGAGGGGCAGTGCTGGTGACACGGAGGTCCATCACAATGCCAAGGAAGATGAGAGTCCATGTGTTCCGGTTCCACCTCAGACGTGGGCAACCAGCCAGCGTCTGCTAAAGGAGGAGAGCAGGAAGGGCTGCAGAGAGGGTTTGCAGGCAGGACAGAGCAGAGGAAGGAGCTCTGCCCCATGTCCATCCCAGTGCCTGCTGCCCTGGCACGGTCGTCCCATGCGTGTCACGGCTGGAGGGTGCCTGGCAGACAGGCTGAGATGCTGGAGCCAGGCAGGACAGGGAAAGCCCCCAGTGCAGCGGGTGAGGAACTCGCTTCAGATGGGCAGGAAAGGTCCCCGTCCCACAGCACGGCTGCCTCCTGCCCACCCAGCTGCCTCTCGCTGCCAGTGCCCTGGAGCAGGAGCTGGGTCCCCTCTGCCTGCAGAAGCTGTGCTGGCGCCAGCTCCCAGCTCAGAGCAGCCCTGGACTTCAGGCAGCATAATCACCACCCATGGGAACCCCCTGCCAGCCTGTGGGGAAACGTGATGCTGGTGTGGAACAGAGAGCCATAGCTGGGCCCCACCCTGGCCAGACAATCAGGGCCTCTCACTCACCGATCTGCAGTGGCTGGACCACATCCACCTGGTTGGGGTCCAGTGGAGATCTGAGCTCCTGGGGATCCCCAACCTCCTCCTGCCAGGCCACCCTGGGGCAGCTGGGGGGTCTCTCCTGCCAGGCCAGCCTAGGTCGGATCGGGGGTCTCTCCGCCATTTTGCAGACAAAGGCTACGACTAAGGATGGGGAAGGCGGATGCTTCGGAAAAATGCCTTGGTGCTGCAGCTCTGCCAGAGGCAGCGACGAAAGGTGTGGGCTGCGCTCGTGTGCTCCTCGTTGGGGAAAGACGTGAGCTGCGCTCAGGAGCTCCTTGCTCCAAGTCTGCCAGGGGCAGCAGAGAGTCTGCCGGAGGCAGCTAGAGCTAGGTTGTGGTTGGACTCGACGATCTTAAGTGTGTCTTCCAACCAAAAAGATTCTCCGATTCTCTGAAAGACGTGGGCTACGCGCGGGGGCTCTCGCCAGCTCCGTGCTCACACCCTGTCTCCTCACCGTCCTGTCGGACAGTGTGGGCTGGGCCCGCAGCTGCGCTGAGCACGTGCAGGGCAGTGGGTGTCACCAAGTGAGGTCACAAAGGGCCCCACTGTGACCCTGCGCCTGGGGAGGGAGGCCAGGCTGTGCCCTTGGGAGGCACAGGCCAGCTCAGCCCTGGGCACCTGGGTTCTCTCAGGGTGGCCATGGCTAAATTTCAATGCCAATTTCTAAACCCATTGCTCTGAGCATAGTCTTTAACAGTCCGTTGCACCGCTCCATTTTCCCGGTGGCTGGTGCATGATGGGGATGTCACAGACCCACTCAATGCCACGGTCCTTGGTCCAGACGTCTATGAGGATGTTGTGGAAATGAGTCCTGTTGTCTGGCTCAGCTCTCTCTGGGCTACCGCGTCACCACAGGACTTGCTTTTCAAGGCCCAGGACAGTGTTGCGGGCAGTGCCGTGGGACACGGTGCATGTTTCCAGCCAATGGCTGCCCCATTGTAAGCACAGAGCTCGTGCCGTGGCGGGTTTGTGTCAGTGTGATATATTCAATTTGCCAGGCCTCCCCATGTTTACACTTTAGTCATCGCCCCCCATACCACACAGGCTTTGCCTGCTTGGCTTGTTTGATCGTAGCACATGTTTCACAACGGTGAATAACCTGTGCAAGAGCGTGCATGGTCAAGTCCACCCCTCGACTGTGAGTCCATTCATATGTTGCATCCCTTCCTCGATGACCTGAGGCATCGTGGGCCCAATGGGGCATCAATAATTCACCTTCATCTTGCCAGTGCAAATCTATTTCAGCCACTTTAATCTTGGCAGCTCGATCCCCCTGCTGGTTGTTCTTATCAGATTCTTCAGTGGATCGACACTTGGGCACATGGGCTTCTACGTGGCAAACTCTCACAGGCAGGTTCTCCAGCCGGGCAGCAATATCTCGCCATGATTCAGCAGCCCAGAATGGTTGGGCTCTGCGCTGCCAGCGGCTCCGCTTCCATTGCTGGAACCAGCGCCACGGGGCATTTCCACCATCCATGAGAGAGCAGAGGTGAAGCTGCTTAGATGCTGGGGCCTCTTCAGCCCCTGTCAGGATGGTGGGTACTGGGTCTCGTGGGGCCTCTGCCCCACAGCATGGGCTGTGGCCCAGCGTACAGCAGGGGCCACAATGGTCGGACGCTGTAGGCGGTGGCGGCGAGAAGCCAGATGGCCCATGGCTGCGTTCCAGCGGCACAGCCCGCGATACTGACTGTGTGAGCGGGTGGTGCCACGGACACGCGGGGTCTGGAACATGGGGGTGGCCGGGAGATGGGAGGGACAGGGAGGGTGGCGGAGAGGAAGGGGCCCCGGGCCTGGGCCGGGGCTGCTCGAGCTCGGGGCAGCCTGAGCACTCTGCCCTGGTTTGGGTGCCACACTGCCATGTGGCGCTGTGTCCTCTGATTGGCAGTCTGGGATTTCCCTCTGGCTCCTCCCATCAAATGATTGGTCAGACTGTTTGTCAATGATCCATGTGCTGCACTCCCACCAGGTGTGACTGGTGCAGCTAGCACAGCCCGGCCCTGAATGCTGCCCAGTTTGTTCAACTCTCGTCACCTTTTTGCAGGTCTCAAAGCTTGATTGGCTGGTTACCTCTCAGTCACATGGCTCGCCCCGCCTCCTCAAATGTGATTTGCTCTCCTCGGTCCACTGACTCTCTAGAGACTTCGGCTTGGTTGTTGCCAGGCAACGAGCTCCACCTAAAGATGGAGCTGTGCGGCCTGAGCAAAGGCCATGGGTGATAAACGACACGTTGGGACTCTGAACATGAGGATTTGGCCCCAAGAAGGAGGCTCTGGGCACTCAAAAGGACGGGCAGATGCTACAGATGGCGCTTTGGGCCCTGAACATGAGGGGACCCTCTTGGTTCCCACCCGAGCTGGGTTTGGTGCCCAAAGAGTGGGAAGAGGAGCAGTGGTTGGTGAGGACGTATTGGATCATGTGGGACCTGAGCCCGACGTCCATGGGGTGGAACAAGGGGTGGAGAAAGAACTGTTGGGGTGGCGACACTGCTCCTGCGTAGAGCTCCAGAGGCTGCAGGAGGATTTCTGCTCCACAAGGGACCAGCACAAGCCAGTGGCTCGTTCCTGTCTGTCACTGCTCTGGGGTTGTGACCTCGGCAGCACCTGCACAGCAGGAGTGTCCTCACTGCCAGCACCGGCTCTTTCCTCTGTCTGCACCTCTGTCCCCATCTCCCCGTGCTCTCCTCCCTCCCAGGCACCTTTTCCGCCTCCTCCAGGACCCACCAAGGCCTCTGTCTGTCTCTAAAAGGAAAGAAAAACTTTCCACTCTGACGCCATCAAATAAGCGCATGAAATGAAAACATTTTTAATGGGAAGGGTAACCCTAACGTTTCCCTGTCTGAATGGTTTTAATAATTGTACTGCAGTTTTTAAAAAATCGTGTAGCTTTAGTTTCTACTGGGAGGTTGTCTTCCGTGTGCCGTTGAGATTTCACACATATTATACCAATTTCTTTATTCTCCCTGTTCAGTTGCTTTCGACACGTATCATGTTATGTCCATAGGCAGCCATCCAGAATTTGTGTTTAGTTTTGATATTGTTAGGTATTGCAGTTGAGACGGACAAATGAGGTAGACCAAGTTCTTAGGTAAAAGCAGCAGTCTCCATTTATTGCCACAAACATCTTTTTATGTATTTTTCCAGCTCAAGTGTCTTTTTGCTATTGGTTACAAGTTGCGGCAGTAGCATCTCATTGGCTAATTTTGCTGTCATCAGTGTCACTCTTTTACTCCCTTCTCTCTCATGGCTACACCTCAATATCTCTGGATACTCCTTTAGTTCCATCTTTCTCACAGGTAGGCCTTAGTATCTTCAAGGCTAATTTCTGTTCCCATGTCCTCCCTTAGGGAATCCACAGACTCACCATAGTCCCCCACGAGATACCAAACTGAGGGTGTCAGTTCATCCCCGGGGCCACACACACGTGCCACACGCATTTCCTCCATCGCCTCCTCCTCTGGTGACACACAAGAGTTGACAGCACATGAGGTTTTGATAAGAATCTCTCCAAGCACTTCAGTTTCTCCCTGGATATTCCAAAGGCACCAGTGTCACATTTGGACAGGGACAGCCATAGCCCACTCCATGAGGCTCTGTATGGGGATAGAGGGGAAGATTTGGGGAGGAGGTTAGTGAAATGTAAATATGCTCAAGTGACTTGCACTTGTCTGTAGAAAAAGCACATGCATCACACTAATTGTTCTACTGACCTTGTGTGCTTGATGAGTAGAACCTCTGTGTTAGATAACATAGGCCTGTGAGAAACTGCAGGCACCTCATCACTATGTCTGAGGTTCCTGCTTGGTTGTGAGGAAGAGCGGGAAGCTGCGCCTGCCTGAAGCCTTGAAATACAGGCGAGCTCAGCAGTTCTGGTGATCTTCCAGCAGGGTGAACTGACCAGCGCCTGCGTCCCCGCTTCTGTCACCTCTGCCTGGGAGCTCCGGTGTGGCTTCGGAGATCCCCCAGTAGAGAGGGAACTAAAATAAAACTTGCTCTTTGCAAATGCATTTGTGGCCTCTGGCTCTTCTTGCGATGTGCCTGCGTATGTGTACACAGGCTCTGCAAACAAAACATTGCTCTTGTCCATGGCACTGTGTCAACAGAGCCTGATAGAGCCCAACAGCACCTGACAAAGTCTGACAGGGCCAGACAGAGCCCGACAAAGCGTGAAAGAGCCCATATGACCCCAAGAGAGTCCAAGAGGGCATGAAAGAGCCCTACAGAGCTTGACAGAGTCCGACAGGGCCCAAGAGAGACCAACAGAGGGTCCAGAGAAGAGCAACAAGACTGGTGAAGGGACTTGAGCACAAGACCTATGGGGAGAGGCTGAGGGAGCTGGGCTTGTTTAGTCCGGAGAAGAGGAGGCTTAGAGGTGAGCTCATCACTCTCTAGAACTACCTGAAGGGAAGTTGTGGCCAGCTGGGACTGGGTGCCATGATCTAGCAAATGGGCTGGAGTTGGACCAAGGGTTGGACTTGATGATCTCTGCGGTCTTTTCCAACCCAGTCGATTCCGTGATTCTGCGAACAGAGCCTGACAGAGTTTCACAGAGCCTGACAGGGCCCAAAGAACACGATCATGACTTGCAGGGTACAGTCACGCTTGATTTTAAAATGCCAGTCTAGTCTATTTTTCTTCACTGCTTATTTGGCTATTTGTAGAGGACACAAAGCACTTGTACTGCAATCCTATATGCTATGCTATGTAGTCCTGTGTACTATTTGTTCCTCCATACTGTTTAATCAACACTTGCAGCCAGATGTCCTAGCAAAATCTTGCACATACCTCGAGAACTGACCAGGAACAGTGGCCACATGTTGCTAAAATCATCTCTAAAAGCTTCTAAACTCAGTTTCTAGAAATAGGACAGATCCTGGCACCGTGACTGATAGAGAGCTCTTCAGACTCCTGCCCAAGCGATTTTGGGGGATAGAAAATATCAGCTGCACTGAGTTTTTTCTTCACAAGCTTTTCCTTCATCATTTTTTAAAGAATCATTTCACATTATTCCCCGTATGTTCATTAGCATCAAGTCTGATCTTTTATTTCCCAAGAAAAATTTAACCATGTCAACAAAAGACTAGTGGAAACCACCAGTCTGCAGTCCAGGTTAAAATCTCTCTGAGTATCCACATGAGAGAAACAAAACATGAAATGAAGACAGAGACGTGGAGTGGAACTCCTCCAGCTTCTTCTAGAAAGTCTACTTCTCCATTACAGACATATAAAGCAGTTACCTGGAATATGGAGGTGTATGCTTTTACATTCCATCAAATCCTTCACAAAATCGTTTGTAAACGATTGTTTGCTGAATGCCTGGCTGACTTCCAGGTAACAGACCACCGCTGCTCTGCCCACGGCCAGCAACCCCGTCCTTTCCTCACAGAGAACAAAGAGGATGGACAGACACAACCTGCCCTGGGTAAAACCCATCACCTTCTCTTTCAGACACCCAGAAATGGGGTTCCAGTGGACATGTTCTGGGGCACAGCCCTTGGTTCCCCTGCTCACCCACCTGCCATTTTTGAGAAGTGCACACACTGTGTGAGAGCTGCCAGTGGTCAGGGAGTCCCCCCAGTCTCCATGAGCTTTCCAAGATGGTGGAGAGTGGCCTCACTGTGACGTCGTCCTGCTGTCTCAGCTCCTGGGGTGCTGCCCCTCCTGTCCCATAGACTGGAAAGGATTGTGTTAGTTCCAGTGATCCCTGACTTGATCCCCATCCACTGCTGCTTGTTCTGCCTCCAGTCACAGAGGCCTGAGAGACCTTGCTGGTGAAGATGGAGAGCAAGACACACAGGGAATGTCACTTCCTTCCCTTATTAAATTCGTCAGTGGCCACATGTTGTCTTTGTTTCTCCTTTAGCTGTTCCTGCAGTAGTAACAGCTCATTATGGGGACCTTCAATTGCCTTACAGGTCTAGACTGAGTTCTGATCTGGACTGCTGCTGTGCTTGGAGGCTGCTGTCATTGAGCACCAGATGAACTCACTCCTGCCACCCTGCCTGGCAGTTTATTCCATCCGTGTCACAGCTCTGTCTGCAGCACTGACAGCTCCAGCCCACCCCGTCAGGTCCCTGGCTGAGGACATTGCCTCACATCTGGGCTGAACCACCCCAGCTGTGGCACCAGCCCGGCTCTGACCTGCCACAGGAAACCTGGTACCAAGTGTCCAAGACCGCATGTGTGCAAAGGCTTTGCCTCAGAGCACAGACATGACATGGCCACAGATTGTTGAATGTCTCTCTACACCTAGGACTATAAAACCAGAATAAAATGCCTGAATTCATTCAACTGAAGATGCTCCTCCCCCAGCGTGGAGGAATTAGATCCTTTGCTGTAACATTCCTGGTGTCCTGTCTAACGATGGGGCAAGAAAATATGTTTCTCATGCCAAAATTATTTCTTAATATGAAAAAAACTACTGCAGGAAAGAATTGTCTCTGTAGTGGTGAGAGAAGAAACATCACTGATTATTTCAGACTTTTTCATGGGCCATTCCCCTGGAGATCCAGGAAGAACACAAGGGAGCCCAGAGGGCACAGAGAAAGGGACCTCATGGGCTGCTGCTGTGCTGCTGAGCTGGGCTGGGCTCCTGGGACAGAGGGAGCTCATGGCAAGCGGCAGCGCTGCAGAGAGACAGCTCTGCCCAGGAGCAGCTCCTCTGCAAAGCGCAGCAGGCCTGAGGTTTCTGCCTGGGCATCTCAGGGAGACGAGCCAGGCAGAGAGAGATTAA